>NC_143569.1:69474166-69797708 GCF_054136105.1 Typopeltis vanoorti | reverse complement strand
CTTTTTGAATTTCTGTTTTATTAGTGGTACACTGTTTTCTTTAAGAAAGATACATACATACATATATATATATATACTTTAAGTATTTAAAGTAAAAAAAATTCTATTAAAATTAAATAGTTTTATTCAATGATTTTCATATATTTTGTTTGAAAATAACTTGCTGTTCGTATGGGGTTTTCACATCTGGAACCATTCCTCTATTTTTTCACATGCACTGTATTCTTTTTTACACGGATTGTTCTGGGACCAATCTACCATGTAAATGGAAAATTGCGTGTAACATCACATATCTATAATAAATTTAATTTAATCCTTTATCCAAGTGTGAGCAAACAAAGTTTATGCCTGAAAATATCTTTAGGACTGGAGTAAGGTAGTACAACTCGTAGCAAAGGTACCTAGATATTTTCAGGCACAAACTTTGTTTGCACTTGGATAAAGGATTAAACTAAATTTATTATAGTCTAACCAAGTGAAAAATAAACTTTCAACATCACATATCTAATTTTTCAATCATTACATTTTCTTTTGTTTTAAGAGACTTGATCAGTTGAAAACAAAACAGACATGGATCTCATTGTTTAATGGGCTTGAATAACTTGTTTTGTGCAGTATTTTGGTTTTTAAAAACCACTGTTCAGATCAAGTGTAAGATCATATTATCCCAACCTACATCTAGCAGTCATAGAATGCATGAAGTGTAGTATTTATTTTCAGGGAGGACAGAAAGAACAGGATGGTGGGGGGGGGGGGGTGTTAATGATAGCAGAATTGAAGGCAAGAAAGAGCAGGAGTTCAGCAGGCAGGGATGTAGAGAGCAGTGTTGTTGAAGCTATCTAGTATGAGATAGAGGCCAGCATGGTGAAATTTCTGAAAATTGTTTATATGAACCTAGTAAGAGTGTCAACCTAATTATGTGATATTATCATATCATCATCAAATTCCTGCCATGTACCCTCAAGGGGTGTACAGGATATGATAGTACTACATGAAAAAAATTACATCATTATTAATTTCCTATCTATAATTTTCCTCCAAATCAGTCTGTTACTTGTCAAGACTCCAACATTATCAGATCTTATATTTCTATCGTCTAAGGCACTTTGTACTGTATCAATCCACCTATATCTTGGTCTTCCTCTGGGTCGTTTTGCTGGCAACCTGGCAGAGAACACTTGTTTTGCTAATCTTTCCTCGCCCATTCTGTTTAAGTCACCATACCACCTAAGATTAGCTCTGCTAACACATTCCTGGATGCTGACAATGTCAAGTTCTTTCCTAATATCCTCGTTTTTAATATGATATTGCCATTGATGCCATCTGTTCATGCCTATAATCTTTCTCAGGACTCTCATATCTGTGGTCTCTAGTCTTTCGTCAAGTGTTTTACTTCTGACCCAGCTCTGAGATCCATAAGTTAAAACTGGTTTGAACACTGTCTTGTATACAGCTAATTTAGTGTTCCGACTAATTTCTCTCTTATTCCATATGAATTTATTCAATTGACTTCCCACCATACCAGCTTTTCTGATTCTGTTGTCTATTTCTATATTTAATTTACCATCTTCAGTAAAAATCGTGCCTAAAGAGCAAAAATCTTTTACTTGTTCCACAGGTTCTCCATTTACAACACAGTTGACATTTTCAATGATTCTACCTATTTTCATTGTCTTTGTCTTTTTATTGCTGACCTTCATACCATATCTATTACAACAGTTATTCAATTTAGTCAGAGAATCTTGCAGACTTGTAGCAGATTTATTTAGAAGTATAACATCATCTGCATAAAGCAAAGAGCTGACATTAACATCTCTAATTTTGATATCATGTTTAATACCACTTTCCTTCATAATGTGATCCATATAGATAATGAATAACAGAGGGGATAATGTACATCCTTGTCTCACACCAGATTTAACATTAAACCATCTTCCTGTACTTCCTTCAATTCTAACTGCTGACTTACAACTCAAATAAAGACTAAGTATTGCTTGATATAATGCCCCATTGACACCATATAACTGCAGCATATTGAATAGCTTCTCTCTTGGCAGCTTGTCATATGCCTTTTACAGATCGACAAAACTTAAATACAGATCTTTGTTATATTCCCGTGCTTTCTTGACTATTTGTCGTAAAGTGAAGATCTGATCCTGACAGCCTCTGTTTGGCCTGAATCCAGCTTGTTCTTCACCAAGCTTTTCTTCCACAATTTTTCTCAACCGTTTCTCAAGTATACTTGCATAGATCTTGCCAGGAACACTCAGTAGGGAAATACCTCTGTAATTCTCACATTCAGTTTTATTTCCCTTTTTATATATGGGTACTATGAGAGCTCTACTCCAATCATCGGGAATTCGTTCCTCTGTCCAGGCTTTCTGAACTATGCAGTGCAGCCACTGTAAGACTTATACCACCATACTTTAGCATTTCTGGTCAAATATCATCTACTGCTGCTGCCTTTCCACATTTCAAGCCTTTGATGGCCTTTTCTACTTCAAGTATGGATATGTATTCCTGACTGCATTCCTGGTCAGTGTTTTTTACCACTGTGATGTCATCACTGCTTGTTTCATTTAGTAGTTTTTCAAAGTAATTACTCCATACTTCAAGGATATCTTTTTCTCCCGTTTTCATGTCACCTTAATCATCTCTAATTCCTTTTACAGCACTCTTTCCTCCATTCTTAAGCTTCTTCAACAACCTCCAGAATATTTTGCCACCTTCTTGATATTTATTTTCTATATTCTTGCCAAAGTCCTCCCATGTCTTTTGTTTAGCTAGTTTTACACAGTGTTTAGCATTCTTGTATTTGTCTCTATATTCTCTAAGAGCACAAGCTGACTTATTTGACAGGAACTTTTGGTGTGCTTTCTTCTTTTCCTTCACTGCCTCTTTAACTTCCTGTGTCCACCAGGGAGTTCTAATTTTTTTATCCTTACAGACAACTTCACCACATGCCTCTCTGGCAGAATCAATAAATGTTTTCTTCAGAGTTTGCCACTGAATCTCCAAGGTTTGATTCCTGTTCTCAAACTCTTTCATTTTTTCTTCAATAATCTTTGTGTATTTTAGTCTACAGTTCACATCTGAGAGCTGCTCAACTTTTATTCACTTTAAAACTTTCTTACATGTTATTCTTTTCAATGTGAAATTCAATTTTATCCTACTCAAGACTAAATAGTGATCACTTCCAATTTCAAATCCTCTGTACACTTTGGTGTCCTGCACCAGGGAGAAAACATCACTATCAACAATAACATAGTCAATGAGACTTTTCTTATTCCTAGCCTCATCTCTCCATGTGAATTTGTGCACATTTATGTTGGAACATGGTGTTAGTAATAACCAGTCCATGTCCTGAGCAGAAATCCAACAGATATTTGTCATTATTATTAGCTTTGCTCTTTTCTCCAAATTTTCCCAAAATATTTTTGTATGTCTCACAATCATTTAATACTTTGCTATTTAGATCCCCAACAAGGACCAACTTTTCATTTTTTTTTGTGTCAGTTGCTTTTTCTAAAGCCTCAAAAAATTCCTCCACTTTTTACCTTAGTAGAACCTTCTGTGGGACCATAGGCACAAATAAGTCTCATTGTCCAATTCCCCATTCTCATATTTCCCCACATTACTCTACTTGAAACTGACTGCCATTCATGAAGATTAGCCTCATATTTTGTGTTGAATACTATGGCTACTCCTTCTTTTCCTTGATTGTCATTCCCTGAATATAACATTTTGTATTTATTGCTCAGAACGATCTCACCAGTTTTGGTCTTTTTTGTTTCAGTCACCCCTATTATGTCGATCTGATACTTATCTAATTCCTCGACTAGCTCCATTTCTTTGCCATTCAGGCTTCTTATGTTGATAGTACCGATCTTTAACTCTGGTGATGTTGAGTTGGGGTTTATTTTCAGATTTGTTCCAGTAGCTGACTTTTCGCTGTTCGCCCTGGTTCCCTGGCAAAAACAACGGGGGCCTTGTTTAACCGGGCGATGCCCCAGCCGTCATGAAATTTTGTCATGTTGTACCATCATTCTATATTTTGGTTTAACCAATAAGAATACAATTTGGTCGGCTAAATCCCAAATTGCCAGCCCATCCTCATCCGTTCAGTATCCAAGTAGATACCCAACAGGGTGCATCACGAGAAGGTGAGGATTGGACATTAGGTCAGAAGGCCTGGTTGGTTCTCTGCATTCCTTTAAAGGCCATGTGGAGGTCTCCTCTCAGTTACACAGCTTTGACCCTTAAGCACCCCTGATATTATCATAGTATTCTATAATAATATCACATTCTATATACCTTTTTTTAAGGCTTCATATTTAAAAAATGATTATAATAATTTAAAATTTACTAGGTAATTTATTAAATGCTTTTAAACATTATTAATTTATTACCATTTTTGTATGTAGGGTAAACACTGTATTCTTGATGTGAGTGGTAATGCCATCAAGAGGCTACAGGTTGCAGGCTTACATCCAGTTGCCATTTTGCTAAAGCCCAAATCAGTGGAATCCATCATGTAAGTTTTGATTTATTATTATTATTATTATTATTATTATTATTATCACGGGCAACTCCAGGGAGTCATTAGACTCATCGAGGAAGGCCCAAAATCATTTTCATCACAACTATTCCACATTCATACAGTATCTATCATACCTCGCCTTAAACTCATTCACTGTCACAGCATCCACCACAGACTCAGGGAGCGCATTCCACTCATTCACTACTCTAAAAGTAAAGAACCCAGCTCTAACACCTTTACTAACCACACTTTTGCCCAGTTTCCATGGATGTCCCCTAGTCCTCCCACAACCAGCCCTGTTCTCAAAAATATCTTCTGAATTAATTTTATAGAAACCCTTCAGTAATTTGAATGTCTCAATCATATCTCCCCTCCTCCGCCTATCAACCAATTTTTGCAACCCACAAATCTTCAACCTGTTCTCATATGGTTCATTCCACAGACCTGCTATCATCTTGGTCACTCGCCTCTGGATCCTCTCCACCTCCTCCCCATCAAGAAGAAACCTAGGTGACCAAATCTGAGCACAGTAGTCGAGATGAGGTCTTATCAAGGCTCGATACAGAGGAACAATAACCTGCTTGTCTCTGCTTGTCAACGTATTCTTCAGCAACCAAGTGATTTGATGAGCTGATTTGGCCACTTTTGCAATGTGTCCCTTAAATTTCAATTCCTTATCCACCAACACTCCTAAATCTCGTGCCTCATCAATTTCCTGGAGCACGGTTCCACCAATGCAGTAAACTGCCTCCAATCTTTTCACCCCAAAATGCATAACCTTACATTTTGCCACATTAAATTGACATCCATTCTCCCTAGCCCAGACCTCCAATCTATCCAAATCATCCTGCAAAATTTTGACGTCATCTGCATTCACTATTGCCCTACCCAACTTCGCATCATCCGCAAACAAATGAACTGTTCCTCTCAGATCCTTTCCTATATCATTTATGAACAAATTAAACAGCAGTGGTCCAAGAACAGATCCTTGTGGTACACCACTAGTCACAGGCCGTCTTGTGGACTCTACTCCTCAGTAAACCACTCTCTGATATCTCTCCGTCAACCACCCTCCTATCCATCTCACCAACCCTATGTCCATTCCCATATGCTGCAATTTACTGATTAGAATTCCATGTGGTATCCTGTCAAAGGCCTTAGCAAGGTCCCGCAGAATCACTGTAAACCCATTACCCTTATCCAGTTCAGCCGTCACTGTGTTATAATACGTGAGCAAGTTACTGAGGCATGACCTACCCTTCACAAAACCATGCTGTCCCCGATACAGTATCCCATTTTCTTCTATCCAATCTTGTATTTTCCTCTTGACTATTTTCTCTAAGACCTTGATAATGATTCCTGTTATGCTGATTGGCCGGTAATTTTCAACAGCAGCCTTGGAACCACCTTTGTGCAGTGGAACTATTTTCCCCTCTTTCCGCCCCCTTGGGACTGACCCAGTCCTGAGGCTCAAATTAAACAAAATGGTCAAGGGCACTGACAATTCTTTGGCCGCTTCACGTACGACACGAGCTGGTATACCATCCAATCCCACAGATGTATTGACATTGAGGTTCTGTAATAGACTAGTTACCTCTACCTCATTCATCACAATTCCAGTATAAGCTGTTGGTTCTTCCATTTCCGCAAAGTCACCACCTGGATGATATACTCTTGCAAAGTGCTCGCTCAGTAATTCCACAACATCGACTGATTCAGTTACCTCCCTACCCTCAGCATTTTTTAAGATCATTCTACCATGAGCATTTTTCCTTTTACTTGCAACATATTGAAAAAACTGTTTGGGATTCTCTTTAGCCTGCATGGCCAATTTCCTTTCGTAATCTGCTTTTGCTTTTCTTACCACCCTTGTTACCATCCTGGCCTGAGCTTTATACTGTTCATGCACCTGATGGTCACCCTTCTCCTTAAATTCCCTCCACAATTGTTTTTTTTTTGCAGCTCAAGCTTAATAGTGTTATTCATCCATTTAACCCCTACCTGATTTATTATTTGGACTCTTGGTATACAGTCAACCATTGCCTCCTGCAAACAGTTCTTAACCACCTCCCATGCACTATCAACATCCAGCCCTTGCAGTTTTACATGCCATGGCATTGAGCCAAGCACACACCTAAGCTTGTCATACTTACCAGCCCGGTAATTCCACATGTACCCTGTCTTAATTGTAAATTCGACTCCTTTAGCCACCTCCCAAGTCATGACCTTATGGTCACTCTCACCAATTGGTGGCAACATGGTCATGTTCGTTACAGCTACATTCTCAGTTGCAATTACTAGGTCCAGCACTCTCTGCCCCCTGGTATTTTCCAATACATGTTGCCGTAGATAGTTGTCCCTTAATAACTGCATAAAATCCAATTCCTTCCTCCCATGTGCCCTCTCCTCTTTCCAGTCAATGTTACCATAATTGAAATCACCCATAATAATTACCCTCCATTGTGTATGTTAATATACTTAAATATTTAAGCATATCTGTATTTACTTTGTCTCCTTTTTTTTTTTCACACCTACTCCTTTTTCTTTTTTCTACCATATCATGTGTGTGCATATGTCTGTTTATTAATCACTTTTATTAGTATTATTATTATTGATATTATTGCTGATGCATGGGCACCTCCATGGAGTCCTATGACTCAATGTGGAAGACCCAAACTATCAACACAATATCATACCTCTCCTTGAAACCATTAACAGACAAATCACTGACTCTGACAGCCCATTTCATTCACTCTCCAAGAAAAAAATCTAGTCCTCATACCCTTGCTAACTGCACTCGTATTCAACTTCCAGGGATGATCTCTTATTCTGTTTCCTTTTGCCAAGTGCTGAAATATTTTCTTTGTATTAATCATATAAAATTCTTTATGTAACATAAATGTTTCTATCATATCCCTCCTTTTTCACATATCAACCAACTTTGCAATCCACAACCCCTCAGTCTATCCTCATAGGGAGTAGTCTACAGACCACTCTCCACAACATCCTCATCCCCAAGAAAATCAGGTGACCAGACCTGAGCACAATAATCCAGATGTGGTGCTGATATCATTGTTTTATAAAGAGGAATGATAACTCCCTTATCTCTGCTTGCTCTAGTGTGTTTTTCAATAACCAAGTAATCCTGTGAGCTACTTTGGCTACTTTAGCAATATGCCTTCTAAACTTCGACCTTCTATCAGCCTCCAGATCCCTTTCTCCATCAATTTCTGGGAGTGCAGTTCCCTCAGTGTAATCTTTTTATCCCATAATGCATAACTTTACACTTTTCCACATTAAATTGCCATCCATTATGTTTTGCCCATATGTCAGCCTATTTAAATCATTCTGCAAGCTCTCTGCATCACTCTGATTAACTATTGTCTTACCTGACTCTGTCATCATCAAACAACTGAATCAAATTATTTCTTTTATCATTTATGTACAAATTAATAAATTTGTACATAAATGTATAATAAAACACAGAACCCTGCAGAACACCACTAGTCACCTGCCTTCTCCTGAATTGTGCTCCTCTATATACTACTTTTTAGTATTTCCATCAGCCACCCATATATCCATATCACTGATATCATATCCATCCTTATTTGTGCAATACTGTCAGACACTTTTGCAAAATCCAAAGTATTATCATTGTTGAGCTACTGAGTGATCATTTTGCTCAGTTTTTATAATAGAGTGACTCAGCTGTCACTCTATTATAAAAAATCCTTCACATAGCCATGCCGCTACGCTTCATAGAGAATTATATTCTTATCCACCCATTCATGAATTCGCTTTTTGTCTAATGCCTCATTTCACTCTCTTGAGACTTTACCATAGCTGAGACTTAAATTAAACAGCTTAGTCAAAGGCATCGCCAGTTCTCCAGCATGTTCTTGTAAAACACAATCCAATATCCCATCCAATCTCATAGCTGTATTTGCATTCAGATTCTGCAATATACTAAGTACCTCCAATTCTTCGACTTCTATTATTAGATTAGTCTCTGTCATAGCAATAGGATATGCTCTTGCAAATTGATCACTCAGTTGCTCAACAATTTCATCTACCTCTGTTACCTCTATATCATCTGCACTCCTTACCATGTTAGTCACCTTTCTTCTTTTATGCCTTCCACAACTTTTTTTTTTTTTTTTTTGCAGCTCATGCTTAATGATACTACTCATTCATCTAATCCCTGATCTTGAGTATACAATGTGATATTGCTTCCTCCAGATACTCCTTGACTATTCCTCCCCCTCCATGCACTATGAACATCTTTCTGGCCTTGCTCAGCATGGAGTGGACACTGACCATGATATCCTATGGTGCAATACTCTCCTTTTATATCGTTGCACGTTTACGTTTGCAGTTATTTAAAGAGAGTGTTGAAGCACTTCTACACTGCCCAAATTTAAATCAGAATGACTGTCTCTCTATTGCCAAGAATTGGGAGAGAATCTCATCCTCATAAATGGCAATTAATAATGTTCTTCCATTTTAATTATTTTTTTTTAAATTTATTATTATTTTTAAGTTAATACAATGCTGTGTGTCATTTCCACCTATTGTAATCACCTAATAGGTGGAAGCTGCCACATGGTTCAGCTCTTTAAATAGGATTAACATTCTTTGTTGTAGCTTCACCTTTTGATCATGCTAATGCACTGATGAAGACCAGTTAGCTTCTGATCGAAATATTTACAGTAATAAAATTGCTATATTCTTGTGAATACATGTGTATAATAAATAAATTAAAGTATTATGATGGCATAAACACAGTTTACTGTATCACTGTGTTTGTTTAAAAGTAAAAGTGAAGCCTTAAGAGAAAGAATAAGAGATGAACAGAGATAAAATAAATGTCAGCTTGAGAATTCTTTATTATAGCACATTGCTTGTTTAGGCATTTCCACAGGATAAGATATTTAAAATATCTCAGTGCTTGTAACTAATAGCATTTTTTTTTTCATCATGAAGGTTATTTTCTTGATCATAAATTAGTAAATAATAATATTTGGTTAACCAATCAAGTGTTGATCAATTTTATTATTAACTGAACCAACTAGTTTTGCCACACTTATCTGTTGGCATCTTCAGGGCACTTACATATAGGTTTCAACACTCTCATAATTATGCGTAACTGCAAAACTGACAAGAATAAAAACTGACTAGAATAATTACAAATAAAATAGTATCGAACGTGAGTGAAACATGTATCGCGTGTACAAGATCAGCTAGCTGTTGCTGAGGAACTTTCTGTAGTTTGTATTAAAGTTCATTTCTTCCGTTTTTAAGGTTCTGATTAGGGTTTTCCATATCTCTGGGAGTATTAGGCCTTGATTTCTGTTAAGGTTCACAGTAGAACGGGCGACTGTGGCTGCTTCTTTGAAAATTCTTGAATGGTAATCTTCCTCTAAGTAAGGGGAACAGCTTTTGTCCCACTCGATGACATGGTTAGTTGTGGAGAAATGAGACGATAGGCCAGAAATGTCCTGTCTGTTGTTTTTGACATAGCCAATGTGCTCCTTTTGCCTGATTTCGAGGCTTCTCGAAGTCTGTCCGATGTAATTAGAGCCACATGAGCATGGAATATTATAAACTCCAGCATATTTATAGGAAGGATGGTTGTCTTTTGGAGATCTTAGTAGTTTACGAATAGATTCTATAGGTTTAAATGTTACTCTTATTTTGTGTTGTTTGAGGAGATTGGCGAGCTTGTTGGAGATGCCACTTACAAACGGAATTGCAATCGTTTTTATATATTGAATCTCTTCTTGTTCTCTTTGTGGTGGTTCAGAGAAAAGGATTTTATTGACTAGTCTTCTTGGATAGCTGTTCAAGTACAGATTGTTGGAAATAAATTTTAACTCATCTTGAAGGGTCTTGTTGTCCGTTGTGATGCAAATAGCTCTTTTCTTTAACATGTGTATAATGCTGAGTTTATGTGATATGTGGTGAGAGGAGTTAAAATGTAGGTAGCGACCTGTATTGGTCAGTTTTCTGTACACCGATAGATTTATACTGCCATCAGTTTGTTTTTTGATTAAGATGTCTAAAAACGGAAGTTGTTTTTCTCTTTCAAGTTCCAGAGTGAATTTAATAGAATGATGGAAGGCGTTGATCTTTTTGAGAAAATCATATATGTCATCTTTGTTATTGTTCCATATGATGAAGATATCGTCCACATATCTAAACCAAATTTTAGGTCTAGGAAAAATTTGTGATAAGATTTTGTTTTCTAAGTCTTCCATAAAGAGGTCAGCACATGAAGGTGAGAGTGGGCTTCCCATTGCCAAGCCTGTTAATTGTTGATAGATTTTATTTTTCCAAGAAAAATAATTGGAGTTTAGGCAGTGAGCAAACAATGCAGTTATATCTTGTGGGAACAAGGTACTTAAGATGTCAATGACCTCTACTACAGGAACGTTTGTAAAGAGAGAGGTGACATCTAAGCTGGCTAGAAGATCATTATCCGATATCTTGATGTTTTTTAGCTTTTCCACGAAATGTCCAGAGTTTTTGATGTAACTCTCTGAGTTGTGGATGTGTTGCTGTAGGAGTTTCGAGAGATGTTTTGACAATAAGTAGGTGGGAGAGTCGATTGCATCAACGATTGGGCGTAAAGGAATACCCTCTTTGTGCACTTTTGGAACGCCATAGAGTCTCGGAGTTAAAGGATGCATCGATTTTAGTTTTTTAATCAAGTCTGTTGGCCAGTTGGATAAATTGCGTAGTAATTCGTTGGTATCATTGTGATTTTTTAATGTTGGATCTTTTGTTAAAAGACGGTATACAGACAAGTCAGATAGTAGATGGTTAACTTTGTCCTCGTAGTCCTTTGAGTTCAGTATCACAGTACTGTTTCCTTTATCTGCTTTAAGTATTATGATGTCTTTGTTGTTTTTTAAATCACGAATAGTTCTTTTATCTAGTGATGAGAAGTTTTGTTTTGTGGAATAGGGCGAGGAAAGTATTATGCAACTTTTTAATCTTAGATCATTTGCTGTGTGAGGCGGTAATAATGAGATTCCTTTTTCTAGACTACAGATGAAATCTACCTTGGGAATCTGTTGTGGAGCTATTGCATAGTTGAAACTCTTTTTGAGAATGTCGATTTCAGGTTTCTTTAAGATGTGGTTTGAAAAATTAAGAATAACTTGGTTGTCTGGTAGAGAAGGTTTAGACTCATTGTGGGTGGTATAAAGGTGGTTAAATTTTTTAATCTGGGTCTGTCTGCTTTTGTTAAAAGCTTTGGTGAAACTGGTATTAATCATTTTATCAGACCCAGATTAAAAAATTTAACCACCTTTATACCACCCACAATGAGTCTAAACCTTCTCTACCAGACAACCAAGTTTATTCTTAATTTTTCAAACCACATCTTAAAGAAACCTGAAATCGACATTCTCAAAAAGAGTTTCAACTATGCAATAGCTCCACAACAGATTTCCAAGATAGATTTCATCTGTAGTCTAGAAAAAGGAATCTCATTATTACCGCCTCACACAGCAAATGATCTAAGATTAAAAAGTTGCATAATACTTTCCTCGCCCTATTCCACAAAACAAAACTTCTCATCACTAGATAAAAGAACTATTCGTGATTTAAAAAACAACAAAGACATCATAATACTTAAAGCAGATAAAGGAAACAGTACTGTGATACTGAGCTCAAAGGACTACGAGGACAAAGTTAACCATCTACTATCTGACTTGTCTGTATACCGTCTTTTAACAAAAGATCCAACATTAAAAAATCACAATGATACCAACGAATTACTACGCAATTTATCCAACTGGCCAACAGACTTGATTAAAAAACTAAAATCGATGCATCCTTTAACTCCGAGACTCTATGGCGTTCCAAAAGTGCACAAAGAGGGTATTCCTTTACGCCCAATCGTTGATGCAATCGACTCTCCCACCTACTTATTGTCAAAACATCTCTCGAAACTCCTACAGCAACACATCCACAACTCAGAGAGTTACATCAAAAACTCTGGACATTTCGTGGAAAAGCTAAAAAACATCAAGATATCGGATAATGATCTTCTAGCCAGCTTAGATGTCACCTCTCTCTTTACAAACGTTCCTGTAGTAGAGGTCATTGACATCTTAAGTACCTTGTTCCCACAAGATATAACTGCATTGTTTGCTCACTGCCTAAACTCCAATTATTTTTCTTGGAAAAATAAAATCTATCAACAATTAACAGGCTTGGCAATGGGAAGCCCACTCTCACCTTCATGTGCTGACCTCTTTATGGAAGACTTAGAAAACAAAATCTTATCACAAATTTTTCCTAGACCTAAAATTTGGTTTAGATATGTGGACGATATCTTCATCATATGGAACAATAACAAAGATGACATATATGATTTTCTCAAAAAGATCAACACCTTCCATCATTCTATTAAATTCACTCTGGAACTTGAAAGAGAAAAACAACTTCCGTTTTTAGACATCTTAATCAAAAAACAAACTGATGGCAGTATAAATCTATCGGTGTACAGAAAACTGACCAATACAGGTCGCTACCTACATTTTAACTCCTCTCACCACATATCACATAAACTCAGCATTATACACATGTTAAAGAAAAGAGCTATTTGCATCACAACGGACAACAAGACCCTTCAAGATGAGTTAAAATTTATTTCTAACAATCTGTACTTGAACGGCTATCCAAGAAGACTAGTCAATAAAATCCTTTTCTCTGAACCACCACAAAGAGAACAAGAAGAGATTCAATATATAAAAACGATTGCAATTCCGTTTGTAAGTGGCATCTCCAACAAGCTCGCCAATCTCCTCAAACAACACAAAATAAGAGTAACATTTAAACCTATAGAATCTATTCGTAAACTACTAAGATCTCCAAAAGACAACCATCCTTTCTATAAATATGCTGGAGTTTATAATATTCCATGGTCATGTGGCTCTAATTACATCGGACAGACTTCGAGAAGCCTCGAAATCAGGCAAAAGGAGCACATTGGCTATGTCAAAAACAACAGACAGGACATTTCTGGCCTATCGTCTCATTTCTCCACAACTAACCATGTCATCGAGTGGGACAAAAGCTGTTCCCCTTACTTAGAGGAAGATTACCATTCAAGAATTTTCAAAGAAGCAGCCACAGTCGCCCGTTCTACTGTGAACCTTAAAAACAGAAGAAATGAACTTTAATACAAACTACAGAAAGTTCCTCAGCAACAGCTAGCTGATCTTGTACACGCGATACGTGTTTCACTCACGTTCGATACTATTTTATTTGTAATTATTCTAGTCAGTTTTTATTCTTGTCAGTTTTGCAGTTACGCATAATTATGAGAGTGTTTAAATCTATATGTAAGTGCCCTGAAGATGCCAACAGATAAGTGTGGCGAAACTAGTTGGTTCAGTTAATAATAAAATTGATCAACACTTGATCTGTTAACCAAATATTATTATTTACTAATAGCATTTTTGTTTGTTAATTGCATATATTCTTTGACCAATTTAACTTGTAAGATAAAAAAAGCTGAGTTTCTGAGGGGTGGGGGGACCATTACCACTATATAAGATTGGCTAACGAAATAAACACAGTTCTTTTTGATTTAAGGACACATTGTCTTGTCATTCCTTCCAATTGCACTATAGAGGCATTTAAATTCTTGCAGAATTTTTGTAAACACTTCAAGTAAATCTACTTGAAGTGTTTACAAAACTATGTGCTGTGCAACTATTCAGGGCATATATCTGGCTGTATTGGCAGTAAAATGTCACTTCAGTGGCATCCTTCTCTGTGAAATGTTCTTCTCTTGCAACATTTCTGCGTTCTCACAGGACTACAGCAGAGATGTGCCTTCACAGCCCTCACAAGATGTTGCATCCTAATGCATGGTCGACCTGTTCTTTGGCAGTCAGATACATCTTCTGTATCATTATAATGGTTAATAGTCTGATACACAAGCATCCTACCGATCCCAAGTGTTTTAGCATGTTGAAAATAACAGGAAACTGCATTCCAACCTTGTGAGGTGCTATTACAGGTACATAGTTGTCATAATCTCCTCACTGCATGTTAATCTGTACAGGTAGACCTCTCTCTACTGAAAAACATGTGAATGTTGGCTGCTCTCAGTGCTGCTAAGGGAACTGGGTTTGCACAATCCTGTAGGCAGTGTGGGGGTGTGCATAAGTTGTAACAGTATTTATGGCAAGAATGTGCATATCTAACTGGTAAGGTATCACAAGAATAACTTGTTATAGTGGAACATTTACTATAACAAATTTCCATTAAAACTACATATGAGTAAAAGCTTATCACGATAAAGTTGATGAAATGTGCAAAGAATAATATGTGGAGATTTTGTATGAGAGTGGGTAGCTATTTTTTAATCCTTTGTCTTTTCTTACAATGATAAAATATCAAGGCTTTGTTTCTTTTTCTCTCTT
The DNA here is from genome assembly GCF_054136105.1 of Typopeltis vanoorti. Taxonomy (NCBI): domain Eukaryota; kingdom Metazoa; phylum Arthropoda; class Arachnida; order Uropygi; family Thelyphonidae; genus Typopeltis; species Typopeltis vanoorti. The sequence goes on along the minus strand of NC_143569.1, from coordinate 69,782,723 downwards.
TACACTAAAATACTGTATATACTATTACAATGTTTTGGTATAAATCCCACTCATGGAAACCTTTATAAAATAATTAAATTACATTTTTATTGAAAATGGTTAGCTTCCTTTAATTTCTCCTACCTTGTTGTTAAAAAAGATGAAAGAAGAATATGCATGCGTATGTGTGAATTTTTATTAGACTGGCATATAGTAAAAATAAATAAATAAATATTTTCAAAACTAAACTGTTAATTATATTTATTCTCAAAAACACAGGGAGATGAACAAGCGAATTACAGAAGAACAGGCAAAGAAAACTTATGAGCGAGCACTAAAATTGGAACAAGAGTTTGCTGAATATTTCACAGGTACACTTCTAAATTTTTTTATCATATTTTTAAAAATTGTAATTTTTGTTTTCTGTAAATAAGATAATACATTTGAAAAGAATCATAAAAATACAGTAATTTCTCAATCTCATTTATTGATGCTTGTTAACTGCTATCACTGTCTTGGTATCCTCAATTGATCCTAGGACACTGCCTCAAGCTTCTGAAATCCATTAGCCACAAGCATTTTTAGATTGGTGAAATTCTGCTCCACTTTCCTCACCATCAATAATAATATAATTCTTGTGAATCCCAGTGATAAATTTGTGAATCATATTTTCTAGCATGCAGTTAGCAACATAAAAGCAATAAATAAGTAAATTTATTTACTTACTGAACAAACTAAATGTAGCATATCTTAGAATTTACATGTCAGATTTTAGAATGTTATTTTTTTTCCCTTCTCAAACTTTGGATTAAATTATAATGGGAGAATTCTCTTTTAAAAATCCTCAGTTTTGCTGTCACAACAAAACAGTTGTCTTTCAAATCTAATTACAGAATGCATCCACAGATTGGTGACCTACCAAAAATAGAAGTATGTTATATAACTCAAATATACAGAACAATTGTGAGAATTTGATAACAATCTTATATATTAAATAAAATCAAATTTTGATGAAGTGACTAGACTATAGTCATAACCACAATGGTAACTTACAGTTTACAATATAATAATGTTAACAAAAATAAATGTGAAATGTTGAATAAATGCTGGAGTTGTACTCGAAGAAAAACATTAATATTGACCATTGCTCCTCCCCCCACCCCAGAGTTTTGGGGGACACCTCCTCATCATTTGAAAACCACAATCTTAAATGGATCATTACTTTTTCTGTTTATAGAAAGACAACAAACACACTGGCAGGTACATAGACATTCACATCATCATCCAGACCAACATTCCTAAAATGCACACATAGTGTGAAGGTTATTTTTTCTAGTGTTATAAGGCTTTCCACAGAACTTAACTATTGTTATTATCAAACATTTTCAGCCAGTAATGCCTTATGTGCTTATATGCCTTCTCCCATTCTTCTATAAAGTAGAAAAAGAACGGGGGAAGGCATATAGTATTAAAATATTACCTGTCTCTGCTATTCTCCTATCTCAGAAGACAAAGAACTAAAGCTCAGACTAAATATTAATTACAATAAATTAATATTTCAGCAAAGTAAAATTGTCATCATTAGAAAATATGCACAAAGGCAAAGATGAGCTAAAAGTCCTAAATAGTGTCCCCTAGTGAAGTGGAATGGATGTTCTTGGTTGGACTGAAGTTCTGAAGATGAATGCTTTCCAAATTTCAGGCAGTTTCATGCAACCAAATTTGTTGAGGTTTGAGTGGTTCCTTAAGGCTGAAGCAGATTTTAGGAATGGTCTCTTGTATTCATATTTGCTTATGGTGTCCAAAGCATGGTCAGCAAGTTGTGAGTGGCTGTAGTGGTGGAACTAGATGCATTCCTTCTGCTCGGCAATTCTGATGGCTGTCTTGCTTGTTTGTTCACAGTAAGACAATTTACAACTGCAAGGTACTTGGTAAACACCTGGCAGATCTAGGGGACTGGCTTGTGTGGAGCAGATAAGGGGGTGCCACTTTTATGTTCTATATGCAGTTCCAGGGTTGTATTTCTTATTTATTCTTTATTTAGGATTTTTGCTAAAACTGTATGGGTTTTATATAGGTCACCGTACATTTTATACATTCATCTTACAGTAAACTACCCCCTATAGTATAGGATTATAACAATACCCTCACCAATGAACTTGACCACATTCACAACACATCTTAGCCAATGGCTACAATCCCCATAATCCAAAAATATAAATAAATATTTAAACCCCAAAACCGCCACCCTCCCTCCTCCAGAAAAGAAACTATCTAAAACTATGCCACATTTATCTCCATTCCATATATCTAGGGTGCATCTGAAAAAATAGCAAAATTGCTTATAAAAAATTTTAAAAAATACAGACCATATAAAAATTGACATCCCTTATTCACTTCACTAAAGACTTCAGAATTGTCAAAAGCATAAGCTGGGAATACATCTGGTCCACCATTATGACCAATCAGAACTTGCTGCCCATCCTTTGGACAACCACCACAGAATACACTGAAGAAGGCTACCTTACATAGCAAATAAAAATACAGGAATCTGCCAAACTTCAGAAACTTTGGTTACATGAAACTATCCCAAATTTGAAAAGCACTCATCATCAAAACTTCAGCTTAACAGCCAATAACACCTATTTCTAGCCTATTAAGAGGCACTATTTAGGACTTGATGCTTGTCTTTGGTTGCTGTGTTCCCTGATAGCAATTGACTTTGTCAAAATATCAGAATTATTAAATTTATTTTAATGTTTAGTATGTATCCTAATTTCCTTAAAAACACCATTATAAAGACAACATATAAGCCATACTACCAGATAAAACTAAAGCAAAACTATTCTTATTCCCTAAATCCAGAGTATATACAGCTCAGTGCTAAATCTTTGCATAAGATCAAACCGAACCACAAATTAGCAACCCTCATCCATTTACCTATAGGCAAATATCATCCTCTCACATATTATTATTATTATTATTATTATTACTACCACGGGCTACTCCAGGAGTCCTTAGACTCATCGAGGGAGGCCCTAAACATCATGTTCACGCAGCTGTTCAACATTCTCACAATATCTATCATACCTTGCCTTGAACTCGCTCACTGTCATAGCACCCACAACAGACTCTGGCAGCTTATTCCACTCATTTACCACTCTAAAAGTAAAGAACCCAGCTCTAACACCCCTGCTAACCACGCTCTTGCCCAGCTTCCATGGGTGTCCCCTAGTTCTCCCACCACCAGTCCTAATCTCAAAAATATCATCTGAATATGTCCAAGAGTGCCCTGTTCCTGTAATTTCCCATTATAATGTACACATCATCATCAAATTTCTGCCATGTACCCTCAAGGGGTGTACAGGATATGATAGTACTACATGAAAAATTTACATCATTACTAACTTCTTATCTACAATTTCCAAATCAGTCTGCTAAATGTCAAGACGCCAACATTATCAGATCTTATATTTCTATCATCTAAGGCACTTTGTACAGTATCAATCCACCTATATCTTGGTCTTCCTCTGGGTCGTTTTCCTGCCAACCTGGCAGAGAACACGTGTTTTGCTAATCTTTCTTCGCCCATTCTATTTAAGTGACCATACCACTTCAGATTAGCTCGGCTAACACATTCCTGGATGCTGACAATGTCAAGTTCTTTCCTAATATCCTCGTTTTTAATATGATATTGCCATTGATGCCATCTGTTCACGCCTATAATCTTTCTCAGGACTCTCATATCTGTGGTCTTTAGTCTTTGGTCAAGTGTTTTACTTCTGACCCAGCTCTCAGATCCATAAGTTAAAACTGGTTTGAACACTGTCTTTTAGCGGATATATTATTAGCAGATTTATTTAGAAGTATAACATCGTCTGCATAAAGCAAAGAGCTGACATTAACATCTCCAATTTTGATATCATGTTTAATACCACTTTCCTTCATAATGTGATCCATATAGATAATGAATAACAGATGGGATAATGTACATCCTTGTCTCACACCAGATTTAACATTAAACCATCTTCCTGTACTTTCTTCAATTCTAACTGCTCACTTGCAACTCAAATAAAGACTAAGTATTGCTTGATATAATGCCCCATTGACACCATATAACTGCAGCGTATTGAATAGCTTCTCTCTTGGCACCTTGTCATATGCCTTTTACAGATCGACAAAACTTAAATACAGATCTTTGTTATATTCCCGTGCTTTCTCGACTATTTGTCGTAAAGTGAAGATCTGATCCTGACAGCCTCTATTTGGCCTGAATCCAGCTTGTTCTTCACCAAGCTTTTCTTCCACAATTCTTCTCAACCGTTTCTCAAGTATACTTGCATAGATCTTGCCAGGAACACTCAGTAGGGAAATACCTCTGTAATTCTCACATTGTTTTATTTCCCTTTTTATATATGGGTACTATGAGAGCTCTACTCCAATCATCGGGAATTCGTCCCTCTCTCCAGGCTTTCTGAACTATGCAGTGCAGCCACTGTAAGACGCTTATACCACAATACTTCAGCATTTCTGGTCGAATATCATCTACTCCTGCTGCCTTTCCACATTTCAAGCCTTTGATGGCTTTTTCTACTTCAAGTATGGATATGTATTCCTGACTGCATGCCTCGTCGGTGTTTTTTACCACTGTGCTGTCATCACTGCTTGTTTCATTTAGCAGTTTTTCAAAGTAATTACTCCATACTTCAATGATATCTTTTTATACCGTTTTCATGTCACCTTTATCATCTCTAACTTCTTTTACAGCACTCTTTCCTCCATTTCTAAGCTTCTTCAACAACCTCCAGAATATCTTACCACCTTCTTGATATTTATTTTCTATGTTCTTGCCAAAGTCCTCCCATGACTTTTGTTTAGCTAGTTTTACACAGTGTTTAGCTTTTTTATATTTGTCTCTGTATTCTCTGAGAGCACAAGCTGACTTATTTGCCAGGAACTTTTGATATGCTTTCTTCTTTTCCTTCACTGCCTCTTTAACTTTCTGTGTCCATCATGGAGTTCTGATTTTTCTATCCTTGCAGACAACCTCACCACATGCCTCTCTGGCTGAATCAAGCAGTGTTTTCTTCAAGGCTTGCCACTGAATCTCCAAGGTTTGGTTGCTGTTCTCGAACTCTTTCATTTTTTTTTCAGTAATCTTTGTGTATTTTAGTCTACAGTTCACATCTGAGAGCTTCTCAACTTTTATTCGCTTTAAAACTTTCTTACATGTTATTCTTTTCGATACAAAATTCAACTTTATCCTGCTCAAGACTAAATAGTGATCACCTCCAATTTGAAATCCTCTGTACACTGGTGTCCTGCACCAGGGAGAAAATATCACTATCAACAATAACATAGTCAATGAGACTTTTCTTATTCCTTGCCTCTTCTCTCCATGTGAATTTGTGCACATTTTTGTGTTGGAACATGGTGTTAGTAATAACCAATCCATGTCCTGAGCAGAAATCCAACAGGTATTTGCCATTATTATTAGCTTTGCTCTTTTCTCCAAATTTTCCCAAAATATTTTTGTATGTCTGACAATCATTTCCTACTCTGCTATTTAGTCCCCAAAAAGGACCAACTTTTCATTTTCATTGTGTCAGTTGCTTTCTCTAAAGCATCAAAAAATTCCTCCACTTCTTCCACTATTAGTAGAACCCTCTGTGTGACCATGGGCACAAATAAGTCTCATTGTCCAGTTTCCCATTCTCATATTTGCCCACATCACTCTACTTGAGACTGCCTGCCATTCAAGAAGATTAATCTCGTATTTCGTGTTGAATATATGGCTACTCCTTCTTTTCCTTGATTGTTATTGCCTGAATATAACATTTTATATTTATTGCTCAGAAAGATCTCACCAGTTTTGGTCTTTTTTGTTTCAGTCACCCCTATTATGTTGATCTGGTACTTATCTAATTCCTCAGCCAGCTCCATTTCTTTGCCATTCAGGCTTCTTATGTTGATAGTACTGGTGTTTAACTCTGGTGATGTTGAGTTAGGGTATGTTTTCAGATTTGTTCCAGTAGCTGACTTTTCACTGTTAGCCCTGCTTCCCTGGCAAAAACAATGGGGGACCTGTTTAATCGGGTGACACCCAGCTGGCATGAAATTTTGTCATGTTGTACCATCATTTTGTATTTTGGTTTAAGCCAATAAGAATACAATTTGGTCGGCTAAATTCCAAATTGCCAGCCCATCCTCTTTCGTTCAGTATCCAGGTAGATACCCAACAGGGTGCACCATGAGAAGGTGAATATTGGACATTAGGTCAGAAGCCCTGGTCGGTTCTCTGCATTCCTTCAAAGGCTATGTGGAGGTCTCCTCTCAGTTATATAGCTGACCCTTAAGCACCTCTTATAATGTAGACTGAAAAATGAATTTGTTAACATCTACCTCAGAGAATACAGGAAATATCTTTGCATTGTCATCATTATGGCGATTCAGGATTGGCTGACTGCCCCAAACACCCCATTACACATTCTTAAGTTTTTTTTATTTATTTATTTTTATTATTATTTTTTTTTATTTTTATATAGGTTTTCCCCCTTTCCTGCCAGATAGATACCCAATCTTCCTTTGCTTCCCTTAGGACAGGGGAGAAAAGGGAGATTCTTAAATATATGCTTGTTATGTATTGATGAAACTGATTAGTTCTACTAAATATATATATAATTTATATAAATTTAATTATTATCAATAATTATGACAATTTGTTATCTAACTAATAATAATGAAATATTTGATTAACTAATATTGAAAAAAATCTTAGCTCATCAAAGATATAATTTATTAACCTTTTACATGTAATTTCCCTGGCATGCTTATTTTTTCTTTAGATTTTCTAGGATAGTTTGATTTTTTTCTTCCCTCATCAAGCCATTATATAATGGAAAGTTTTGGAAATTAAAGGTGAAAAATAAATTTTAGGGAAAGAAAAAAAAATGGAGACAAATTAAACTCAAAATTTTCTGGTTTTTAGATTTTATTGAGTTGTCCCCCCCTCCCTCCCAAAAAAAAAAAAAAAAAAAAAAAAAAAAAAAAAAAAAAAAAAAAAAAAAAACTCTTTTTAGTCCCTTTGGAGAATAACAAACACTTTCCATTACATAGCAGCATATGATATGTAGAATTCTGGCATTGTTGGATTTACCTCTGTCATCTTTCATTGCCATTTTACATGAAATTTTGAAGATCCATTGGCTTGGTTGGTCAAGTGGTTAGCAATAGCATATTCACTCTCCAACCAACAGGATGTGGGCTCAAATCCCACTGTTGTTACATCCATGCCCACAGTGGGATTTGACTACTTGTATATGGAAATATGACTTCTGCATCACTTTAACCTTGTTGAAAAAAAACTGCTCTATGTAGTGACCCTTCCCATAATGCATTGCATTATGGGATACTTAGGCAATTGATGTGAAGTCATTAGCCTCCATATACAAGTAGCCCAGTCATGAAGTGACTTCACGTGCAAACTTTGTTTACACTTGGATAAAGGATGAAACCAAGAATATAATTTTTTGGCATCATTAATTTATAGTATAACCAAGTGAAAAAACTTTCAACTTAGCTAGCCTAGTTAGTTGGATGGATAGCATCTTTATCTTCCTACTAACAGGCTGTGGTTTAAATCCCACTGTGGCATCAATTGTGGTGAAAGTAATCAGGTAGTACATTTTTTTGTGAGACGCTCTTCATACTATATTTGATGTAGCTTGAAAAAGTATGTATAGTCTCTAGAGCAAGGTTCCTGGATTATCTAATCCTTAGCCTACCCACAATACTAAATATGCTGTCGGTTACCATCCTTTCATGGATGATTCACATAAAAATAATTAATCTTCTCTCTTAACGTGGAACGTACAGATTTCCCAAAATATTTCATATTTTAGACAGCTGTGTTGAAAATTGTCTTAATATTAAGATAATATTTATATTATCTTAATATAAATTAATATTTAAATTAGATTAATGGGATTAATATTTAAAAGAGAGAGACAATAATTGTAGTAGTAGTCATACCATTTTTAATAGGTGTATAAAACATCAATTTATAAATATATAGCATACCTTCAGTAATTGTATATGTGCTTAGATGCAGCAATTGAATTTGTAGTTGAGATGGGTTTTTTTTTAAGTAAGTGCAAAATATTTTTATAGCAATCTTTCTTTCATTTTTGAAGAAGTATATTTTATATATTAATTCATTTGGTTTTAATTTTGATATAGCTGTAGTACAAGGAGATACTCCAGATGAGATATATGCCAAAGTGAAAGAAGTCATCTGTGACCAAGCAGGCCCCACTGTTTGGATCCCAGCCAAGGAGAAACTGTGACATTCAGTATGCTTTGGTGCAGAACTGTGAAGGCTGAAGGAAGGAAGGAAGGAAGGTGTGGCCATCTTTCATCTCTTCGAGAACAGAAGATAAGCTCTATGAGAACCAAATTTGGCAACACCAGAAGTTCCTGACTTGCAAGGCTTTGCTGTAGTGGCAAGATACTCCATCTCTTAAGCATCCTGTGGTCATAAAGCCAGCTAAGAGGAAGCCTTATTATATGCTCTGGAGGTTATTTACTGTGCATTCCTGAGCAACAGGAAACTGTTTTAGTTGTCATTTTAATTTACGTGGCATCTCTTCCTACCCGGCTACCCTGGGAGAGAGGACATTGTACAGATATAGGGGACTCCTAACGCTGGAGCATGCAGAACAACAGACTACCAGGAGAGTAGCTGATGTTGAAAGATGTACCAAACTTTTTTTAATCAAGTTGATCAAAATTCAGTATTCAGGATGCCGATGTTGTTTTAGCTGTTTAGATGTTGGGTATCTGTTTTGGCTGCCTCAACTATTGTTTATTTTAAAGGTCACATGTGGGATGTGGGTCTGGTGTTAACAGGCTGTTGTAAAACTTTTGTGTATTATACACCTCAATTTTAAGACTGCATATATTAAGTTTGTTGATAGCTGCCATTTTTGGGACTTCAGCAGTTGTGTTTCAGTTTGTTTTTACTGCTGTGAGAGAGAAAGAGAAGACCAGAAATCATCCTCCTTAGATCTGAATCAGCTTTTTCTCTTTCACCTTCCCCCAGTCTCTCCTTCCCTGGTCTTCTAAATAAGAACTAGGGGTTTTTGCTGGAGATGCTCCATTTAAGTCCATTGATCATAACGAGATTATAAATTGGAAGTGCAAGCCTTGATAAATATATAGAAATTGTGAATAAATTGTAGTGTTGCCCATAATAAAACATTTCATTGAGAGCAGTGTAGTGTCCATGAATTTCTGGAAGGTTACACTATGCATTTTCTTAACACAGTGATCTTATTAACCACACTTATCTAGACATAGCACAGTTTTATAACTGTGTGACTAAACCATATGAATGGCTGTAACAAGACTACTGTGTGAATATAAAATATACTTTTTACATTTATTCCTTGACTACACACAGAATCTACCTCCACAAATTTAAATATTAAGAAAATATTTAAATACGATCATAACGAGATTATAAATTGGAAGTGGAAAATTATTTCCACAATAGAATCTTGCATAATATTATTCAACATTAAAAAAAAATGCATATAGAGTCATATTTTCTTCCAAAATTTAAAACTCGCTATCTATACAAAAGTAAGTTATGCTTTCATTTTTACTTTCTGTGGGTGGTACCACAAAATATAGGCAAGTAACCTTCCTGGAAAACAAGGGCTGAGCACTTTCATTTTATGTGGGCAGTTGATGAATCAAATGTATTTGTATTTACAAACTTTTTTTGCATTTAAATACATTCATTTTAAAAAATCACTATCTTCTATAATTTATTGGCTAAAAAAATTTGATATTACTTTATACACTAATAATATATCATAGTACCAGAGACTATTGACAGGTTTATAATCCCTTGAACCATATTTTACTCTTCGTTCTGTTACTATTCACGGATAGTAACATGAAATGGTAATAAATTTTAAAATTAAAATGATAAAATTATAAGTTTGTTGTCTTTTTCAATTGCTATAAAGGATGCTTTTTTCTAGTAAATGATGGAAGCTGCATGACAAAACACAAACCATTTCAGTTAAGGTTCAATGTTATTTGAACTCTTAATCCTGTATGTTTTGGGATAAGTTATATTTACGAGAATAAAATGAAACGTCAGCTGCTTCTAGATGTAATTTAATGCTGCATTTTGAAAACTAATTTAATCTAGAATGGAAATGTTCAGATGGTTGCGTTTGTTCAGAATAGCATAGCCTATTTTAACTATTTCTTTCTTAATAATTGATAAACATTTCACCAGTGGGGGAAGAGGGTCCATAACCCCTTTTCCTTTTATTTTTAACCTCTTTCCTTTTTAGAATGAAAGTTGATGTTACACGTTACAATACTATATAAACACCACCAGATGATTGTAAACAAATAGAAGGACAGGAAAATTCAGATTCTGGATTTCCATAATTGGTCTCAATTATTTGATTACATTTAATTATTTAATCTGTCATACTATATTGAATGATCTTGATTAAGACTGAGATTTTATCAAATGCTGAAGCAGCACTTCTAGGAGTGGGATTGCAAATTTTAAAATTGACTTGAGAAAAATACAGTCTGTATCAAGACTGTATTTATTATTATAATGATATGAAGGCTATAGGAAAAAAAAATGGCAAGTATTTGGGGGAATGTAGATTTTAAGGTCATAGGACTACTTGTAACCAGGTTAAGTTTAAATTTCCCCATATACTAATACAAAGACCAACGATATTTTTATTGGCCCACAAATAAGAGAACTGATAAAATTAAAATAAAGAGAATCATCCAAAAGTGTTGCAAATTGAAAAACTAGTCCTGAACTAAATACTTTCATATTATTTGTAAACATCTTTGAGAACTGGGTCATCTTTCAATGGAATTTCAAAAACCTATCCAGCAAATAAGGATGCTCGTTAAAATTTTTGATTGAAAAATTATTACAGAAATAAGAATCTCATCAACACAGTGTCATTGAAAATCCACTTTCTTCTTATCTAGATTTCTTTCCAGTATGATCTTGGTGATGGGAAACAGTTTTATTGAGATATTTATATATTGAAAAACATTATCAGGGGAAGGCAGACTGATAATGATAGTTGGTTATAACAGCTACAAGTGAAAATTAATATCAGAAATTTAGATAAAGTATACTTCATGGCATTTGAAATGTGGTTATGGAGAAGAATGGAGAAAATAAAGTGGACTGAAAAAATCACCAATGAAGAAGTATTACAAAGAGTTGAAGAAGAAAGGAATTTACTAAAGGCCATTAGAAGAAGAAAGCATAACTGGATAGGACATGTATTAAGAGGAGACAGCCTACTGAAAAGAATGATAGAAGGGAAAATTGAAGGAAAGCGACCAAGAGGAAGAAGACGGCTAATGATGCTTGATGATATAATGGGAACAAGAGGATATCAGGAAATGAAGGAGGAAGCAAGAGACAGAGGAAATTGGAGGAAGAGAATCTGCTGAGTTATGCCATTGGACCTGTCAAGAGACAGAACACTAATGATGATGATACTTCATGTGTGTACTGATTAATGTATTTTTCAATGCATCTGTGTTGAAAGTCATTTTCAGATTCAGCATTTAAAAGTACGTATCCTAATATTTCAGGGGAACAAAATAGTTTGTTGTAGAAAGCACTGGTATATTTGTAGGTACTTTTTCTTTTGTTTACAAGAATTAAGAGGAAACATGGAGAGATGATTTGCAAAACTTCTTTTCTGAGCATCACATATATGAACCAATTGCATATTTAGACAGACGGGGGGGGGTCTCCAACCCTGTCTGTTCAAACCTTTACTTTTCCAATTTAGACATTGTAAGATGATGTTGGTGGCTAATGCTGTCTATCCATCTTGTTCTTCTGGTTTTCCTTTTGGTCTTTTACCAAAAGGTCTTAAGAATATTGTCGTTTTCTATACAAAAAATATCCTGCCCACTGCAACCTTTTGAATTTAATTGTACTAGATACTGTGGGGTCTTTATAAAGTTGATATAACTCATGGTTGCATCTGATCCCCCTCAAAAACCATTATTCACTGGGCTAAATATTTTTCTAAGGATTTTTCTTTCAAAAACTGAATTCGAATTCTCCACCCTTGCCATAAATATCCAGGTTTCACATCCATAAGTAACAACTTGATGAATTATTTATTTATTTATTTTTATTTTAGTTTTGCAATGAATATCTTTTGAACTGAGTACACAGAGAACAGAAAGCCTCAATGCATCTCTTGATTTGATTCCGCATTTCCATCATCTCATTTGGTTGACTAGTGATCTTTACTTACTCCTAAATATTTAAATTGTTCACTTATTTTAATTCAAGGGTCCCAATTTTAACACTTGTATCAATTAACTGATTCTGCCTAGTATTAATCATTACTTTTGTTTGTTGTTGATTAATTTTTAGCCCTATCTCTTATGCTGATTTTTCTGGTTCCAAATACATTTCTTCTGCTTTGTTTGGTTTCTTGACAAGATGTTAATGTAATCTTCTTATGCTACAATCTGCACTGATTTGTTTATTAGAGTATTTTAGTATTTACTGGCAACGATTGGATAATATATTCCAAAGCTAAGCTAAAAAATATTGTTGCTAGACTATCACCTTGTTTTAATCTTTGATTTATTAGAAAAGAATCTGTTAAATAATTTTGTATTTTCACCTGTGCTTCTGAAATTTTCATTGTTAGCCTTTGAAGTCTTACTAGCCTTGTTAGTATTACCAGATAGTCTGGTACTGTATTCCAAAGTGTACCATAATCTCATAATTTTTCTCTATTAATGCTGTCATATGCCTGTTGGAAATCAACAAAAATGTGAATACCTATATCAAATTCCATTCCCAAAATTTTTCTAACGTATCTGATTTTGGATTTGCCTTTCCTGAAACCACCTTGGTTGACACCAGTTATTTTCTCTGTAAATGGGTTTAATCCATTCTTCAAAATAGAGATAAATATTTTGTATGTTCTACATACCAGAAATACCTATAATTTCCACATACTGTTTTGTCCCTCTTATCTATTGGGAGCAGATCACGTGCTTTCTCCATTCTTTTGTTATATCCTCTTTCTTCCATATGGTTAAAATCGATTCAAATACTTTGTCTTCTAGTTTTTTTCCTCCTTCTTTCAGTAACTATGCAGAGATTTTACCTATATCTGGGGATTTGTTGTTTCTCAGTGGATATAATGTAACATTAAGCTCTTGCCTTGATGATAGCTCTACAGAATCATCTTCTTCAATAGGAGTTGGTGTATAATTTTGAGTTGCATAGAGTTTTTTATTCATCAATTCATGGAAATATTCTTTCCATTATTTTATTTTATTTTTATTAACATTTCCTTGTCCATCTCTGCATATGTCTAGCTCGCTCAGACTTATATCTTCATATAATTGGCTGAATTGTATTATAAAGATTGCTCTTGTTCTTCATTGCTTGTTCCATTGTGCATATCATTTCATGAAGAACTCTTCTTTCATACTTCTCTTTTCTTTTGCTTATTTTCATATCCTAGAGTTTCTTCTGCAATATTCTGAATCCACTGTTTAATGTATATCCAGCTTATATCTATATAGGTTGGCCAAGTGGTTAGCGTATCTGCTTTTCAGCCAAAAGACAGAGTTCAAATCCTGCCGTGGACAGGATTTGAACTTGGATGTTTTCATCCATTTCCAGACAATCACAAACATCCATTTTCTTGGAAGAAAATGGATGTTTGTGATTGTCTGTGATAATACCAGTGGTGGTAGATGGCATCGGTGTGGATGATGATGGTAGTTGTGGCTCATTGTAGTTGGTGGATTGAGTGGTGGAGACAGCTGTAGAGTAGGTGCTCCCTTGAGTCTTTGGACTCCCTGAACATGTCACATAATAATAATATTTTTGCTCTCTATTTTTTTTTCTTTAATTCTGTTCCTAAAGTTGGTTTTAACTTCAATTTCTTTAAGCTTCTGCAAGTTAAACTTTAATGCTCTTTCATGTCTTTGTTTCTTCACTGAGATTCTGCAGCTATATTTAATTTTGACCAGATAATGATCTGAATTATAGCAAGCGCCTCTATATGATCTTACATCCATAATCACATGATCGATTTGATTAAATAATGTGCCAACCTGGGATAATCATGTCCTTTTATGGAAGAAAGCATGCAGAGGATATAACCATATTTTTACTTATAGCAAAATCTAATAATTTTTCTCCATTAGGTTCCTTAATGCAGACCATAAAGCTGTTCAAATTCATATGTAACTCAGGATATTTCACCTGAAAGAATAAACTATAAACAAATAAAAACTGCTGTGGGCAGGCCATTACTCCCTATTCTGGCAGGCTTATTATTTTGAAGCATTTATAAGAAAAGATTTTTGACTCTCTGTCCTAAATAAAAAATATTAAGATTTAAAAGTATTTCTCAAAAAAATTAATCTTCTTCATTCCTGGGTTAAATTTACCCTCAAAAAAGAAATTGCAAAGAGTATCTTTCTTTCTGGATTATTTCCAACAAGTACCTGGTTCTCCGTCTATATAAGTTTACTACAAATCCAACTTTATGGATGCTGAGTGCATCAGCCCTCTGCACATCTCTCTCTCTTCTATGGATGCAATGAATCCCTTGGTTAGAGCATTATGGACATTTTTTAATACATCTGTCTGCTACTTTTCTTCTGGGCACCCTCTAAGGGTAGGTGTGTTGTGTCTGTAGATGTGTGTTTATAGTTCTGATACCCTACTGCCATATCAGACTGGCTAACTCACCTCCAGTTAAAAAGCCCTTATGATGATTCTTAACATCCTAAATGGGATTCAATCCCAGGTCTTTTCAACCAAGGGGCATCATCTTACTAAGCGAGCTGGAGGCTCTCCTCTGCACATCATCCATCCTTCCCAAAATACAAACTAATCTAATTCCTGTTAACAAGACCTCACAATGTGATACTCAGAAGCACTAATATTACAAAAAAATTCAATTATTAAGCAAATAATATCCTAGTGACTACAATCCTGAAGTGACAAAAAGATGACCATTTCTATCCACCCTGTACTGAATTAAAATGAAATCCACAGGACTCTTATTCTGGATATCACAAAGGTTTTCAGGAGGTCTGTTTATTGCTACCTTCAAACTCGTAAACAAAATCTTCCAGCTCTTGTAATCCACCTTACTTGAGTAAAACAGGCAATTCAGCTGATAAAATCTGACATCCAGATTGGCTCAGCATAGAGTTGACAGAAACCATAGGATCCTTGAAGATAATACCAAATCTTAATCACATTGATTGATTTTACATATATTTCAGAAAAATTTAGAAAATGGTAATTACTAATTGTGTAATTTTTTTTCTCTTCTGTTTTGAAGGCCAAAAAAACCAACATAAAAACCATGTTAAAATTATAATAGTGTTTGGACCCAGGACAGGTGTAGCTACACGTACATCAAACAAATAGTTATTATTTTATTTTATTTTTTTAAATTTCCCATTATGCTCCTAGTTTATACACCGACAATGTTTCATGATACTCAAAATATCTGTTAAACTAGTTTAGGTTATAAAATACCTTTTCACTATGGTCACTTATTCTTCCTTCAGTTCTAGAAAATACACAAGTTCCTCTGTATCATATAATCAGGCCCACAGTTAGTATGCTAAGACCGCCCCCCCCAACTTGTTATGAAAACCAAAGACCTAACGTGGTGTAGTGTCACTGTAAATAAGTGTGATAGTATCACACTAGGTATTTTAAAAAAAAGTAAGATAATTTTTAAGATAAGATAAGAGCATGATGTATACTCTTCACGTATTAGTAGGTGAAGAAATATCATAAGAGCAAGGTTTCCCAAACTTTTTTTTTTCTGTGGGCCGGTTATTTTAATACTTCATCTTCATGACCGACTAAAATTTTTATGACCAATAGGTAAAATAAAGCAGATTTGAATGTTCATAGAGTTTTCATTTATTATTATTATAAAGAAGCATTTACTCTTACAAAAATATAAAGAAATTAAACTAAAGCCAAGTAATTTATTAATGAGAAGTGTGATGTTGTTTGTAACTAGAAACTTCAGGTTTGGAGGAGAAGATGATAACTTTATTCTTAAATTCAGTTCGACTTCCAATCGGTTTCTATATTTATTTTTTAGAAAAATCAGTGGTGAAAAGACAGTTTCACACTTATAGGTTGTGACCAAAGGCAATAGAAATTTTATCGCTTTTTCTGCTAAAATTGGGTACTCCTGACAGCAAGACAGCCAAAAACCATCAGTGGTATTGTGTTGAAGATGTCTTTGAGTGCCATATCACATGACAGTTCAATTATAGATTCAATATATGAATCCGGCAATTCTGTTTCAGATTCTGCATTCACTGTAAAAGGGTTCCTTATCCATGCTTTGTTGCTGTTGATTGGGGGATATTCCTTCAGACTTGCCTGCAGTCCTAGCAATATGTTCCTTGATAACAGCTGAAATCTCATCCAGCATGGAACTCATACTCTTTTTGTAATTCTGTTAGCTTTTTAAAAGATTTGTAATTCTCTGCTTCCACATGACGGGACCACAAATTGAGTTTTTTTGTTACAGCTTCCACCTCTTGCACTTTAAATACAGTTACATTACTACCTTGTAATGTCAGATTTAAATTATTCAAAAAATCAAAAATGTCACAAAGGTAAACCTTGATTAACCAATTGACATAATGAAAACTGTCTTTGAATTCAAATATTACATCCCTACCATTGGGGGATGTTGGTCTAAGAACATTAAAACTTCATTTCAACAAGTCTTCCTAAAACATCCCCTCTTGACAGCCATCGCACCTCGCACTGTAAAAGATGTTCATATTCACTCCCCATTCCTTTGCACAACGCAGAGAATATTCCTGAATTCAATGAACGAGATTTTATAAATTGTACACACTCTTGCATAGTTGCATTTAAAAGCAGTGCCATTCTTTTGACGGCTAATGCTTCTCTGTGAATACTACAATGCACCCATACAGTCTCATGCTACGACTTTGATATTCAGAAAAAGTCCAGTGCATGTGCTTCCCATTGCACGGGCTCCATCGCTACTCAGTCCCACACATTTCTTCCATTCAATGCCATTTTCTTTGATGTAATTTGCAATCAAATTAAAAATTTCTTAAGCTGTTGTTCTTGTTGTCAGAGGTTTACAAAAAAAGTTCTGTGTGAGTTGTATTGTCATAGTTGTATCTCACAAAACACATGAAATTGGCATTGTTCGATATGTCTGTACTTTCATCGACTTGCAAGGAAAAAAATGCACTTTTTTTAAGTGACCTACGACATTTTCTTCGATGTTATATGCTATCTCCGTGATTCTACGCTTCACTGTGTTATTTCATAGCGTCAGCATATTTACTTGGCTCTCCTGTTTTTTATCACATATTCGAGATGCTAACATTTTCATTGCTGGAACTATTAATTTCTTGTCAACTGCGAGAGAATAACCAGTTTCAGCAATTAATTTTGATATTTCCTAAGCCCATGACAAGGTTTTCAGACTGAACTCCCAGAGAAAAAATTCGAAGACAGTCATCTTGGTATCTATTAGTTCTCTTTATTTATAAAGAAATCTATTGGCTTATTACTGTAGTTCGGATGTTTCAATTCCAAATGTTGCTTCAACTTTGAAGGACTCACGGACTCGTTTGAAAATGTCGTACAACAAATAACATAATGGTTTATCATCAGCACCCTTGATGAAACCGAATTGTATATAATCCTCAGAATACTGTCTGGTCCAGTACATCATCTTTTTTTGTAAGAGTAATAGACAACACGTCGTGCGGCCGTTTGTTAGTGCTGTTCTCAGAACTCGTGCCCAGCTGCACGTCACTGGATTGTTCATTGGTGCTAATCGAAGAGATTGTAATTTGGCACATTGTTTGTTTGTTGTTTTATTACCCATTTATTCATCGTTAAATGAGTAATGGCAAGCGAGATGAAGAAAGAAGGAAATATATTATTTAGAAACAATTATAATTACGGTTGTTCAGCCGAACCCACCTGGCAAGGTACACGTAATCAGTAAATACAAAAAAATAAATAAATAAATAAAAATAAAAAAATTTTTTTTCCAAAAATTTCTTAGTGAACTCTGCAGCCACATGCATTTATTTTATGAATCGATTGGTATTATTAAATAAACAAAAAAAAAAGGTATAAAAGCGTTTTGGAAATACAGCACATTTACTAATTCGTATAGAAAGAGTGGAGAATGTAAATTTGACTGAAATGATGCTTTCAGACATAATTCTTAACACAAGTCATGCAAATGACTGGTTGGTTGAATTATGGTAAAGTATATGCACAGTCTTTATTTTTCCTTCTGGAAAGTATTTTTTGCTTCTTCTCTTAAACACAAAACCAGAGAACATATTGACAAATATAAAAAAATAAATGGAGATAGGATTTAGTTGCCTTATCTTTACCAATATTAGGTTTATACGAATCAAGTTACTCGTATCAGGTCTAATATGTAAAAGATGATGAACTCATACATGTAGATGATGATAATGGAAACGGAGCATAATGAGGACAACCGAGCATCCTCTTGGTGAAAATAGGAGCTGCAGATAGAAGGAGCATAATTGAAGATGACTAACGAGCAACTCTGCCAATGCTGAAAAATTCTGTAAATTGTTTTAACTAGTACTGAAGCTTGTTTTTCTTTTTAAAAAACTTGCTTACCAGACTAATGATAAACTTGTAATTTTCAGTCTGGGTATTGAACACTGTTCATGATCCATTTCTTTTCTCTTTTAATCAATCCTCTTGAACAGCTAGAGACTAATTATTGATGCAAATGGTATGGAGGAAGGCAGTTCCAAAGAACAAAAGTAGAGTGGAATGGGAGAATGAGAGCTTGGTTTGATGAGTTTGAAGCTTAACTTTGTGTGAATGTTGAGTAACTTGCAGCCTCTCATGTTTTTATATTATTATTATTATTATTTGATTATATAAAGAAACCTGTGGAGAATTCATGACTAAATAAACACACGTAAAACCACAGTAATAGGTTGTTTTTTTTTTTTTTTTAAATAATTAACAGATAGGGCGCGTGAATACAATGGAATCCAAAAATGCCTGCAGCAGCACTTTCTAGCTTTAAAAAAAATTAGATTATTTAGATTAAATTAAAATTGAATTATTTTACACAATTTTGTATGACAATTTCACATACTTCAGAAATGGCAAGAACATCATTGCGGTTTAGATTGGGCCTGTGAAGTAGGGCTTCAGCACTTTATTTATATAAACGTTCATGTTTGTATGAAGATCTGCGTAGAAGTTTGGTCTTTTCTACACAGATCTTCATACAAACAAACGTTTATATAAAGAAAGTGCTGAAGCCCTACTTCACAGGCCCAATCTAAACCGCAATGATGTTCTTGCCATTCCTAAAGTATGTGAAATTGTCATACAAAATTGTGTAAAATAATTCAATTTTAATTTAATCTAAATAATCTAATTTTTTTTTTTTTTTTAAGCTAGAAAGTGCTGCTGCGCATTTTTGGATTCCATTGTATTCATGCGCCCTATCTGTATGTTATTCCTAGTATTGTTCTCAACTGTACTGACGATGTCCTAATACACTTAGGTCGAAATATTTACGTATTAAAAAAACCTATTACTGTGGTTTTACGTGTGTTTATTTAGTCATTATTATTATTATCATCAGACCTCCATGGAGTGAACTTATTGCAGGCCCTCCATCACACACACACACACAGTTCATCACACTGTGACTTGAACACATTCATTATCACCGCACTTTCAGGCAAAGCATTCTAATCACCCACAACTCTCCATGCAAAAATCCTACTCTCATATCCTCCTTATACAGCTTCCAGGAATGACCCCGTCTCCACCCATTATATGAAAAATATCCACATTAATAACCTATTACAACGTATACGTCTTGATCATGTCTATCCATCTATCTATTGACTCTACAATTTATATTCCTTCATTTTCTACATTCCAGAGACTAGAAACCACCTTAGTCGATCCTTTTGTGAAATTCCGTTACCCAAATCTCTCAACATTAATCCATATGCAGTCTGATCAAAGCCTTATACAATTATCCTTGCTGTGCTGTACTCACAGTTTTAGCAAAATGAACCTGAAATTTCAGGCCCTTATCCACCAATGCCCTCAGATCCCTCATTTCCTCTATGATATTCCCACCAAAGTTTAAAAATGTTACACTTTGCTGTATTGAACTGGCAGCCCATTCAGAAAGTCTACTGAAGTCAACTTGGAAGGCTACAACATCGATTCTACTGCTCATCAGTGGAGCACCCAGGGACCCTGTCTCCCCCCCCCAAAAAAAAGGCTAGAAAATTTTCCAAAAATCTTTTCCTAATTAAAATTCATTTTTTTATTTATGTTGTGTCGTGTCTTCTATTTCTATACTACTTATGAATTAGCGGTCACATAAGATGGGAATATCCTATAGCTCTCGGGAATCACGGCTGCTGTGAACGCAAGGCGTACGAAGTAGTGCTCGATCGCTACTTCGTTTGCCCAAGCTGGGCCAGAGGAGATCATGGGTATCATGTATTGGCAATCACTGCAGATGCTCAGTCATAGGTCATATGCAATGTGTATTCTCAAATCGTCTATTCAAACCCCCCCCCCACGATTAAATCTTGAGTGTGCCACTACTCCTCATAGTTCTACCCAACTTTGCATCATCTGCAAATCATTCAAGTCCTTCCAATATCATTTACATACTTCTTAAACAGCAGTGGCCCCAAGACAGATCCTTGGGACACACCACTAGTGACTTTCCTCTTCTGGGATATCCCTTCCCCATATACAGCTTGCTGATACCCATCAGATAGTCAATCTCCAATCCAGTGCACTAATCTATTATCTGGTCCAGTTTAATTACCAGCTTATGTGGCAATCCATCAAAGGCTTTAGAAGTCTAAATATGCCATCATATATCCATCCCCTTTGTCCAATACATTTCTTACCTTGTTATACTAAGTAAATTGTGTTTTAGCAATCTTCCTTTAGCAAATCCATGCTGTCTATCAAAGAGAATGTTGTTGACATCAACCCAATTCTGAATCCTGGTCTTCTGTAGCCTCTCTAACATCACAACTCGAGACAGATTGGACTGTAATTCGAGGCCTTAGTCTTACTTTCCCCTGCCCCTTGGAGCAGAACAATTTTGTCCTCTTTCTGCTTCTTTGGAACTTTGGCAGATCTAAGACTCGTGTGCATTAATCATCCCACAAGTGATTCCAGTTATTGGGGTGTTAATGTATTTTATTTTGTATGGAGAAAGGCAGCGATGAATATTACAAATCAAAAGTATCTCCACAGCACGTCGCGTCATGCTATGGAGACGTATCCCTTCTGTTTGAAAGACCCCTTCTCTTCTTCAAGCACGTATCCCACCCTCCACAAACCCTCTTGAAAGATTTCGATGGTCCACTGAGAAAATCTTCCTATCTTTTCTGAGACCATCGTGCAATCCGTCCCCCCCCCTCCCTTGGAAGACCAGAAGAACCCATTAGATATACTTTATGGGTGAGTCGACGGTCAGCAACCCGAAGAGTTCTCTCCCTACTTCTTCACGATAAGTAATCTGAGTGCGCTTCGATCGTTGCATTAATATCCTCAGGACAGCAGCCACTGAAAGCTACTCACGTTCTAATGTAATCCAAACTCATTTTAATTGTTCAAGAAATTTATTAGAATTGTCTGCGAGTTATGATGCGCAGACAAGATGAGCTGATCTTTCCTTTTTCACGGCTGCACTATCGCATTCAATTTTTTTTCCTCCAAAAAATCTCATCATGAAAATCATTTTTAGAACATATAAATATTCCACTCTTCTTCATCCTTAATGAATTTGATGTATTTCTTCTGAATACACGCAAAGTGTATTCAGAAAAAATGCCGTCACTTCAGACACCACTGCGTTGAATTCCTGTAAAGCATAGTCCTGATCGTGGAAAGAGCCTTGTAATTAAGGCTCTCAAGTAAAAATAATAAAAACGCATCTGATCTCAAAAGAATATATTTTCATCATAAAATATTAAAGGCTCATTAAGGTTTTGATCGTTCAACAATTTTTGATAAACTGTTTCTTGAATGAAATTAAACGCAAACAGTAATTCTTTTAATTAGCTTTAAATAATACATTCTCTGGTGGGTTTACTTTTAGGAAAATTGTGTTTCCTTCAACCCATTGGTTAGTGTGGTAACAAAGCTACGTTATAAGGAATTATTATAGAACAAGGTGTTTTCCCGTTTCGTTCCCTGTCGGGATTTTTTTTTTTTAATTTATTTATTTATTTTTGAGAAGAAATCCAATTTTCCGAAAAGAAAAAAACTTCCGTACTGGAAGTATTTTCCTAGAAGTTGCTTTTTATCAAAATTAGTATAAAAAGCGACTGGATAAAATAAATCAAGTGAATAAGTGTAATGATAATGAATGCCTGTGACATAATAATGAATGTCCGCAAATATTATGCTGTGCTTTCTAACAACTATTCCCAAGCTAGTGTAACAATCAACTGAGAAATTACGTAAGCAACAGGATTGTTGTACTAGAATTGGAACGCTAATGTTAGATTTCATTATTATCAAATGCCGAAACCTTAAAGCGACAGTTGGAATGATGCCCTGCGACATGTCTGAAGAAGAGAAACGAAAATATGCAGCGGAAGAAATCTTTCCAGCTAACCTTTCAGGTATGTGTTAACATATCTTTTTATTTGTATACAGGAAAACCTCAATTAACGCGAATTCGATATGCGCGATTGAGTGAAATGATACTATTTCCCGCTTTAAGCGATTGATTAATCAGTTAACGCGATTTTTTTACGTTACGCGAAATTTTTTGTCTCCAATCGCCAGCGAGCAGAAAAGCTGGAAGCAATTAAGAAACGTGAAAGTGGCGCTAGTAATACAATGATGATTGTGTTATGGGATGCGAGTCTACAGTTCGGACTGTATTAAATAAGAGCAAAGAATACAAAGAACAAGGAAAGTTGCTACTGCTTCTTTAAGCATGCAGATCACCCGAAATAGAAGCCATTTAATGAATCTTCTATCACTCTGGATTGAGGATTATAACCAAATCAGAATACCTCTTAGTACAGGGATATTCAGGCAAAAGCAGTCCATATTTTTACCTCATTAAAAGAAACCAAATTTCAAGTGGAATGTGAAAGCTTTGCTGCAAGTTTAGGATGGTTTGGCCGTTTTAAAAAATCAAACTGGACTGCATAACGTAAGAATAACTAGGGGAATCTGCTAGTGCTAATAAAGATTCTGCGGCAAAGTTTCCTGAAAAATTGCAAAGGATAATTCAGGAGGGTGATTATGACGATCGTCAAATATTCAACGCCAACGAAATTGGTCTTTTGGAAGCGTATGCTAACGAAAACTTTCCTAGCTAAAACTGAAGCATCTCAGCCAGGTACAAACTATCTAAAGATCGTCTTACGCTTTTATTAGGAGGCAATGCGGAAGGCGACTTTAAACTCAAGCCTATGTTAGTTTATCGTGCGCAAAATCCAAGATCTAACATTATTGAAGAAATTAGCACAATTGGAAAAAAAAATTGGATTTAATGAACTGGATAATGAAGATGTGAGAAACTTGCTCGATTCCCATTCAGAACAGTTAAGCGAGAATATTACGACTACGAAGCTAGCTGTAAAAGAACTTGAGCTAGTTTTCAATCACATTGAGTATGCTAAGGAAATTTTGGTTGATGCTAATCCTGAGATATGGAACGAACTTCAAAGTCCGCCGAAATCTTGATAAAACGATCGCCAGCTATCGCAAATTGCATGACAAGATGAAAAAGTCGAGCACGATTCAGACATCTTTTACTTTTTTTTTTTTTACAAAAAAATAAATAAAAATAAAAAGGTAGCTCATTCAAATGTTTGGACAAAATAAAAATTTAAGCAAGTGATTTTTATTAACTTTGACGACTTTATCCTCTAATATAGCTTATACTGTAATTTTTTTCCCAAATTTACGCTAATTGATGGATGAATTATAATTATTCCTATTGTTTATTGTATTCACTTAGCGCGCATTAATTGATGGATTAATTAATCGCGTTAACCAAGGTTTTCCTGTACATGTAAATAAATATGAATTTGTTTTTCGCATTATCTTTTCATTTTTGATGTCTAGTGTTAGTAATACGTATAACATCTGCAGTGTTTTGTATCATATAAGACAATATTGATGTAGATACTGACAGACATATGATTCATCTTGTAAACAGATGACGTAAACTTACGGAACCGACAAATACAATACTGTAAATATATTTTCACTTATGATTTTGATTTATTATTAAATCTTTTTCTTCGTGTAGCTTCCTCAATGAGAGGGGGCAACACCATGTCCTTCAAGTTCTCTCTGTTGGTGGCTTTTTTGTTTCTGCATAGCCATGTGATCCTGTCCATGATCTTATATCTTCAAGCCATGTCCTTCGTTTTTTGCCTCTTGATCCTTTTCCCATAATTTTTCCTTCTAAAACTGTTAGCATCCTCTGTCCTGCTGAACCTCTCAGTACACGTCCTGCCAATCTCATCTTTCTCTGGATCACGTCCTGTAATAAAGATCTCTGTGTTCTCATTCTCTGTAGGACGTCTGTATTTGTCACATGTTCTGTCCATGGGATTTTCAGAGCTCTCCTATAGCACCACATTTCAAATGCCATTATCTGTTGTGTTACTCTCTTCTTGAATATCCAGGTCTCACTTCCATATGTGAAAATTGTCCACACTGATGTTCTTATCATTCTCTTCTTTGTCTCGATACTCACAGAACTGCTGAGCAGATCTTTATTTTTCCAGAATGCATCTTTAGCTATGGCTGTTCTTATTTTTATTTCTTTATCTTGCTTTCCATCTGCAGTAAAGTAGGTGCCTAAATATTTGTATTCTGTTGTATGTTCAATTTTCATATTGTTTATGAATGTTTCTGGCTCGGATCTGCTTTCTTTTGAGATTTTCATAAATTGGGTCTTTTTTGCATTTATGTCTAATCCAAATTCTTTACCTTCTTCAATTAGTAGCTGCAGTAATTTGATTAATTTGTTTCTGTTTTCTGCTATTAGAATGGTATCATCGGCATATCTAAGATTGTTGTATTTTATACCATTGATACTAATTCCTATTTTTTGTTTTTCAGTCTTTTTCATCACTGTCTCACTATAGATATTAAATAGATTTGGTGAAAGGATACAACCTTGTCCATCTCCTCTTTTTATTTTCACAACAGAAGTCTCATCGTTAAACAGCTGCATTTTCTGTTTGGTGTAAATCATTTTTATAATCTTAAGTACACGATCTTCTATGTGTAATTTATCTAATATACTGAACATTTTATTATGTTTTACCCGGTCAAAAGCGCTCTGAAAGTCTATGAAAATGTTCATTTGTACATGTTCCTATTTCTTTCACGTGATCTTTCTATTAGTATTTTTAGTTCCAGGATAACATTAATGGTTCCCATTCCTCAAGCCTTTCTGTTGTTCACTCAATTCATCGCTCAAGGCTCTTTCAATTTGTTTGTTAACAATGGTTAAAATAATTTTAGATGCATGGGATATTAGGCTCACAGTTCCGTAATCCTCATAATTTTGTGCATTATGTTTCTTTGGAATTGGTATGCAGATAGATGTTGTAAAAACTTCAGTTAATTCTATTGTTTTATAGATGTTCTGAATGGATTCCACTAAATAGTTATTATTGTCAGTCAAAGCTTTCAGCAGCTCAGCCGGAATATTATCGCACCCAGGGGATTTATTCTTTCTT
This sequence comes from Typopeltis vanoorti, assembly GCF_054136105.1. Taxonomy (NCBI): domain Eukaryota; kingdom Metazoa; phylum Arthropoda; class Arachnida; order Uropygi; family Thelyphonidae; genus Typopeltis; species Typopeltis vanoorti. The sequence continues at coordinate 69,756,851 of NC_143569.1, read as the reverse complement.
TCTTGTTTATTGATGTGGTTTTTAGCAGATGTTATGATAGCTGCTTATAGTCTATTCCACTGAGAAGATTCATTTCCATTTTGCAACTGTGCAGACAGCAGTTCTGAAATATTTTCATTAAATTTTGATTTTATAATCGGATTTTGTACCATTTGCAGATCCCATTTTAGGGGTTGACTTCTTTTAAATTTTATTGTTGTTTACAGACGAATATTCATCTTCATTAAGACCAGTCTATGATCAGATCCGCAGTCAGCACTTCGCCTTTGAGTTCCGTATTCCATTGAAGTAACGTTTACTGACCACAATATAGTCTAATTGATTTTTGTATCTTCCATCCGGACTTGCCCATGTGTATTGTACCGTTGGTTTTTGCTCAAAATAAGTGTTAGTTATGATGAGACTGTGCTTGTTACAGAAATCAATCAGCTTTTGTCCTCTTTCATTCCGAATTCCAAGTCCGAATAAACCCACGTGTGTAGATGTTCTCTCTGATCCAACTTTTGCGTTCCAGTCACCCATAGCACAAATATTATTGATTACTTATTGATTATTATAAGAATATTATATTCCAACTTTGAATAATTGTCTTCGAAAAGTACTAATTCAGTTATTCTCAACCTATGGGGTGCACCCCTTTGGGGGGCGCGAAGAAAGTGAAAATCAAAGAAAAAAACTGAAAAACTACTTTATTGAAACGAAAGCATTTAACGAAACTATTTATTGACACAAAAACAATATGAAAACATAAAATGCACGCTGAAAACAAAATAACAAAATGTTTAAAATCTACTGTTTTGAATAAACTAGTTACGCTTACGGGAACATATCAATACTGCAAAATATACCGAGCAGCTAATTACAATAATAATGAATCTGAAAATTAGTGGCTTCCTTGGGCCTGTGTTGCGGATCAAAGCTTTTCATATGATGGTGATACATTGGAAATTGACACTCTTAGTTCTCTTTCTATATTTAGCTGAGATCTATATTTTGTTTTTAAGGCAGCCAATGCAGGAAACCCAATTTCACAAAGATAAGTTGGAAATGGCGAAAGTGCACGAAAAGTTCTTGACTTTGGTGCACAAAATTCATCATCAACACCAACCCAAAATTCAAACAGCGATTTAGATGCAAATTGCCTTTTGATTTTTTTTTTTTTTTTTTTTTTTGGCTAACTTTTATGGGTTTTTGTCAGTGTCTCAACGCGAGAATTGCAACGAGGGAAGGTGGGGGCGCCATAAAAACTAATATTAAAAATGGGGCACACATGAAAGAAAATTGAGAAACACTGCACTAATCTTAAGACTCACTTAAGACTTGAAATTTCCTGTTTAAGCCACTCGTTCTGGAATTAGTTTGTACCCAATTTCTTTTATAGTTTGCTTTGTTTCCATTTTATTTCTATATCTTCGTTTTTCTACTATAGTGCATCCTGGATTTAATTATAAAATTACGTTTTTGGTTTGCATTTTTTTCTTTGTCAATTTATCATATAGTCTGCTCACAGTTGAGAAAATCTTTGCTGGCACAATGCCAAGAAGAGTTGATTCATGGTGAAGGAGAGAAAGGAACAGGGCGATGTACGAATTCGTCATCCACACGCGAAATCACGTGCTTCATACGTAAAATTTGCCGACTGTTATGCAACCAAGATACTCGCCACTTTAAAAACTAGAAGTTTCATAAATGTAAAGCTAATATTCCGACGTGCAATAATAAACACCCATCCCACGAAACGCATTCATTACCCTATTACCGGAATGAATTCTCCTTCTTCTGCCATGCGCAGAAGTGTCGAGGGGTCTCGCATTTGTGGTCGAACAAAAATACTTTCGTTTTCATTCCAATAATTTATTTCATGATTTTGCACATCTTTTTTTATTGATTCCTTTCTGTTATGATTTGTTGCAAATTTTGCCATATTTCTCTCTGTGTGTAGTATCAGTTTAAAGGCAAAGGTTTGTGAAGACTTTCACAGTGTCCTTTCTTATGAATAAGAAATTGATAACTTAAGTATTCTTTTCCGAATCCAGGACATTTTCTCCGAAGTATATGTGTTTTATATTTTCTCTATTTATTTGTGATATCTGGTTATTACTGTATTTTACAACTCTGTTCATTCAGTATCCTTTAAGAGCGGTTTTTTTTGTTGTTTTTTTTTAACAAAATGACTGGCTTTCCGCATTCCTCAAAGGTTGCAATCGCCTTAAAGAAGATCTCGACAAAAGCTCTTGCTGGGTTAACATCAACAGCACAAATCTCTGGAATTTTGGGAAGTATTTTAGATAAGCATATGCTTATTTTTAGGAGAAATATATCGTATGAATTGGACAATGGAATAAGTCACAAAATAATGATGGCATATTTTTAAAATCTCTTCTGATTCCCTGAAATTAGTTTTTTCCGAGACAAACTTCCTTTTTTAAAACTTTCATTGATCTTCTAAAATGTGTACTGCAGATACATTTTTAAATCGACTTTTTAATAAATCCAGAACAAACATCCATGCCCACAGCAGGAATCGAATCCGAGGCCTGTTGGTTGGAGAGCGGCTACGATTTCATTCTCATTTCTTCGTCAATTGAAATTTTGCACCAATTTGCGTGTGAACCAAAAAAAAAAAAAAAAGCAAAGCTAATGAATTTCAGAAATGGAATTCACCCATCTCTTGAAAACATATCACGTTCTCCACAAACAATAATCCCTAATAAACAACTTATAGGAAATTACAGTTCTTCTGTCAACTGTTATCGCAGTAACTGACAGAGTTATTGTGATAACCCCCTCGATGAGTCTTTGGACTTCTTGGAGATGTTACGTAATAATAATAATGATTCTCCATACGAACGTAATTATTTAATGTTTAAATTCTGCATTATGAATGATCGTGTTCGTAATTTTGTAACCTCACTAGAGATCGGCCTGCCTACGAAAATGAAATGCAATTTTGCTCTTCAGATAGATCCAAAGTCACGCGCTTCTTGTCTTCATCCCTCTGGTTTTCATGCTAAACTCAATCGTCTCGAAAAATTCTCCTTTGCATTTTCTCTATTTCTCAAATATTTCAATAAAGTCTGAACTCTACATTTTAAGAAGTTAGATAAAGTCTTAGAAAGAGAAGCCTGCAGTTAAGTGAGAGTGAGTTTTTCGATAAATATTTAATTCATCAATATTTCAGGTTAGGGGATTTTTTCCCCCGACTTGCTAATTTTAATATGATGTCAGTTATACTGAAATTCGGTGGATCATTTTTTTAGGATTTGTAATGAAATGGATGGTATTTAATAAGGGATCAACAGTATTTACTTAGAAAGAGAAAGACAATAATTAGCAATGCAAAAATATAATAATAAGCTAACACCTTTTATTCCCTTATAGGGAGTAAGCGAGGCCTTTAAACCCTATCTAGCTTTTGGAGACTGAGTGGGATGTTCAATCTCCACCGGTAGCTAATCAGAGATAGCTGGCCCATGTCTATCACTAATTATAGGCAGCCACCAACGAAGAGACCGGCAAACAACTGTTGTCATATCTTGGTAGCTAACCCTAACATACTAGTGTGGGTCCCACTGTCGATTTTCTCGAGTTTACCGGACGAAAGACTCGAGTTTTCGGGAGTAAAAACCGCTTGTCCGTGCCAAAGATCGACTAACTCGGGAATCAGTCGAAGAAAGCCTTAGATAAAGTTCATCTAGTCGGCGACTAGACTCGAACTTATAGGACTATCTTCGCATGGTCTAGCGCAGAGGATGCAAGCACCAAGCTACACAAGCCTACATTCAAAACATTCACTATTAAAATTGTTTCGTATGAGGAGACTGCACTTCTGTGACTGACGTCATGAAATTGAAAGAAGAAACAAGCAAAAAAGGGAGACATCGACCCTTTAATGAACGAATATCTCTCGATGTTAGCAGATTGCATAAAAGCAGATAGTGTTAAAGATTTCCTGGACGGAACGTTTGGTGACGGGGTTAAAAAAAATCAACAACAACAAAACTAACAAAAAAAAAAACTCCTTGTGCGTATAGACAGCAACTCCAGAATTTGAGATTTAAGAAAAATAAACTGTTTTTGTGAATAAAGATATGAATGACAATTTTCGGCTCCAACAAAGATCACAAAAAAGTTACTGACCACAGCCAATGCTTGTAAGCAGCTGTACACGAAAGTAGTGTTAGGGACTTTATTAATAAGCTTAATTATACTGGGAGATCAAGAGAAAATGAGTTGCCATAGAAACGTTTTCGACATAGTTGCTGAAAATATCTCTACCAGCATAAAAAACAGTACACTTGAAACATGCTCCCCATAAAACTTACATCGAGCTTAACAGGACCTAAAATAAAGGATGGAACAAAGACAACAGAGAAACAGAATTAAAAAATAAAATATATGGTTGCGCTAGTTAGAATTAATGATTTAAGTAGTGACAAATATTGTATGAGAGAAAGAATATGAAAGATTTGATGTAAGAAGAGGGAAAGAAATGTGAAACAGTAAAAATATTTTATTATAAAGATACGCTAGTAATGAGTTCAGGATGGGTGTGAAATTTTTGGATGTGTGGGGTTTGGTTTGAGGGAAGATTGGATTTGTATGAGAGGGATGGCTTACATTTCAATGCGTTTGGCATCAGGTGTGTACAGAAAGTATATATTAGAATGAGACCTAATGCATAGAGCAAGGAAACTAGAGAATATTGGGAGGAATACCGAGATGTGTGTGTGTAATTTTAGCTAAAATGTGTGATACGAGTTTAGTGATACGAACGTCAATGAGCAAACTTATGAATCTACTGAAGGGGTGGGCTATGCTCGGGGTTCAGGAGATTCGAGTGTTTCTAGTGAGAGAAAAGGAAAAATTGCCCAACTGTGCAAAAGCGAAGAGATGACGTTATTTCTATACATAAATGCATGCAGCATCAGGAACAAAGGGTTGAGATCGATGCTTTATTGAATACGTTATAGCCTAAAATTCTTGGCATTAGTGAAACCTGGCTTAGAGTCGGGTGTAGTAACTGAAATCGAGTGTAAAGAAAATAATATTTTTAGTAATGACAAAAGAGATAGCAGAGGATGGGGAGTACTTCCGATGATATCACATGACAGATTAAAGTTTCCAAGAAATTATATTCTTGGTTTCATCCTTTATCCAAGCGTAAGTAAACAAAGTTCGCATATGAAGTACCTGCGCGACTGGGATAGTTGTATAGAGGCTGATGACTTCATCAATTGTCTTAGTATCCCATAATGCAAAGCACACATTCTTTCGGGTGTGTATAAGGCTATACACTGTGGGAAGGGTCACTACCTAGACCGGATTCGACCTTTATTAAGGTCTCATCAGTGGGAGCCAGACCCAGAATCGATCCCAAGTTTGTATAAGTCATATATTCTGGGTTCTGGCTTCCACTGATGAGACGTCTGTAGCAACATCCCATCATGTATTTCACCCTGTTACCCTCCATTCTACACCAGATGGTATGGTATCATACTCAGTGCTACATGGACATTATTGCTTTCGAGTTTGGGAAGTAAAGATAATTCCTTACAGATGAGCTGTTATGTTTGTTCGATATTCTAGGAGTAGTCAATTGAAAGGTTTTTTTTTTCTTTTTAATTTGGTTATACTATAAATTAAAGACACCATTTGCTGCGGATGGAGAAATGCTTCCCCAAATTACATGATTAGTACTAAACAGTGATTATTATTGGCGACTTAAATTATCGAAATATTGATTGGGCAGTAGAGAACCCATTAGATGAACGGAGGAGAATTTATTAAGCTGTTGTGAGAGAACTTTCTGAAGTAGCATGTGAAAGACGCAACTCGAGGACAAACAGTGAGAGATTTGATCACAGCTTCAGAAGGTGTCTCAGTTAAGGACGTCACTGTTTTGCTACGAGTTGGTGATAGTGATCTCGTCGGACTCACCTAGAAAGTAGCCAGTATATAAATGTTTCAATCAGAACAGGTTATAGACTGAACAACATACAGTATCTGCAAATCAGGAAAACTCAGATCAATAATATTTTTGGTTTCATGATATCAGTGGATGAATTGGAAGAGTATTGCATGGTAAGCTTAGAAAGGGTGCTTATCATGATGTAGTATCTGAGTGTGTCCTAGAGTTCAAAGAACAAATAGGATGGATGTGCAATCCCATTGAACAATAGATCATAAGAAGATAATGTATTGAGAATTAGAGTGAGAGGGGTTATGAAATATATAAAGCGAAGGGCAGACATGTTATGATTATTGTACGGAAAGCTAAGTTGGAGTAAGAAAAGAAATTCCCTGCACAGGCTAAAGGCATTCCAGAAGAATTTTATTGTTATTCTGGAAGTAGAAGAAAGAATGAATGCAGAAGAATATCTTTATTGAATACAGACAAGCAATGCGTTTGTATCAGAAACAGACGCGATACTCGAAATAATCAAGGATCAATTCGCCAAGATAAATCAATCCAGTGTATGTAGCATGTGGTACAGTGTTACCACTACATGAGGGGATGAGATAGAGGAGAATGAGGTTGAACTTTTACATAAAGGGACAGGTAAGATATTAGCACGTATGCTAAAATAATAATCAGCCAAACTGGCTAGGCCCTTGTGATTTTTGTATAATTTGAGTCGTAGCTCAGGAAAGATCACACAGGAATGGAAAGAATGTGTGATAATCCCATTGCGCAAGAGTGGTGCAGGGACTAAAGTGTAAATCTTTTATAAAAGTTGTATAATCAAAACTCAGAATAGAAATAGGTTTACACACAATATTTTAATGTTAGAGCTGAGATGGATAGTGTTTGGACGCCATGATACTGCTGGATTTTGCAACGGCATTTTATAAGATACCACAGAAAAGGTATCTAAGCTATTAAATGAGATGGCTAAAGTGATATATGGGGATGTGAATCTCCCAAATTTAACGTGACAAGTGGTTTTCCCCAAACTTGGATCATTGTTTAATCTAAACATTAATGATATTGGAAAGAACCTAACAGGAGATATTCAATTCTTAACGATGATGCAAAGATAGACAGGACAATCTAGTTTAATACTAATATATTGTATTTAGAAAGTGATTTGAATAAACTGGAAGGATTAAACATTAAACTGATTAAACATAACATTAAACTGATAGCCACAATTGTGGCTATCAGTTTAATGTTAGTAAAGGTAAAGTGATGCGATATCCAACAGCATATTATATTGACGGGATTACGTTTTAAGTAACTGACGAGGCTAAGGATCTTGGAGTTATGGTGAATAGAAAGTTGGTCAAAGGTCACAAATCGCAAATACAATTCAGATAAGTGCAGTGTGGAAACTAACATTGACATATAAGGATATGGAAGTTATTTTGCAATGGATTACGATGCACAGATTTGGTTTCCTGCGTTTGGAAGGGATAAAAAAATTCTGGAAAGTCTACAAAGAAGATACAAAGACGATATCCAGTTTATCGAATGTAGATTACGATGATAGATTAAGAGTATGTGGACTGCAGACATCGTTATACAGAAGGGAGATGGATTATAGGAGAGAGGCATCCGTGGAGGTTTAGTTTGTGTGCAATTAAGAAAGAGATAAGGGCTCGATTTGTTTTCACAGAGCAGTGAGTGAACAGACAAATGTGAATCACTTTCACCTCTGGTCTTCATCCTAACACTGATTACTTTAATTTTAAAACGAGCTAGCTTCGAATATCAAACATCAAAGCAAGCAGGAAAATATCACGTTTGATGAACTTATATACGGAGAGTCATCCAGAGAAATGGAGTCACTGCTCAACACAGTGCGAATCTTCAGTGGAATTTGAATTAAGAAACTCAGCGCTCTCCGTAGTTTGAGGGAGAATAACAGGTAGCGAAGGAATCGTATTTTCAAATGGAAGGAAAACAGAATTTGAATATCTGAAAACAGAAAAGTTCTACTCTCAAGTCCATATTGAATGGAAGTAACACTGTAACAATCAACAGATGAGCCATCCCAGCCTGGACAATACAAGCTGTTCGAATGCACTTGATCATAAAACACGAAAATGAATGACAATGGACTCAAACAATGATGTGGATCAGCCATGTCAAAGGCCACGTCCTTCACCAGAAAGGTGAAGGACGTAGCTTTTGACAATCAAGCCAACAATAGAAGAAAATGGAGCGTCGAATGATTCCATCAAGGAAAGCACAGAAAAAATGCTCATTGAAGATTATCAAGAAAAAATAGTGAATGTCGTAGAATCAAAAAAGCACTACAAGTACGATGAGAAAGAAATGGCAAAGATTAGATGTTTTTTGCAAGATACTGAACTGAAAGTTTCCAGTCGATTAATTGTGAAAAAGGCAGACCTTCTGTCTCAGACAGAAGGTCTGTGACTTGCTGTTCAAGAACAAATACTGCAAACGAATTCAATAAAGGCGAGGATTCAAAAGATCTGTAACGATAGCAAATACTGACTGTGCAGAGATTAAGAAGAGACAGTGGACCATCTAATTAGGTCTTGCAGCAAGATTGCTCATACAGACTATAAACAAAGGGATGATCGGTTAGAAAAAGCTATACACTAGAGCTTATGCACGAAATATGGATTCTCAAGTTGCAGAACACTTTGGGAACATACAGTTGAAAAGTTATTGAAAATAAGAATGCCAAGATATTATTGGACTAAAAAATTCATACAGATAGATCTGGAACATAGTATGCCAGAGATCACCGTAGTCGAACCACATGTCTGATTTATTGATGTCGCAATACCAGGGGACAGTGGAGTAGAAGTAAAGTGTGTAAAAATCTGACCAAGTACAGGGATCTGGAGATTAAAATTCCAAGACTTGGGAACAAGAAACATCCTAAGAGCATTTATGGAACATCTAGAAAACTTGAACTTCTCAGATATAACGCCATCTCATCTCCAGAAATGGCACTTTTAAGGATGCCTTACGTTTTTGAAGATACTTAATCGATTTCGATTCCTATATGCCTCAGGATAAGAGGTTTTTTTTTTTTTTATTAGTGTTTCAGCATTCTTTAAACGAGTTTTTTTTTCGGTCACGTTGTATTTTTCTTTTATAAATGCCACGATGTCGGCTCCTCTTTTGTTTGGTCTACATAAGGTGTAGGACTGGTAGTTATTGAAGTTGTATTCATGAGCTTCGGTCAGGATCAGTAACGTCTATGGTTGTCAAAGTGTAGTTGAGAAGTGTTATCAGTGTAAGCCAGTGTTTTTTTTTTTATACTTCTTATGTTTGTGTGTACGATAGTGAAGTTGGTATTTGCGGAAATGTTGTCTGTCCATTTCTTCAAGAGTTTGAAATTTATATTTCCTGACTGGATATGTTTGCCCAGATTTGGGATCTCCATGCTATGGTTTTTAGAGATAATTTAAAATATTGCTCTTAAGGATGGGGAGAATTAATGTAGTATATTGGTAGATTGCTTAGGTCGGAATCTCTTGTAGTTATATAAACTCGAGTGTTTTCATTGTCTCATAAATATCTGTGAATCCTTAGTCCACAGGAACTTGCAGTTTTTCTCTGTTTTTGTCTTTCTTGCTTGGTATAAAATATTTTTAAAGTATGGAGTCCATGTTCAGATATATAGATTGGAGTCTGGAGCTGCTTGTCAGTTAGGATCGATGATGTTGGCCTTGTTTTTTTGCTTACTGCTAGAATACGGGCTCTCAGACTTTTGCTGGTAAATCAAGCGATGATTGGTGTCAGTCTCTCGTTACTTTTTTCTGGTCCTTGATTAAGATGATGTCCGTGGTTGTGACTGGAATGCCAATGTTGATGCCAATCACTTGCACTATGGAACTTAAATCTTCTAATCACAGATCATCCGTGATGAGTTCCAGAGCCCCAGTAACTCCATGGTGAGCAATAATACTGTATAAAAAGAACTTCATTTACTGGGTTTCCACAGAGGAGCAGCGGCACACAAGCCAAACGTCACAACAACGAACAAGGCGGCTTGTCTGGCCTGGTACAAAGAGCATGTGAATAATTGACCAGTGGAAAACGGTACTCTGGAGCGACGAATCCAGCTCCACCTGTTTTTCAGTCTGAGGCAGGGTGTAGAGGCAGCCTGGTGAACGCTTGTTACTACAGTGTGTTGTATCCACAGTAAAGTTTGATGTTGGAGGAGTAATGGTGTGGGACCACTGGTCGTTGTCTGTGGTTCCATGAAGGCAGCTCAGAACTTTGATATTCTGGATAATCAGGTGCTGCTTACACTGTGGAGTTTTATGGAACGGACTCGTATTACTATCAAAGCCACAATTCCCCATGCCACAAAGCTGTAGCTGTTATGGAATGATATGAACAGATGGGTGTCAAACGACTGCCCTGGCCAGCGCAGAGTCTTGACCTCAATCCCATCGAACCTGTGAGACGAATTGTAGCAGCGATTGCGGTCCAGAGCACCACGTCCTCGATCTGTCGCTGAATTCAGTGCTGCTTTGATGGGTGAATAGAGACAAATTCCACCTGATGTCTGCCGCTCATTCGTGGAAAGCCTCTGTCAAAGGGTGCAGGAGGTGATCAAAGCCAAAGGTGGACATACCCGATATTAGGGTTCACCTGCTGGTATCAATTGTAAATTGCTAGTGTCCGGACATTTATTGCAAGATAGTGTATGTCGCTTCTGGCAAAGAAACATTTTTATCTAACAAGTTACAAGGTTGTGTAACCTTGTAATAGTTCCGAAGATTAAAAAGCTTATGATGTTGAGGCTTAAGCTAGTAAAAAGTTAATCTTTAACTAAAATGAAAGTGTTAATATGAAAAAAAAAGTATTTCTACTGCTTTTTCCACCCAAGTTTCAATGTATTTCATCTGATCGTCGATTAGGCCTACTGGGGATACCACGTTAAAAAAAGCGCGCCTAATACTCTACCTCGGAGGTGGTGTGGAAAAGAGTACACTGGCGTAAGTCCCTTTTAAATCCACCACGTCGAAAGAAACGTTGGTTCTGACTCATGTTTAATGCCATTCGCTGCAAAGAAATCGCGAATTTCCTACACAAGAATTTAAGAATTGTTGACATTATTTAAAGTGGGTCAAAGGTCACAATGGTTTATTTTTATACGGTAACCTCACTTTGGACGGTTTCAAATATTAGCATTCGATTTATTGGATTTTTACAGTATTTGTTGTCACAGTTACTTGACATTCTCTCTCAATGCTACTTTGTAATAGATTTGGTCTTCATTTTGCAACATCTGAGGCTGAATGCAATGTTCCTTACAAATGATAATTCAATCAAAAATTTTCATTGTCCTTAGATTTCGAGTTTACTAGGCAATTCAAATTCACGTTTTTCATAGAAATATGTCAGATTACTGAGAATACTCTGCAAAAAAAACCTATCATTTTTGGCTAAGCAGTAATGGCTTTTTGAATATTGACTGCAAACGTACAATTACTTTCCAGCTATGCATCTTACGTCTTTTGATATCTTTTCGAGTATTTTGATTCCAATTTGGAGTTCACTAATGCGAGTAGGAAGTTCAACTGCGCTTGACCTAAAGATGTTACCTGCTAAACCTAACTCGTTTAGTTTATCTTGATATCGTTTTCTTTCCAATCAGGAAGTTTAAATAATTCTCCTAAACATGTTACGAATTGTTTGGTAGAGAGCGTATCACTTTCTTTCAGGCCTGTCTGCATTTTGAAGGAGAGAAATATTCTTTTAATATGATTTGTTACCGTTATATCCATATATGCTGATCGCATGCGAAGGCTGTTATCGAATCAATGACGTTCTCATTCGGATTCAGTCATTCCTTGAAAGAACGAGATTTGATATTGATTGAATTCTTCAATCACGTTGTCCATTCTGAATATGTTCAACTGTACTGAAGCCCCCTTGTAAACCTGCTTGTTCTTTTGGCTGTCTGTTGTAGGTGAAGAATTGAACAAAGCACGTGTGTTACGACTTTTGTTAAAGCTTTGTACATTTCCTGTGGTTGACACGTGAAAAAGATACTTCTTCAATTCTTCTATATTTTTGTGTAACAGAAAGAGATTCATGTTCCTGATTTCGCTAAGATTTTGTACGGTATTTCCTCCTCTTACTTTCAGAGAGCAGAATATTATACCATAAAATTCTGAGATAAATGAAATACATTAAGCATGTCGAGATTCCAATCCCAGTCATTCCCAACAAACAGATAGCGATTTGAGAATCTTTGGATGATGATTAGGCATTCGAGACTTCTTTTCTAAAAATTGCAGGCGTCTTTGTGCTGCTAAGAATAGCATTTCCTCTCCTCAGAATGTGAGATGACCACGATCGTATTTCGCAATGAAAATCTTTATTCCTTGCTTTTTTATGAATTAATATCTGAAAGTTTTTTTCCCAAACAGTTTCAGGTGCTCAATAAATTTGAATGAGTGACAGTGATGTCAATATTACTGTTTTGGAAATAATTTCTTGTTACGGCACTCATCGTTTTAAAATGTTTTCATTAGCAGAGTTTTGTTGAAGATCCCAAACCGATTGATATCGAATTACTTTTCGCAAAAAATTATATTACATTTTAAAATTGAATGTAGATGAAGAAATCATAGATGGAGTTTCCTGCACGTCTACTACCAACAACCATCCTTATGTTCTTCACGTGCCTACGAAAATCAAAATACCAAGATAACCCTAACCGTTCTAGACATTTTTATTCAGTTTTATGAAAATAAAATGAAAGAAAGAAATACAAATGGTATATACGTGCCAAAATCGAACTAGAGAGCTGACGTTTTTCGAAATCCCATCTTTCTTTTAGGTTTATATCAAAGCCTGAAGTAGCTGCAGAGAGTCTATTAGTACATCCAAAGCGGTTTTGAAAGCCGATAAAAGCAAACAAATACTAGTCCAAATAGCAGTTTTGATTTTTGATATCTTGATTGAAAGCTATTGCCCTTAAGGTTTGTCCAATCATACTTTCCCCCTCTGTTTACAATCTTATGGTTCTGTTGCATCATTATCTACAGAATCACTCAACAGTCAATGTTCCTATTGTTTTTCACAGAACAGAGAGCAAAAGAACATTAAAACTGCATACCAAAACAGTTTTCTAGCCATGATGTTCTTTCTCAGACTGTTCTGAAGATTGTTGTTCCACTCTTGACTACTGTTGTATGTTGTATTCTGATGCTCTCCTGTTTTAGTGAAATCTGTTGTGAAGCAGGGATTTAGCAGATATATTCAAACCAATCCTAAGAAGAGTAAGGATCCAGCCATCTAATTACATTCTGATTTCAATTCCTTCTGTTCTTTCTAAAATCATTAATTCAAATTCTGCGCAACCTCGACACCACTCACTTAATAAATGATCTTCTGCATATCGTTGATTAATGTTATGTCGGAATGAGAACTGTTGTAATTCCAGTATCTTGTTGGCAAGACCATTGGCATTCCAGGCAGCAATCAGGAGGGAGTTTGGTTGAATTTTGTTTTTATTCGTGACTGAGGGCTGCCAGATGGACTGGGTTCCTTGCAGGAATCTCTTTGTGGAATATGATGATTGACTGGTTTTACTGACTTCATGGTGCATGGTGGTTAGCGAAGCAGTCAAGATTGCTGCTGAGTTGGGGCTTGTTTGGTCGTTAGGTGCTGTACTCTTTAATCGTACTGCTTCAGCGTAGATTTTGATTGGAGATTGGATTTCTTTGTATTGGGGGGGGGGGGGGGGGATGATCATCTTATTTGCTTCGAGTGGCATTGTGAGTGGTGCGGGGGGGGGGGATGATAGTTCTTACCGTTCCACGATTCTTCGGATGGAGGCTGTAATCTTTATAAATGGCGGGATGAGGCCTGCCCAAGTTGTGACATCTGGCAGGCTTGTTTTTTCACCGCATTTTTGGCATCTATATTCTGCTTTGCATAGCTTTTGGGCATAGTCAAATTTCTTGCATCTATTGCATTGCTCTACTGAAGCTCTTTTTCTGAGTGGTTTTGTGGTGATCCTGAGACCGCAGACTTCGGTTAGCTCATAAATCTGTTTTTGGGTATTGTTAATTTCGACCAGCTCTAGTGGCGTTGGTTTTTTTTTGTCTGTTCTGTATATATCCTGCTTACCTTGATTGGGGTCAGGCCCTAGTTGAGGAGATCTGCAGTGATTTCATCAGATGTGATGCCCTCGGAGCACCACCTTCAAATTTCTTTTGCTACTTAGAAAGGTGTGATATTGTAGTTTAGAATTTTTCTTCATTTTGGTCATCTGTTTGTAATCAGCAACAGTGGTAGGTTGGATTTTTACCCCTCTCATCTGTATTTTTGCCCAAGAGTAGGCGATATTTTCTTCCCTGAGATCCACTTTTCTTAGTCTCGTAGAATTACTGGGAGGATCTTTTCTTTGTTGCTTGAGACGTCTTCTACAGATAAGTCCTCCATGTGGTCATCTTCGGCCCTACGTCTTTTGCAGGTGAGCTCCTCCCGAGATCCCGTCTGTCGGGCTCCTTAGGTGTGAGAGACTGTTGTGTTTTCTCTCTCCTTATCCTCCTCTTCACCTTCAGGATCGTTTGTTTGCGCATACAGATTTAGGAAACCTGGCCACTCTATCTCGAACTTCAATAGCTTCTTGAACAGGTCAAGCGATTAATTTTTCTTCAAGTGTTGCATTAAATCATTTAAGTTCTCCATACCAGGCACGTACTGAATTCCACCAGCTGGGATCCACAATCGTCCGTTGTTGGTTGGGGTTATTGCCGACCTTAGAGACGCTTGTGAGTTGCTCTGGTTCACAAAAGTTATCCATAGATTTAAAAAATAATAAGTATTAGAAATACATCCATTTTGAACAACCGGAGAGCTTAGGTTTAATAGTTACAATTACTTATACTTTATAATATAGTTATTTGAAGTCGGCCAATATTAGATAATTATCAATCACAATATCTGGAAACACGAAATTTCCTGAACAAAATTCACTGTGTCAATCTTCTTGCAAAATTGCCATTTCCAATTCCGACTCAGAATTCAATCCGTTTTCTTTTGAAAACGGATCAATCCATCGATGTAGCATTTTCCATAATCCACATCTTTTTCTCCCATCGCACCTGTCGGAAAGGCAAATATACTCCATAAATCCTTATTTTCGGTCATCAAGGCGCTTTCTGTGGACTCAGAATTTTTTTTTTTTTTTGATCGATACAGCACACTGCTGCTAAAATATGTTTTGAGAGTATTCTAAATCTTAAATTTGATAGAATAAGTAGCATCTTCTATAAACACATTTCTCTCTTCATAATTTCACTTTTAAGTAATAAAGAAACTAAAAAAAGCTTTAAAATGAGAATGACAATGTTTCGAAGAACAAACAGAATAATAAAAAAAAAAAAAACATGAACAATAGAAAAGACATCGAATAATACTGGAAACAGTGCAATATGAAATAAGGAAATGCACAAGTTCTCATATAAATGTAGGTAAAAAAAAAAAAGTTAAAAATATTCAATTCAACACATCAAGCATATATAAATTAACTAATGATAAAATATAAATTACATTCCTTTTAAAAATTGATTCTTTTTTAAGTAATCTAATATATTTCTAATTTTCCTAATACACCATTTATATTTATGTATTATTGATATTTTTAATTTGTGTGGTGAAACATTGGCAATCATTGATTGGGGGAATCAATCGACTGTGAGATGCGGTGACTGATTCATTCAATCCCTTGGAGGGTAATGGATGGCAATGCTGTAGCCAGTGAAGCTCTGAGGCTCGGCTATTGCTGTTACCCTCCTGCCATGATCAGAGCTTTAATTTAATAGATCAATAACACCTTATCCCTACACTGTCCTCTACAGATAACGGGGAAGATGAAAAGCATTCTTGCTTCGCCCCTTTAAGCCAGTCCTTATAAGGATGCGGTGATTAATACCCTTGAAAGGTAATGGATGGCAATGCTGTAGCCAATGAAGTTCTAACTGAGGCTCGGCCATTGCTGTTACCCTCCTGTCATGATCAGAGCTTTAATTGCTCACTAACACCTTATCCCTACACTGTCCTCTACAGATAACGGGGAAGACGAAAAGCATTTTTGCTTCGCCGCTTTGCCTATCCTTATAAGGAGTGGATTAATCATTCCCGTGAGGTGGCCGGGATAAGAAAAGCCCCCTTCCCCCTGTAGCCCATACATGTCGCACGAGGCGACTAAAATTGGTACCCAGGGAGGGTAATGGATGGCAATGCCGTTGCCAATGAAGTTTTAACTGAGGCTTGGCCATTACTGTTACCTTCCTGCCATGATCAGAGCTTATATAGTTCTATGTTACCCCATCGATACGTTGTCTTCTACAGATAAAGAGGAATATGAAAAGTATTCTTGTTTCACCCATTTCGTCAAAAAAAAAACATCGGCAATCATTGCATAAGGACATTTAATGAAAAATGTTTTCACTGAGTTCGATGAGAGCGTTTGCGAGATTTTGAAATTACTCAGAATATTTGGAGAGGTATCGCACTTTACCTCACAATTCGGAATTAAATATGTTCGGATGTTGATTTCGTTTCATTACTGTTCTCTTTTCCGCATCTGTATAGACAGTTCTGGTCGATTTATATTTTTTTCGACATGAAAAACCTGACTCTCGGAGAGAGAAAAAATTCTACCACGTTCTTATAAAACTGGCTGACTCAGCTACAGATGGGAAATCCTAATTTCTAGACGGATTCGAGCCCATATCTTTTCGACCGAAGGATATTGTCGAATCCTATTGAGGTACGAAACCTGAAATTTTATTTGACAGAAAATAATACTGAAAATACGAAAAACGTCGAAATTATCATATAAATTTTAGTAAAGAAAATACAATTTATAAATAAAAATTAATATAGAAAACATATGCAATTATAAACTAAAGATGAAACATTGATATGAGTTAATAAAATTTTAGACAGCAATTTAATGATCAACATTTCTCTAATACACCTATTCTTTCTGTGTATCATTATTATTTGTAAATTATGTGTTCGTACTTATTATATAGTCTCACGGTCGATTGATTCCCACAACCTCTATAGTCGAAAGGATGCGTTGATTAATACCCTTGAAGGGTAATGGAATTACAATACTGTAGCCAATGAAGTTCTGAGGCTCGGCTATTGCTGTTACCCTCTTGTCATGATCAGAGCTTTAATAGCTCAATAACACCTTATCCCTACACTGTCCTCTACAGATAACGGGGAAGATGAAAAGCATTCTTGCTTCGCCCCTTTAAGCCAGTCCTTATAAGGATTATATAGTCGAGACATCACATCTAGGTATCAACCAGATGTTATTTTAATCAGTGAAACTCATTTAAGACCCTCAGACAATCCTACAATAAGGGGCCATCACCTATACAGAAATGACGGACTACTCTACAGAGGCGGCGGCACTTCCATCTTCATTAAAAACTACACTAAGCGCCACTCGGTGAGCAATCCTTCAATCACTAACCTTGAGATCACAGACGTGGAAGTAGTCACCAGCTTCACTGGCAAACTGAAAATCTACTCAGCTTACAACCATCCCCAAAAATCTCTACTACACTCTGACCTGAATGCCATCTTATGCGTCAGAGAGCCCACCATTATAGCCGGGGATCTGAACTCCAAGCATCCTGATTGGAATTGCTCAACCACCAACAAGAATGGTTGCATCGTTTCCAATTACTTAGGATCAAGCAACGCTGTTGCTTGATCCTAAGTAATTGGAAACGATTTTGTAATTGGAAATGAGTTGGTTCGGTGGGGCCAACTCATCTCAGTACGTTCGGCACTGCTGACATCCTGGATATAGCTATCCTGCAGGATGTTAAACTTCAATACAGCATCATATCTATGGATGAACTATCATCCGATCACAATCCAATTCTACTACAGCTGGGAAAGGGAAATCAAGAATACCTGTGTCCTCCTCACTCCTACATTGCATGGGAAAGACTGTCAGCAGCACTCAAGGATTATATTGGACCTGTTCCTCACATACATACGCACAAAAGAAGAAGTAGAAACTGCAGTTACAAATCTCACGCAACAAATTAATTCTGCTAAAGGTAGCTTCCTCCTACAAATCTGCCCGCAAGCCAGATCGTTTGCCTGAAGACATCATGAACTTGATCAGAGACAAAAACAGAGCTAGGAAAAGATTCCGTAACACGTGTGCACCACAAGATAAAATAAATCTAAACAGATTAAATGGGGCAGTAAGAGATGCACTCAAAGCTCATAGAGACCAAGTATGGGATGAAAAGTTATCCTCCATTTCCCTACTGATCACTCCATCTGGGAACTACTGAAAAATATCAAAAACAAAGACAGATCCATTCCTCCAATACTCTCTGACCAGGGCCTTGCTCACACAGATGTAGACAAAGCAGAAGATATACCATACAACTTAGAGAATCAATGCAGGCCTTCGTATGGAAACCTTGACTTTGACCACATATATAAGATTCACAGCAAGTTCAGACACTCACTCAAACTTCCTGACACCAGCACTGACCATATTGCACCAACATCACCTGCTGAGATATATGACATTATTAAAAAATTAAAGAACAAAAAAGCTCCTCGATCAGACGGCATTACTAATCAGGTGATTAAACTTCTGCCCCGAAAAGCAGTAGCGCACCTGACCAGTATAATAAATACAATTTTAAGATTTCATTATTTTCCTTCCACCTGGAAACTGGCTGACGTCATTCCTATACATAAGCCAGGCAAAGACCCACACCTACCGCAAAATTATCGTACAATCAGTCTCATCTCCAACCTGGGTAAGGTTGCAGAGAAGGTCATCCTCTCACGACTCCAAACCTCAGTAAATGAGCTAAACATCCTCCCTAAAGAACAGTTTGGTTTTAGGCAACACCATAGTACTACCCAGCAAATCCACAGAATTGTCGAATACATCACCACCAGCTACAACTGGCACCAGTGCACAGGCGCTGTTTTCCTAGACTTATCCAAAGCATTTGACAAAATCTGGCATTTTGGACTCCTGCACAAACTTATCTCAGCCGGTATTTCACTAAAAATGGTTCATTTAATCCATATCTTCAGAAAGATCAATGCAAGTAAAAATCAACGGTTCTGCATCCTCCCAGCGCCACATCTTTGCTGGAGTGCCGCAGGGATCTCTACTGACTCCATTGCTGTTCTCTTTATACATGTCAGACATCCCGCGCAATCCGATGACTTCCATTTTGGCCCTGTCGGACGATACGGCAATACTAACCAGATCTCTCAGACCCCATTTCATTACCAGAAAGATTCAAGAAAACATTCTAAAGCTGGAGGGTTGGTTCTCTAAGTGGAGATTGGAAGTCAACCCCCAGAAAAGCTCAGCCGTGTTTTTCTCAAAAAGGCCAATGTCTCCTGCAGGAGATGTGTTACTATTCAATACTAAAATTCCCTGGCGGACAGAAACAAATTACCTGGGTGTGATTCTCGACAAAAAGCTATCTTTCAACCAACACATCAAATCTGCGTGCACAAAGGCATCTAAAGCCATAGCTCAGATCTATCCGCTAATTAATAGAAATAGCAAGCTCAGCAACAGAATCAAATTGCAACTATACCAGATGACGATTCGTCCTATAATCACCTATGCCTCTCCGGCCTGGAGCCACACCTCTAATGCTAACATTATCAAAATACAGCGAGTGCAGAATAAGTGCTTGAGAATGATTCTGAACGTCCCGTGGTATGTTAGAAACAATCAACTCCACAGAGACACAACTATTCCCTATATTTTCTCTTTTCTACGATCTTTAGCCACCAAGTTTTTCCTAAAGACGTCCACACATCCCAACGATTTGGTTCAGCAAGCTGCAGCATACGATCCAACGGACATATTCAAATATAGAAGACCAAAAGCTATATTAGCCTCCTATAGCGATACATAATCTCCATGCCCATTCAGGGCGAGCAAACTGCTCATAAATTTTACATTCACTGCAACCACAACAGATAGCGGGGAATATGAAAAGCATCTTTCTTCACCCCTAAAAACATAATTGTCAATTGTCAATTATGGTATAGTTTGCCCACGCTTTAAAGATCTCCACTTGAAAACTTGCCAAGAATAGTCGATTCATGCTGAAGGGGAGAAAGAAAGAAAGGACGGACGTACGAATTGGTCGCCAACACGCGAAATCACCTGCTTGATAGGTAAAATTTCCCAACCGTTATACAAGCAACATAGTTAACACTTTAAAAACTACAATGTTCATAAAAGAGAAGTTAATTTTTCGACGTGTAATAATAAACAACTCATCTCGCAATACGGATTGATTACCCTATTATCGGAATGGATTCTCCTTTTTTTGAGATGCGCCGAAGGGTCTCTAATCTACGGGTGAAACGGATTGCAATGCTGTAGCCAATGAAGTTCTAACTGAAGCTCGGCGGTTGCTATTATGAGTTTCGCTCTCTTCTTCCTAAGTTTTGCTCCCGCTGAGGGAGGTTTGATTTCAGGGGGGTTTGTCCTGAGAGAGCATTTTGAGTCTCCGGGGAGGGTGTTCTCCGGTGAGGGGCTGTGTCGGTGGATGCTTTTCCCTGGAATATGAGCGGTCTGCTCGGTGGTGGGGGAGCCTGTCACTAAGTGAAGTCAACACTGAGTTGGATGGGCTTTCGGACAACTATGAAGTGGCCTAGGGATCGTCCGAATTTTTAGAGACGGCTTTACTTAGATATAAGGCTTGGTTATTGCTGTTACTCTCCTTCCATGACCAGTGCTTATATCTCCATAACATCCTGTCCATACATTTTCTTCTACAGATAATGGAGAATATGAAAAATATTCTTCCTTCACCCATCTATCTAGCCAAAAAAATAAATAAATAAATAAATAGTATGAGCACTTTAACAGTAATACTCTTATTCTATGGCAAAGGCAAAAATTAAGGATTTTATTATTATTAATATTAAGATTGAGCTCCACGGAGTCAGGGACTTATCGAGGGAGGCCACATGCTATTCACACTGCTTGCACTCACAACATCCAATGCCAAGCCATTCCAATCATGCACCACCCTATGAGAGAAAAATCTAGCCCTCACCCCTTCTTAGGGCCCTTCATTTTCAGCTTCCAGGAATGCCCTCTCGTATTTTTCCCACCCTCCATAAATTGAAAATTTTCACCAATTGAATTCCTGCATGACCCTTTCAGAAGTCTGTAAGTCTCAATCATATCAAACCCCCCACCTTCTTTCTCCTGTTTGTTAGTGTCTGCAGTCTACAAATTCTTAATCTGTCTTGATAATCAGTATTCCAATCCTGATACCATTTTAAATTCTCCAATATAAATGAATCACAAAGGAAACCAAGAGACCAGACATCTGCACAATAAAATCTTGTAAAGAGACAAAATAACATCCTTATCTTTACATGTGAACATTGAACATACTTTTGAGTTGTATTTGCAATCTTTGCTACAGACCCCTGAGCTTCAATTTCCTATCTACTAACACTATAAGATCCCTAGCCTGATCAGTTTCTTCAAGCAAAACCCCACCAATATAAGAAATTCGATATCTAATCATGCCAGTCCATTCCCATTGAACTAGACAATGGGAATGGATACACCATGATGCTTTTGGATTTTGCTTAAGGCTTTTGACAGAATGCAGCATGGTAGATTGTTATATAAATTGGCGAAAATTGGTTTGGATTATAGAATATTAGCGTGGATTACAGGATTGCTGACTGACAGATATCAAAAGGTGGTAAATGGGGGATGTGAGCAAGTCGCTAAAATATGATCTTCCCTTAGTAAACCCATTCTGCTCATTGCAAATTAGAGATTCGCTGTCAACCCATTTCTGAATGCAAGTCCTAACCAACCTTTCCAAATTTTCACCACCACTCCTGAGATACTAATCGGTCGATAGTTGGATACATCTCTCTTTTTCACGACCCTTGTGCAATGGAATTACCAACTATTCCTTCCATTCCTGCGGAATCTTCCCTGTTTTGAGACTCAAATTAAACAGCCTGGTCAAAGGAATGGCCAGTTCAGCCGAACACTTTTTAGCACACGTGCTGATATCCCATGAGTCCCTATTGCTGATTTCTTATTCAGTTTATGCAACAGCTCTAATACCTCGTCCTCATACACCTGACTTTCTTCATCCAGTGAAGGGTAGCAGGGAGTTCAATGTCGCTTACACCAGGTTGATGGCTTTTAACAAAATGGGCACTCATTAGTTGAACAACCTCATCTGCATCTGTAACCCTCACATCATCCGGATTTAGAAGAGTTATTCTTTCATATTCATTCATTCTTTTACTTGCAGCATATCGATAGAATTCTTGTGAGTTCTCTGTAGCGGGCAGAGCCAGTTTCTTTTCATACTTAGACTTCGTTTTCCGTACAACTGCTGTCATTATTCTAGCCTGCTGCTTATAATTTTTATAATGCTCACAGTATTCCTTCCATATCGTCCCTTTCTTATGAATCTCTTGCTTTATACGATTACACTTCCATTTGACTCCTACCCTATTTATTATTGGAACTCTCGGGACACATTCTGATATCGCATCATTTAAGTAATGTTTAAATCCTTCCCATGCACTGTCGATATTCTTCCCATCCATCAACAGATTCCATTCCGCTGAACTCAGTGTACTCCTCAGTTGGTCATAATTTCCTGCTTTGTAGTTCAGCATGTAACCTTTTCTGAACGGAACATTCATAAACTTAGTCACTTCCCAAGTGAGTACCGCATGATCACTGTCACCAACCGGAGGCAGAATAGTTACGTCATTAACCGAAACGCCCTCTGACGCTATAATCAAATCTAACACTCTTTGACCTCGAGTTCCTTCTGTCACATGCTGCTTGAGGAAGTTGTCCCGCCAAAGCTCAATAAATCAATTTTCATTCTTCTTATGAGATTCTACTGCTACCCAATCAATATTTGGATGTCGCGTGGCTATCCTAGTGGCTTTGCGTTTCGCAACCATATGCCTGGGGAAGAAGTGTCCCGGGTTCGATTCCCGTCGACGACGTGAGGAGCTCAAGGATCTTCCTTGAGCCATAGCCAATTTAGCCGATCTTAAGCGTGGACAGCAGGGTTTTTTCCGCCAGTTTATCTGGAGTTTTTTATCCCGCAAACAAGCCAACTTTCCCCGTGAACACTCACGGATTACAGTCAGGAATACTCCCAGCTATAGGTCTGATTCGTTAGCTATGCCGGTTTTGAGCCCGGATAAACTATGGGGGAGGACTGAGATGGTGTGCCGTACCTCCCCGTAAAAAGGAACTCACGGCCATAGTATCATCATACGAAATTATTATTTTTATTATATTTACATAATTAAAGTCTCCCATTATGATTACTCTTTTCGCTCTCACCTTTTCTATTTGGTGATGCATTTCTTCATCACCAGCAACCGATCCACCAGGTCTGTAACAACCCCCACTTGTAAATGATCTTGTTAGATTCCACCTCACACCAGATGGCTTCAAACTCACTGCTACATGAAATATTGTTAGTAGTAGCACTACAATCATAGGTCTCAACTCTAACTGGATTCAAGTCATTCGATATCATTAGCAGCACGCCCCTCTCCTCTCCTATCTTCTCTATCCATCCTAAAAATACTGTACCCTTTACACTTGATACCAGTTTGTATCTGATTCTGATAGCCAGGTCTCACTAATGCCCACAATCTGAGGTCCCAACATGTTGACCAAGGCAACAAACTGTACCCCCCTTGGTTTCTGATACTCCTAGCATTCGTGTGCAGACATAATAATCTACCTGTTTGTTCTTTTGTATACGATTGTCTGCAGCTTGCATGACATAGTTGGAAAACTTGCAGATCTCTATTCTTCTCTCGTGCCTTGTACATGTAGACATCTTCGCACACGTTTGTTGGGTCCGAACTGGACGAACACAAAGTCGAAATCCTTTCCTCCTCGTCAACATTTCTATGACAAAACCCATTCCCGTCATTAACACAACTATATAACAGTGTCTCTCTTACAGTCACATTCACAGCATTCCTTTCTTTATAATTTAGTTTCCCCGAGTCTTTGTTTTAGATCTCATACCAGTTACTAGTTTTTCTAGACTCCTGATACCAAACGCATTCAGGTGTAGGCCGTCCCTCTTATGCAAATCCAATCTTCCCTCAAACTCACTCCACACATCCAAAAACTCGCATCCATTCCTTCTACACATCGGACGTTGTTCTCATTGTTCACTCTCTCGTCTCTTCCAACAACCTTTTCATGCCCTCTTTTATACGGAACTTATCACTAATTAAGCCGTTAGCACCTACTACAATTACGATCGATTTCGTTTACTTTTCTTTTGTGCTTTTGAATTGCATGGGCTATTATTTTTAATTTAAGCCCCTGAAAAACTTGACTTTAGAAAAAGCTCATCAATAGAATTAATGAAAAAATATAAGTCGATACGTGTAAGTTATTCTTTTAACAGGTAACATGTCCGGGCTATAAAATATTCCATTTTAATTTAGAATTTTACGCCATGAATTAAAAAAAAAAAATAAAAATAGAAAATAAAAAAAAAAAATGAAATCAAAAGACGTTCGAAACAGAAACGCCCTGCAACAATACTCCATTAACAAAAGCGAATCAAACGCGAAAATGACTCTTTGTAATTGTTACCAACTTGCGAACAATACCAGCCAGAAGAATGGTCTTTTACACGCAATATTTTTTTTATGTGCACAAATGTGTTCATTAAGCGAATCCATTTATATTTGAAGAACAGGAATTTTCCGATTGCGTGAAACGTTTAATTCTTCAACTTAGTTCCAGTCCCAAAAAAAGGTAACGAGGTGAGTAAAGAATTTCCAGCGTTACTTTCAAAGCCTAAGAACATGTAACGAGTAACGAGAAGGTCAACTTCTGCTATTGGGGAGAGATTTAAATTTTAAATCTTTTTGATGTTTTTTTTTTCAATAATTTTTGAAATTATTTATTTTCTTTTTCTGGAGATAACAGTCTTTTATTCCTTTTAGTAAACTTCTAATGGATCCTTTAGTTTCGGAATTTGTGGGAATTCTAATGAATAAAAATTAATTAAATCTGAACCTTGTTTCATCTCCATTCCATATTTCCCCCTCATTTTCAAGGCATATTAACCGCAGATTTTTCATTAATTATAAAAAAAGAAGCAATTTTAACTGATTTTTTCGTTTATATGATTTTATGATGCCATGTACCCCCTCATTTTCAAGGCATATTAACCGCAGATACGTGTTTATGATGCCATGTATTAAAAATAACTCTGTATTTGTTTTCCTCGTCGCTAGATGGCGAGATCGTAAGCTGTAGAGTAATTTAGGTAATGGATTATTTATATAACTGATTATTAATTCATTTAACATCAAGCTTCACAAACAAATCGGACTTCTCAAACTAAAAGTTCACCTCACAAAAAAAAAAAAAAAAAAAAAAATTTAAGTAAAATAAAATTAATAAAAAAAAAGGAATTAAATTATAAATCTTAGTAAGATTTGGAGAAATAACCTAAGAGTGCAAATCCTCGTTCTTTTCAAAATTTCCTGAGATGTACCAAGAGGATAAACATTTCTGCTATTAGATTTATTTTATTTTGGATTTATTTATTTTTTTTATATTTGACCACAAACGAAAGGTCATGATACCTTTAGAAACAAGTTCGGAGTGGGAGTAAGAAGAAATTTGTTGATGTGTACGGCTGAAACTGTATTATGTGGGAAGACTAAGAGCGGGATTGATTAAGAAGAAGTAGATGGTACGAAAGATGATGAGGAAGAGAATTTAATTTGTCAGCGATTAGTCTGACTACCCTCTGCAATGTTATAATATCATGCAATGTTAGTGAGACTTGATATATTAATTATATATATCATTATATTATATATTTACATAATAATGTTGATAGTATAAAGAATTGACGAAAGGTACTTCTACATAATACAATGTTTTAATTGTTATACAGTAATCCTAATAATACTCAAAATTAGCGTTTCTGTTTTTTACATCTCCAACCAAAATAACTCTGTATTTGTTTTCCTCGTCGCTAGATGGCGAGACTGTTAATCGTTACAGAAAGTTGTGATTTGTCATAGCTATGCAAAAGCACTTACACCACTAGTTAGCTTTAGAAATAAACAAACAAGCTGTTATTTTTTCGGTCTTTGTTATAAATTTATTTTAATTGCGAAGTAGTATGTTTTGTCTATTTTGTGAAATAACCCTTTACTTTTTTTTTCTTCTTTTAGAGTGAAATCACTTCAGTAAGAACATTATTTAAAAAATATATATATTTTTTATTAGAGTCGCCTTTACACGCATTCTTTTATACAGCATCTCGCTTTTATTTTTGCTAGAATTTTATGATCTTGATTGAAAGGTGTCGCTGCTGTCCGACTTTAGAACTCTTCCATCGCCTCCCCCTATTTGAAATGCGTACGATTTATAATATTACATTAATCTGCATGTTGAGACTAGTTTTCTTAAAATGTATAAAGGAAATCATATTTTGCATTGCATTTATGTCTTAAAATGTTTTTAATTGAAGAACGTAGAAGTCCATCTTAATCATTACATACAGAAATATTGACAAAGTCAAATAATTTGGATTTTTTTTTATTAATAAAAAAAATAATAAAATAAATCTCTGGATGAGAGAAAGATGTAGAAAGTGGCTCTTCTCATTATGCATTGCATTATCTTCTTCTTCTTCTTCTGCAGCTTCTCCCACTTAAGTGGGGTCACTGTTGATGATGAGTCTCCTCCACATCCTCCTGTCTTGGGCTGTCACCAAGTTCTTCATCTTCAAGTCCTCTTCTACCAGCTCCTTCCATCTCTTCTGTGGCCGCCCACGCTTCCGCCTTCCTTGCACATCCATCTGCATGACCTTCTTCCCACATATTCTTCCTCTCTCCTCATCACATGACCAAACCATCTCAACCTTGCCTCCTATATCTTCGCTCCTAAGTTCGTAACTTTCACCGTTCCCCTCACATAATGATTTCTCAGTCGATCCTTTCTGGTCACACAGCACATCCACCTAAGCATTCTCATCTCTGCTACTTCCATCCTGATGATGTTATTTTTCCTCAGAGCCACGGTTTCTATAGCATACGTCATAACTGGCCTCACTACTGTCCTATAGATTTTGCCTTCCAGATTGATCGGCACCCTCTTATCGCATAACACTCCAGCCATCTCCCTCCAGTTCCTCCAACCCGCTTGTATCCTGCATCCCACTTCCTTCTCAGCTCCTCCATCTTCTACCACTGTTGAACCTAAGTATCTAAAGTCCCTCACCTTCCTGATGACATTTCCTTCCAGCTCCAGATCTGTCTCCTGGCCGCCGCCCACTGTGCAACACATATACTCTGTTTTACTTCTGCTCAGTCTCATACCTCTCTCTTCCAGTACTTTTCTCCATCTTTCCAGTTTAGTTCCCGCTTCTTCTCTTGAATCTGCACACAGCAAGATGTCATCTGCATACACTATTGTCCAAGGCGCATCTTCTCTCACCTCCTCCGTCACCACCTCCATCACAATGTTAAACAGAAACCGACTTAATGCTGACCCTTGATGCAAGTCAACTGTTACCTGAAAACTTTCTGTCTGTCCCAGAAGGTCCGAACACTTGTCTTCACATTTCTGTACATTTCCCGCAACAACCTGACATATTTCTCCGGCACCTTCTTCTCCCTCAGACACCTTCAGACTTCTTGTCTTGGCACTGTATCGTATGCTTTCTCCAGATCAATAAATGCCAGATGTAGCTCCCGTTGTTTCTCTCGAAAAAACGTTTCCATCATCTGCCGTAACCCAAAGATAGCATCTGTTGTTGATATACCAGGCATGAAGCCAAATCGTTCCTTTGCAATCTCCACCTCCTTCCTCAATCTTCCGTCAAGAACCCTTTCTAGGATTTTCATTGTGTGGGACATCAACTTTATTCCTCTGTAATTTTTACAGTCTTGTGCATCTTCTTTACCCTTGTAGATGGGGACAAGAGTACTTTCCCTCCATTCCTCGCGTATATTTTCCTGTTGGCAAACTTTCATGAACAGGTCCCACAGCAGGTCAATTCCCTCTTCCCCCAGTGCCTTCCATGCCTCCACTGGAATTCTGTCGGGCCCACCGATTTTTCATTCCTCATCCTCTTCATGGCCTCAGTCACTTCCACTCTACTGATGTTCTGCACCATCCCCTCAGAAGGCTTCCCATCTTCTCTGTGAGTCCTTCAATTTTCCTCATTCAAAAGTCCCTCAAAGTATATTCTCCATCTGTTTCTTATGTCCACATCCCTCCATAGTACTCTTCCTTCAGCGTCTTTGATCTGCCTCACATGCAAGATGTCCTTTGCTGCTTTATTTCTACATTTCGCTAGTTGTTAAATTTTTCTCTGTCCTTCCTTTGTTTCTAATTGATCATACAGATCTTGATACAGATCTGCATTAAGATCTTGATATGCCATGATCTTGATTCATACAGATCTTGATATGCCATGGCCTTCGCCTGTGCCACAACTCTCTTGGCTTCTTGTTTTCTCTCTCTGTACACCTCTCTATCGTCTTCCACTCTTGATTCATCCCACTTCTGCTTTGCCTTCCTCTTAGCTGTCACTGCCACTTGTACATCATTATTCCACCACCAACCCTCCTTCTGCTCTCTAATCTTTCCAGATGTCTCACCAAGCACCTCGATTGCACAGCTCAGGATTACTATTGAATTATGTTTCCACCAATCTTGTACACTTTGCAGTCCATCCGAAATCCTCTCTAACACCCTCTCCCTAAAACGATTCCTCACACTCTCTTCTTTTAAGCGAAACCACTCAATTGTCTTCATCCCATGGCTTCCAGAGATTCTTATCTTCGATCTTATTTTAACGTCTGCGCACAGCAGTCGGTGTTGTTGTGCCACTTGATCTGTAGGAATTACTTTACAATTTGTCACAACCTTAAGATGCTTTCTTCTAGTCAAAATGTAGTCAATTTGTGAACTGTCGTTACCACTCCTAAATGTTATCAAATGTTCTTCCCTCTTGTAGAAAAACGAGTTCACAATTGCCAGATCAAACGCTACTGCAAAGTCCACAACCCTCTCTCCTTCCTGGTTCATCATTCCCACTCCGTAGCCACCATGCACCCTTTCACAGTCTCTATTCTGTCTCCCTATATGTCCGTTCAAGTCTCCTCCGACAATCATCATCTCATTTTCTTCCAGTTCCCTCATTTCTTCATCTAACACGTTCCAGAACTCATCTTTCTCCTCTGCTGTACAGCCAACTTGCGGGGAATATACACATAATACGACCACCCGCTCTTCTCCAAGACCCAATTTCATTCGCATGATCCTGTCGTTCCTTCTACCCACTTAGAGTACTTCGCCCTTCATTCTGCCACAATTCATATGCATTGCATTATACACGCCTGAAAGGGAGTGTGCTTTGCATTATGGGATATATATATATATATATATATATATATATATACTGTTTTTACCTTGGGTATGATATACGTTAAATTATGCCCAAGGTAAAAAAACTTTCTATATATATATATATATATATTTTTTTTTGTTGTTGTTGTTGTAGAAACCATATAAAAATAAATATAAAAAACTGAATATAGCAAAGCATGACAGATAATATCAAAGGAAGATAGAGACGAAATTCTTGTTAAAGTCATCTGTTGCTGGTTTGAAATTTGTTGTTTATGACTTATTTTGTCGAAGTGGTTGGAAATACATTCGTTGGGGGGCGTTTTGGGATCTTGAGATTTTACAAAATTATTTAGAGTGCGAGATCATCTCATCGGATGGTATCTGGAATTGGAGATGCCCTGAGACAAGTTAGAATATCGTTCATTTCATGATGGAAAGAAGGAATATTTTTACTGTTTTGAGCTCAGGCGAAAGGGCAGTTTGAAAACGCATTTTGTGGTTTAATCGACATTCTGAATATAACCAATACTTTGTGATTATTAAGACTTAAGAATTTATTTCATATATTTTAATAATCGATTTAAATGTTAAACCAGATGTCATAGGGCAGGAAAATCTGATTAATTCCTGTAATTAAGAAATATTCGGATTACACGAATGCTTCCACTTGAACTTCTTTTTTTTTTTATTGGTCTGATAATCGGAATGGTTCCCTACTGTTACAGCTCATTCGAGTGGGCTCATAAGAATAACATTAATGTGTCGAAAAAGGCGGTTCGTCCAGAAATATTATTCTGTGCTTTTAAACAGCCATTCGTAAAAGGTGTACAAACTAGGTTAACAACAATCAACAGAGAACTGAAGCTCTGGTATTGTTATTGGACTTGAAACAATATTACATTTCATTGTTACGTTGCTGTCAATAACCAGACTCTAAAGCCACAGTCAGGGTCTGATGCCTTACAATGGAGGACGTCATACAGTATCCATGTGGACGAGCTTGGAAAATATCCACTGTACAAAACCTTTTCTGTTAACATATCAGGTACGTGAAAATATCTTTTATTTATGAAGTCTTTCATAAATAAAACGATTACAACTTATTTGCATTAAATAAGTTCTGGGTGAGCACATATTAAAGATTATGTTAAATATTATAGAAAAGAGTGAATAAAAAAAATTAAATATTGGTACTGTGAGGTATCTAAACATAGAGAATAAATGAAAAATTTAAGTGATTTTGATTAAAATCCCGGATATTCTATGTCCTGAGGAAATTTGAATATATTCATTATATATTTCATTATATTATGTATTTAATATTCATTCACATAATAATATTGATAGCATAAGAGATTTACGAAAAGTAATTCTACATATTACTGTACGATGTTTTTAATTGTTGTAGTGTAATGCAACTCATGTTCTCCTCCAACCAAAAGAACTCCGCTATTTACGTGGCTTCTCGTCGCTAGATGGCGATACTGTAAATCGTTACAGAAAGTAGTGATTTGTCACAGCCAGGCATCATCAAGTATCGACATCACTACAGGTAGCATTAGAAATACACAAAAACGCTGCTATATTTTCGCTCTTCCTTCTAGATTTATTTTTTATTACGAAGCTTTGTCTATTTTGTGAAATAACTCATTACTTTCACTTTTCTTTTAGCAACGAAATGACTTCAGAAAAAAAATTTTTTTTTTAAATTATCGTATTACAGCGGCCTTTCAAGTATTCTTTCCAAATGCATCTCGCTTTTATTTTTGATACAATTTTATGATCTTGATTGAAAGGTGTCGCTGCTGACCGACTTTAGAACTCTTCCATCGCGTCCCCCTATTTGGAATGTGTACGATTTATAAGATTACATTAACCTGCATGTTGAGTTTGTGTCACTCCTTCGTTTAATATTGCTTGCTTTACTAGTTTTCTTAAAATGCACAAATAAAATTATATTTTGTATTGTACTTATGTTTATAACTTGAATATAACTTGAATAACATAGAAGTCCATCTTAACCAGAACGTAGAGAGATATTGACCAAGTCAAATGATTTAGGCTCTTTTATTAAAAATTATATACGCTCGCTTCAATTTAAGAAAAGGTGTATGAGATATATTACAAAAATTTAATATTTTTTTAAATTATTTAACTAGATTTTATTCATAATATAAATAGATAATTATTTATTTTAAATTCATTAATATTTTTCTATAACACGGATTGCTGAAGGATATTCCAATTTGTCAGGATTTCACATTACACTTTATAATTTCTCCATTCCATTGTACATGTTTAAATATATCTTGCAGTCTTCGAAGCTCAGTCGTTATAGACGAAGCCCTTTGGTCGGAAAGACCCGGGTTCGATTCCTGTCTATGACGTGAGGAATCGAACTCTGGTCTCTTTCGACTAAAGGCGAGTTAGTAGGTCTCATACGGGATGAGAGATTTTTTTTCACCTGAAAACGCGAGTTCTTCGTCCCTCAGAACAGACAAACAGGCCCTGTGCACGGATTTACAGTGATAATATAATATATTTATATATGCCTAATCCCTCAGTAGGAGGGCTTAACCCGTCTTTCCAAAGGGACGGGGAGAAAAGAGGAGGGAACCCCCCATATGAATAAATAAATAAATTATTTCTCAGAAGTTGTTGCTAGAATTTTCGGAAGAAATATCCACCTTTTTGGTTGTTAAATTATAATTTTCTGTGCTAAAACAAATCCCTTTCAGTAAGACATTCATGTAAAATAAAATAGAACTTAAAGAGCTGCCATAAAATAACATAAATCCAACAGAACGATAAAAAGTTACTATCAACACTTTGCAACTCTTTGCAGTTGTTGTTGAAGCTCTCAGGTTCTACCTGAAACTTCGCTTTACTCCTTTCGAGTTATCTTATATTATTTATATATATATTTCAGCATTGGGTGTTTATAGGCAAATTTCTCTTATAATTTGCCTCGTTGCTCTTTTATTTAAACACTTTTTCTTTCTCTAATAAATTTCATTGCATACTTCTTTCTCTAATTAATCCTTGGCTTATCTTTTTTATTTATCTTTTTTATCGATTAAATAATCCAGTCTTCAAGAAGGGAGATCAGATGGATCGCAGTAACTATCGTGGCATCTCTCTGCTCAGCCTTCCTGGGAAAGTGTATGCTAGGTGCTTGGAAAGACGGTGCAGGAGCATAGTTGAGTCCAAGTTCCAGGAAGAACAACGTGGCTTTCGTCCTGGTAGAAGTACAACTGACCAAATCTTCACTTTAAGGCAAGTCTTTGAGAAATCTTGGGAATATGCCAAGAATGTCTACACATGTTTTGTGGACTTGGAGAAGGCATATGACCGGGTTCCTCGGGATAAGCTTTGGCAAGTAGTACAGGAGTATGGAGTGGATGGTCAGCTATTAGCTGCCAACAAGTCCCTGTATGAATGCCCAGAGTTTTGTGTCAGGGTAAACAGCACAAAATCTGAACCTTTCACAGTCTCCGTTGGCCTCCGCCAAGGGTGTGTTCTGTCACCCCTCCTTTTCATAATATTTATGGATTGGATTAATAGGCACAGCCGAGGCAGTGAGTGTGTCAAAATTGGAAGATGTAGCATTGGACGTCTCTGCTTTTCGAAGATGACCTAGTTCTGCTTAGCTCTTCCACAGATGACCTCCAGCGGACCCTGGATAGGTTTGTAGCTGTTTGTGCAGACGCCGGAATGAAGATCAGTGTGGCCAAAACTGAAATATTTGTGGTCTCAAAACAACCATCCCAGTGCACTCTACGTGTAAGTGGAGTCCCAATGAGGCAGGTGGAGAAGTTTAAATACCTTGGGTCCATATTCACGAATGATGGAAAATGGGACATACAGCTAGATACTCGAATTGGCTCAGCAAGCGCAACATTGCGGGAGCTTGGCTGTTCGGTAGTATTGAAGCAGGAGTTAAGCCAGAGGGAAAAGCTGGCTGTCTTCAATACACTCTATGTCCCCGTCCTCACTTATGGTCATCAGAGTTGGGTAATGACCGAAAGAATGCGGACACGAATCCAAGCGGTTGAAATGAGGTTCCTTCAATAGGTTGCGGGGCTGACAAGACTTGACAGAGTCAGAAGCTCTGCAATTCGGGAAACCCTCAATACTCAACCGCTGCTTCTCCGTGTTGAGAGATCACAGTTACGTTGGTACTTGGTACGGGCACCTGGTCAGAATGCCACAAGAAAGGCTTCCTCAGCAGGCCCTCTTTTCCAAGCCAGAGGGTGGGAGGTCACGTGGAAGGCCAAGGACTCGCTGGATAGATTATATCCAAAACCTTGGGTGGACACGTTTGGGAATCCCACCAGAACACCTGAGCTTGGTGGCAGAGGATCGTGACCATTGGAAGTTCCTCTTGCAGCCGTTGCCCCCACAACCCAATTAGGAAAGGTGGGCCTTGAAGATGTATGGATGTATGTATCGATTAAATTCACGTTTATTGTCATTCTAATTTCTTAAACGATTTTGCCATCTTTTCTCTTCACTTCTTTCATTTGATTCTGTTGTTATTTCGCCATTTGTTTCATATTTTGCTGATTTTTTGTATCAATTTAGAGGCGATTTCTCTGTAATTTTTTTTATTTTGTTTTATTCGCGGATAGATCAAGGAATAGATAAGAAAAACATTCCTTTGATGATGATGATTTTTTTAAACTTTATATGGAAATAAATTTTCAATGATTTTTATTATGAATAAGAAATGTATTTGTTTATTTGTAATATCTTACCATGTCTGTATTTTACAACCCTGTTCAATCAGAAGGTACTCCATTAAGAAAGTGTTTTATTTTTTTAGCTAACGACTGACGTTCTGCATCTCTAAAAGATCGCAAACATCTTAAAAAAAAAAACACGATTATCACAAAAGCCCTTGTTGGGTTAACGACAACTGGATGAATATTGACAGTCGCATATCTCTGGAATTCTGGGAAGTATTTTAAACATATGCTCATTTTTCTTTAAAAAAGAAAAAAAAATAGTTAAATATATTTCATAAATTTCACAATAGAATTGTCCACGATCAACGATTTAAACTCTTCCTAAGTTTCCCCCCTCAAATTACTCAGTTAGGGGGAGGAAAAAACTCCTTTCTTCGCCTCTCCTTTTTGACCTTCCATATATATATATATATATTTATTTATTTATTGATTGATTGATTGATTGATTGAAATTGACTTAATTATTTAGTTGATTTCATAAGTAAATCAGCTAAGTTGTTTCTTAGTATTCTACTCCATAACATTCCTTCTCTATTCATCAAGACGTTTGAATTTGTTTTCATCATAACTTATATATCAATGTGAAGTCCCTGAAGAGTACTTTTATTTTTAAACAGTTGATTACAATACACAGTATCGCAAGAATCATTACACCATATATCCTCTAGGATTCACAACTATTAGCGGTCTGCTAGTACATGATTTAAATAAATTTTTTTCACTCGAATGTTGAAAAATATTGCCCATGTTGAAATTTTCACCTCCGGAATTTAAACTTTGTGAGGAGCACGATGGGAAGACACTCTCAATAAACATCATGGAAAGTTATTAGCTGAAATACAAGACCATTCAAAAATGGAACTTTTTCTTCTATTTTTATGTAGCCACATTTCTTTAGATGACACTCTTGCTGATGGCTCTGAAAGTATTTTGTATAAAATCCATACGCTCACCTTTTATAATCCTTATTTTTCTTCCTCCCCCCTCCCACTGGGTTCATTACTTTTACTTCTAGACTAAACATGTGCCCAAGGTAGCCGTACATGCAGGCACACTGAGAAATTAAGACGCATTAAGAAATTAAGGTGTTCTCCGATGGATTCTTTCCAACAGATCGACCAAGCTATTAATTATAAAAGTGAGTGTCGTTGAGATACGTCCAAATCCATCTAAATTTCTTTTTCTTTCATCTTTAATTTAGGAGTCTCAAAAAACGTCCTGTTTTTAGTTTTAATCATTTTCCAAATATTTCTGTTCGTTTTTATTCTATCATTGCAATAGTTTCATTAATTTTCCAAGATGGATCGGCCACAAACCAGACACTAACCGGGACCTACTTTTGGTCGTTTTCTCTCTTCTACATTCCTTTTCTCATACATTCTTAATCACTCGTTAGCCTCTGTCTTCTTAATTCTTTCACTTTTTTTTTTTTTTTTTTGTATTCAAAATATCAATTTATGTACGAACAACATTCTGAATATCTCCAACTTCTGAACGTGGAGAGACTCAACTGTGATGACATCACAACCATTTGTGTTATTCGATGGAGGGTTGTCTATGAAAATAAAAAAAGGGAATTGCTGCTTAAATGGATCCAGGAATACATAAATACGTTTCTAATGTATCTCCATTGATCTATCTCGTTTATGTTCAGGTAGAGGGGGGGGGGGGTTTGAGATCGTCATCTATTCATCTGTTTTAAACATTTTTATTTTCTGAATATTTTACTTTTGATTATTCTACAATTGCCAAGAAAAACAGAATTTGACTGAAATCCTGATGAGGTGGGCAAGTTACACGGGTTCCTTATTTTAGCCTGCTTTTCTCTCTTTCTTGTGTACTCCACTCATATTCTCCCTCTCTCTCTCTCTCTCTCTCTCTCTCTACACACACACACACACGCGCGCGCTTTTGTCTTCTGTCAGTGATTCTCCATACGAACATGCTCATTTTAATGTAACCACTTGGAAACATTGCATACAGTTATGCATGCAAGCAGAAAGAGGCGAAGAATGTCTTCGGAACCAGCAGTGTTCTTGTATGTTTGCTATCAGATCGGCTAGAATGCGAACATAAAATGCGGTTACTCTTCAAACAAACCCAAAGACACACGCTTCTTATACAGTATGTGTTTGTATGTGCTTATTTCTCTGATTTTCATGCGAAATCCATAAATTTCGATAAATTTATTTTGTGTTTTCTCTGTTTCTTAAATATATCTATAATTTCTGAATTCTAAATTCCAAGTAATTAGATGAAGTCTTAGAAGTCTGCAGAGAGAGAGAGAGAGAGAGAGAGTTTTGAGACAAATAGCCAGTCAAACAAAATTTGCTTCGAAATGCA
The DNA here is from genome assembly GCF_054136105.1 of Typopeltis vanoorti. Classification (NCBI taxonomy): domain Eukaryota; kingdom Metazoa; phylum Arthropoda; class Arachnida; order Uropygi; family Thelyphonidae; genus Typopeltis; species Typopeltis vanoorti. Next base: position 69,720,328 of record NC_143569.1, on the reverse strand, counting down.
TTTGTTTCGAGTAGCTATTTTTAAGACGACATGATATTATCATTTATAACTCAATTTATAAATATATTACACATTACAAATACTAGAATAGAGAATTTTAGAACTAAGATTAGAAATAAGTCGTGGCCTCCTGACTATTATTGGAGTTTATGTCCCAAGGGAGATAACAATGCCTTCTATTCTTCTATGAAATAAATCACAAGGATATCTATTGATGATGGCAGATTTCAATACCAGAGTAAGAAAAATCCACTTGGTGCAAATGTATGAAAAAATAGGAAGCCACATGGAATAGAAATTGATACAGACTTCTACATTACTGGACACATTAAAATCTTAAAAATTACCAATTCATTTCCAAGAATAAAGATTGCGGTAAATATACATTTACCGCAATTGCGGTAATGATACATTTGAGAAACAAGAAACCAAAAAAGTATAATACGATATATAATAGCTAATAGAAAAACAGCCAATATGATACTAGATAGCAGAGTACTCAGAGTGCAGAAATAGAATTAGATCATTATCTATTTCAAGGAAAATTACCAACACCCCCCAAGGTGGTTTAAAAATAACCAAATCAATGTAGAGAGGAATGTTTTCGAGATCAAATCGCGAATGACAAAATAATTAATTTACTTAATTTGCCGAGATTAAATTAAAAATAAAAGGAAGAAAAAAATAATGACATCGAAATATAATGCAATGATTTAAATCCATATTAATAAGTGAAGGAACAGAATCTAAATGGAAAAGAAGGAGAATAAAAAACTGGGATGTGAGACTATTGAAAAACATCGCAGACAACAAAGAAGCATATCAGCAGTGAATAAATACAAAATCATTAGAAGCAGATATTATTTGCCAATACAAAAGAGCAACACCAAAAAAAAAAAAAAACATGACGAAAAAGAGTAGAGAAATATGGGATCATTAAATAGTAAAATTGGGTAGAAGAGATATTAGAGTGAAGAGACCAAATACATACAAACTTCTATGAATCAAGAGGTAAAAGAAAACGCGACATTTGAAATAATGAAAGAGAAAAGTTGGCTGGACTTCTTCCAAAGCTTACGGCAAGACAGTAATGAAACTAATATAATACACAGTGTAAGAAATGATGTTACATGAAATCCAACAAGCAATACATTAAAGTAAATCCCCTGAGGAAGATGGAATAAATAAAGAACTTATTAATTATGAAGGCGTCTGTCGTCAAATGACTTTTAGCGTTATTTAACAATATCAGGCAGCAAGAAAAACCCCAGAAAATTGGAATAAGTCAATTATAATCCCAGTATATAAAAAAGACGATAAGTGCAGGTGTAAACACGGCAGAGGAATAAGTCTCCTAAATACTGGTTATAAGTTATATGCAGGAATATTAATATCAAAACTAAAATCATATGTAGAAGATGGAATTTGTGAAGAACAAAATGGCTTCCGAAAAGGACGATCATGTAATTGACCCAGCTTTTACATTTAAACTTCTAATGGCAAAGCATTGTGAATTCAACACACCCACACACACACACACGCACGCACGCACGTGGTATTTGTAGATTACCAAGAAGCTTGTGATAAAAAAATATGTTCAGGATCAAACTGTGGTTCATACTCAAGAAATTAAACACTCCCAATCAGATGCAATAACTAACGTGTATCAACCCAACCAAATAGCTTTATGAATCCATGAAAAAGTTACAGAATAAACCGCATTCTTACACAATAAATAGAGGAGTCTTTCAGTGATGCCCAATGCCGCCGCTCTTATTTACTCTCTGTACAGACGAAATGATTAAGAAATTGAGGAGAAAATGGGCATTCAAAGCGGATCGTCGAATTGTACTTAATACCCTCTTGTCTGCAGATGAGCAGATAAACACAGCAAGAAGTGACGATGAACTGCAAAGATCGATTTAATTCTTTAGCCATAATCGCTAAAAATTTGGAATGAATAGATAAAACACAATTTATGGCTTTTAAAGTACCATCTCCAGTCAGAAGTAAAATCATGATTGAAAATAAAATTTTAAAACAAATTAACTGCTTCAAACACATCGTACATGCTAAACAATCAGCGATTGAGATCAAAATTTCAAACTTCCTAAAAATAACGCTGTTGATCATGATAATATTTTTAAACCCAACCAAGTTCACAAGCATAGAAGAATAAGAGTTCATAAACTTTTTGAAAAACCCTCTCTACTGTACGGAAGTGAACTATAGATCGTTAAAACTGCAGGGGAAAGAATAAAATAATAACCAAAGAAATGAAATTCCCACGACGGACAGCAGGCTATACTCTCTGGGACAAAAGAAGAAGCATAGAAATACGTAAAGAACTAAAAATAGATTCAGCTTTAGCGAAAATATGCGAATGCCATAAGAGGTGTGTCGAATATACTGAAAGAGTGGACTGTTTACTCCGAAATTACTTCGATGCCAAGCAGTTGGATGACTAAGAAGTCACGGATGACCAAGAAAAAGATGGAATTAGACCGGAACAGGCCACTGGGTCTAAATCCTCAAAGGATGATGATAATGTTGAATAGGATGTGAGTTATATTGAAATTCCGTGGGTCATATTTTAGAATTAGTAATGAAATTGGAACTTTTTTAATAAGGGAATTTAAAAAAAGAAAGACAATTATGTAATGAAACCCTTGAAGTATTATTGTCTCGCATGAGGGAACTCTGTGAAAGAATGTGTGAGTACCTTGAAAATAGTGTCTGTGACAGAAGTGAAAGAAAGTTGGATAAATAAACGTACCCAATGAGAAGAGTTTACAATGAGGAAAGTAAAGCTATTGAAAAGTTGATGGCAATTACATATTTGTACGATTTGTACATAATGGCAATATTTGTATTAACCAAGAAAAGAAACATTCGTTTATTTGGTGAACATCGCTCACGAACTGTGTCGAGTGATGACGTGAGGATAAAAAGCAAAATAAAGAAAACACGCTGAAGAAGAGAAGAGAAATGAATATTCGATCATCCACTTTATATCTTCCCTTCCCCAATGTGATAATTTTCTGAAGATGAATGTAATTCCATTAATTCATTCCTAAATGACGTTTCAGTGCAAAATACTACTTTCGTTCTATCCTCTTTAAATTTTGGCTTCTGTCTACCTACGCAAAAAGTTCGGATCGAGAATCTCTACGAAATATTTTATGAAGGTTTGTTTTAAGTGCATTCAGTGGTGATTTAAATAACTTGATGAAAGTCGGATTTGTTTCATTCTGAACGTAAAATAAATTTGTTACTTTGTTTTCGCGATGCCACCAGTGTTCATGTTAGGACTACTTTTCATTGGCATCGTTGGATGTTATTTGAATTAACCTGCCCTCGCCCCGAGTGTGGTATGATATCATTCAAATGAACCGAAAAGTTTTTAACTCCAGTAGCTAATACCATATAAATACCAATTACTGTAAAAAAAAAAAAAAGTAATATATATATATATAAACTTGGATTTTGGTTCTATGTTATTCCGTGTGTCGACTGTAATTTGATTTTTTTTTTTTTTTTTTTTTTTTGTGGACGGGGATTAAATGTTTTCAAACTATAGTCCGACCACATAAGCGAGAGCTGTCGTCGGCAGACTTCCAAGAAGAGTTAATTCATGTTGAAGGGAAGAAAGAAATAAAGCGATGAACGAATTGGTCAACAACAAGCGAAATCACGTGCTTATGCGTAAAATTTTCCAACTGTTATATTTACCGCTTTATAAACTGCAATATTGATAAAACAGAAGTTAATTTTCCCACGCTTAATAATAAACACTCATCCTACAATACGGATCGATTACCCTATTATCGGAATGGATTCTCCTTCTTTTGACAATCACAGAAGTGTCGAAGGGTCTCGCATCTGTTTTATTGTATTCAAGATCTGATCTGCTCTTCCCTTTCAGTCTTTTCCGACCGTAGATGACTTTGCAGGCCTTGCCCACAAAGTATTCCTGGTGAGATTTTTACAGGGTAGTTCACCATTGCTTTCCCCAACCCCCTAATTTTATCCGGGCTTGGGACCGGCATTTGACTGGGACGTATTCATCACTGTAATCCATGTGTGTTCACAAGACCGGTTTGCCTGTTCTAGGGGACGAAAAAACCCGAGTTTCCGGGTGGGGAAAAAACCCCTACCTCCGTATGAGACCAACTAAGTCACCTTTAGTGGAAAGAGACCAGATAAAAGTTCCTCACGGGAATCGAACCCAGGTCTTTCCGATTAAAGGGCTTCGTCTATACCGACTGAGCTACGGATGCTCTCATTGTATTCAATACGTTGGTTAATATCTTTGAAGACAAATTAAAATTAAGATTGTGCCAGAAACGTGGTCAAAGAGCAGAGCAACGTCGATAGTGCGGATGACCCCGTAAAGAGAATTATTATGTTGATAACATAAATGAAGGAAAAAGGATTGAAATTTGAAGAATAAAAGGAATAATTCGAAAATCAGGCAGGGATTTGGAGAAAGCTGAAAGATGTTTAAAAGAACGAAGAAAGGAAAAGAGAATTGAGAGAAAAATAACAAGAAGGAAAGCACAGTAAGTCATAAGTTATCAACGATCAAAAATAATGATAACGACAACAACAAGGTAAGTCAAATATAATATAAGAAAAAAAAGAAGTCAAATGATCCTGTGATTCATTAATTGTATTTGCTCCTGGCGAAGGAGTTACAACACCGAAGTTGAGAGAATGCTGAGGATGTAAGTTCAGCAAGAATTTGTAGACGAAACAGTGACTCGAATGTCTATGGGCACTGTTAGGAATCTATTGAATGCGTGGACTACCTTTGGGTTCGAACATGTTGAGTGCGTGAGCGTGTGGGGATGGAAAAGAGAAAGTCGAATGTAGATTTAAGTCTAAGAAGGAAGCGAAGGGGTAACTTGTTTTTCTCTACACAAAAACGCCAAAAAGCATTAGAAACAAAGTGGTTGAGTTTGTTGCTTTGGTGAATACGATGTGGTGTAACATTGTTGGAATTAGGGAAACCTGGCTCTCAGAGAAGGATGTCGTAATTGGAATCGAATCTATCATTCCTAGTTTTAAGAAGGACGTACTACTAATGAAATCAGATGATTTGAGTTCAGTAAGGTTAGAAAAACAATAATGGTAATAATGTCCCTTGGAACATTGAGTTCCAGGTTATCTGGTGTGAAGGGAAGCTAATCGAATGAAATATATGGTGAGGTGTTGCTACGCGACTGGAGTTTCATTTGTTGGGGATGAAGAAATGCATCATCAAATTATCTTTATTACTACTAAATGAGTAATTATTATGAGTGGACAAAATTATCCGAATGTTAATTGGGTAGGAGAGAATACACATGATAAGAACGGAGAATTGGGGTTTTTGCGAGACACTGTATTTGGTTTCTTCTAGAGCAACATGCAAAAGAAGCAACTCGAGCCATAGTGTGTTAGATTTGATTGCAGCCTCGGAAGGTGTCTCAGTTAAGAGCATGACTGTTTTGCCACCAGTTGGTGACGGTAATCGTGTTGTAAGGATGATCCAATCAGTACAGTTCATACGCTGAACGACAAATATAAAAATTATGACAGACTCACGAGAATACTGTATTTGGCATCAGTTGGTGAATGGGAAGAATATCAGCAGTGCCTGGGAAACTTTGAAAAGATACTTAAATTGATACGGAATCTGGATGTGTCCCCAGAGGATGAAGAACAAATAGGATGGGAGTGAAATGGATCTACAATCTCATCAAACAAGAGATTCATAAGTGAATGGAATATCATGAGAGAGAGAGAGAGAGAGAGAGAGAAGGAGAAGTTATGAAATATATAAAGCACAGGCCAGAAAAGTAACCAGTATTGTACAGAAATCTAAATCGGAGTATGAAAAGAAATTGGCTATGCAGGATAAATGCAATCCAAAAGAAATTAATGGTTAATCTACAAGAAAAAGAAAGAATAGATGTGAATGAATAACTTAATGAACGCAGACAGTAACCTAGGATCAGAAGCAGATAAATTAGCTCAAATAATGAGTCCTCACTTTTCCAGGATCGATCTACCCAAAGTGTATATAACGCAGTGCTACCACTACATTGGATAAAGGTGATTGAGAAGCAGGTTCTATAGCTTGCATAACCTAATAAGAATTCGGTACATGGACAGATGGGAGTATCAATAAGTCTTCTGAAGGAATATTCTACAGAACTAGCTAGATCCTTTCTATAGTTTCACTCTTAGCCCAGAAAGGTTCTCACAGGAATCGAAGAAATGTATGATAATAGCATTGCACAAGGGTGGTGCAAGGACTGATGTGTCTAACTATCGATTTATCGGTATCTCTACAGTTACCTGCAGAGATTTTGGAAGTTGATAAGAACTCGCCTGCAAAAATGGATGGACATACAAGATTGACTTCAAAAGGAATAGATGGTGAAAGTTTTAAATGGTGAAACAGGAGTTTAGTACTTCGATTCCTTTTCATTATCAGCTTCTTCCAAATGCATGGCGCAATAATATCAGTAAATTTCTTTATTATTTTCCGCTGAATTTCCTTTGATGTAAAAAAAAGTAATACGGAGAATTAAAGAGTTCTTCGTTATCTTCTTGTTGAAAAACGATAAGCTAAACTCATAAACCGAATTACATGAAACTGTTTGATGTAAAACGTTGGATGCAAATGAGTTCGGTCAGTACAGAAGATTCCATTATTTGGGAAACATTTACTCCGTTTTAATTCAATCTAAGATGAGAAAATCGTTATCAGCGCTTTTCAACTGAAAGTCTATTTTCCCACCTTATTAAAGGGAGAGTAGCGTTTTCTTTATGTCAACTCGCATTTTTCATTTTGCATAAAAAAAAGCAGAAAATTATCTTTAATGAATCATTTCCATTCACATCAGCTATTGCTTTGTGGTCAGTGCATAATGAAGATAATGCGAAGATAACGATGCACATGCAATGTGCTCAAAATTCGCTGAACAGAACGGATTTTCAACGAACACAGTCAATGACACGACAAGGTCATCCTTGAAGATATATATATATACATGGGTGGTCTGAACCGTTCTCGGCCTCGACCATAGATGGCTACACTATCTTGAACAAGATTTTTTGGCAACAAGATTTTTTTTTCTAAGTTGGTACATCTGTCAGAAGCATCCAAGTGACATTGTAAGTCATTCTATCAAGTAGGTTTCTTTACACAGCTGTCGGAAGCCAAAGTGTTGTCTGTATTCCTTGAAATGGATAAAATTAAATATCGTGTGGTTATAAAATTCTATGTAAAAGAAGGTTTAACGCCAGAAGAATTCATTTGAAGTTCATAAAAGTTTATGGGCACTCTTCTCCTTCATTTTCAACAATTAAGGAATGGGCTGCCGAGTTTAAACGTAGCCGTACCAGCCTTAAAGATGATCCACGAGAAGGACGTCCAAAAAGTAACAACGCCAGAAATCATTGATCAAGTGCACGATATGGTATCGGATGACCAGCGAGTCAAAGTGCGTGAAATTGCTGACTATAGGCATTTCAAAAGAACGTGTAGGATATATTTTGCATGAAGAATTGCAAATGAAAAACCTTTGCGCAAAGATGGGTGCCGCGTTTGCTCATAACAGATCAAAAACTCACTCGCATGAAAATCTCTGAGCAGTGCTTGGAGCGTTTTAACAAGAATAAAATTGGTTTTGTGCGCCGATTTATTACTATGGATGAGACTTGGATTCACCATCACACACCAGAATCCAAACAACAGTCAAAACAGTGGACAGAAGCCTGTTATTTAGCGGCAAAGAAGACAAAGTCGGTTCCATCAGCAGGAAAGGTCATGGCATCGGTGTATTGGGATGCTAAAGGCATTTTGTTTGTTAATTATCTTGAAAAGGATAAAACAATAACCGGGGAATATTATTCCTATCTTTTAACCATACTAGACGAAAAAATTCATGACCCGTTTGCAGAAGAAAAAGAAATCATCTTTCATCAAGACAATGAACCTGCTCCCAAAGGTGTTTTGGCAATGGAAAAATTAAGGGATCTGCACAATGAGTTGTTGGAACATCCACCCTATTCCCCAGATTTGACTCCCTCTGACTTCTATCTCTTCCTCGCTGGTCAACGTTTTTCTTCGAATCAAGAGGTGATTGCAGCTGTAGAGGAGTATTTTGCAGATCTTAGTGAGAACCACTACAGGGATGGGATAATGGCGCTGGAACATCTCTGGAATAAATGTATTAGTCTTAAGGGAGATTATGTTGAAAAATAAAAATAATTTTGAAATTATAAATTCAAAATATATATAAATTTTTTTTATTGTCAGGACGAGAACTTTTTAGACCACCCTCGTATATTTGATGTATTTGATATATCAAATATATCAGATATATTTCAGGAGTATTTGATGAAAAAAATTTCGTTGCTGAATCGTTGCAGTCATATGCGAATTCCTTCATGATGGTCGCTGCTACTAATAATACTAAGGCTGATCAGTTTGTTGTCACAATCCCTGATAATGTCGACAAATCTGTTCACAATTAAGTCTTCATATTCGTCTTACTAACAAATCAGCCGCAAGGCGGAAGTTAAAAGTTGGTTATTACAAGAGAGCAAAAGTACGTTCAAAACTCTGCATACTCTTTCTAAGTCTTCAAATACCATGACAGCTTACCAGAAATCCACAATCAAATTGTGGATTTATTAACCGCGCTACCGGTCAAGGTTATCATGGATGCGAAGTGCATATTAAAATTATAATACCATTGATATTACATTGAAATATATGATGGATACGAAGCGTATGAGGATGCGTATTTGATCCATAATGGCCGGTATGGTGGTTAAAGACCTTGACATTCATAACATTTGTTACGATGTTACTGTTTAAGCTTTCGTAAAAATTTAATTTTTACTACAATGAAATTCTTAACGTGAAAAATTAACTTCACTGTTTTTTTCATCAAAATTTAAGTTGATTTCATCTGATCGTGGATTAGGCCTACTGGGGATACCACGTTAAAAAAAAGCGCTCCTAATACTCTACCTCAGAGGTGGTGTGGAAAAGAGTATGTTGTGCCTTGGCTATCCACGACTCCCCCCCCCCCCACTTTGAAACTGCAACGTCAACAGAGAATCGCTTCTTATCTTATATATAAATAAGATATTAATGTATAATTTCCTAAATTAACCTATTTATTCATTAACCTCATTAAGAGATTGAGTCTTCACACTCTCTCTTAACCAAATTTCGATATAAAACCGATAAGCTTTAACTGAAAATCTGATATGGATTAGCGACTCCTAAAAACATTCTCTCTTTATAACAAGGACATCCGTTCTCAGTCTTCTAACTTTTCTTCTAATTTCTGTTCCGTCTTCATGTATTTAAGGCACAGAAACTGCAGTTTTCCCCAGCTGAATGTTTAGCGACGTTCTATAATGTTCTTTTTGCTTCTGCGCATGCTTGCAAATACATGACGACTTGGAACCACTATCTTGCTCTCTGCCATTACTGCTTTCAGCCCTCATACAAAGTTATAATTAAGCTTTAATTTCTTAACTTTAATTCATTTGAATATTTTAAAATTGTGGGATATCTTGAAAGCTTCATACTTACCAAGGAAAAATCTATTGTAATTGAAACGAAGTAGAGATAAAAATATAAGGTTGCCACATAACTACTTAAGAATTGTAAAGCATATGCTGAAGATGTTGCCGATGGAGATAAAATCTTCATATTAATCAAAGAAACAGAGAAAGATTAATTTTCTAAAAATATTGGGACATGATCAAAATATAAACTTTTTTTAACTCTACAGCGTTAAAAAGGCTTACCTGACTCATATGCTGTTCATTAATTGTTTTGAATTTAAACTTTATCCGTGGAAAATGCCCACTAGGGACACCACGCTTGTACCTCAGAGGCGGTGTGGTGTGGAAAAGAGTACACTTGTCCCTTTTCTGTCAGTCTCTTCCCATTACAAACAATAATGTCAACATTAAGTAGAGGTGTATTTCTGCTCCGTTCTTTGCGCATGTTGGATGCGTAAATGGCGTAGACACTTCTTATACATCCGCCTTAGATTTAATCCACAGCCTATTAAAAGGAAATGTATTTAGGTTCCAAGAATTTCTAAATTACAGAATGATATAACAGTGTTTAGCGAATTGAGATGGTTTCCATGTGCTTATAGCCTCAAAAATTTAACCCCCCCCCCCCAAAAAAAAACAATATTATACATTAACATGAGTTTCTATATTTGATATTGTTTAGTATTTTGGGCGAAAATTCCTTAATCGTCAGTGGAATGGATGAGAATGCTACAGTCGTGTTTGTTGAGAGATCGATAAGTAGATGTTAGCCAGCCAGGGTCGATGCAGAAGGTTGGTTGCCAATGCTATTTGTATTGTGATTTTGTATTACAGCTCGATTAGTTGTACACTGAAATGGCGATTTCTCAATTCCTGTCTTCCGTTGCAGACTGAATCCCAGTTATTGAACTTTAATAGGATTTTACGGTCTTAGTTGGAGAACAAAAACTTTAGTTGACCAGGTCTGCACCTTAGAACAGACAAGTTGTTTCAAAAGCTCTTAGGATAATGCCATGGAATGCAAATGGATTGATGAATAAGGTCTTGGAACTTCAAGAATTTGCGACTCGTCTCAGTGCTGATATCATCTTGATTGGTGAAACACACCTAAGACCAGCTAATAACCCAAAAATCCGTGGAGCCACTATGTACAGAAACGACAGAATTGGCACAAGAGGTGGAGGCACAGCCATATGTATTAAGAGTTATTTGAATCATAATACAATAGACAAGCCCAAAACAGTAAACCTGGAAGTGACCGGTGTGGAGGTACATACCTTCAATGCCGGGAGTCTCAAGATCTATGCTGCTTATAACCCTCCAAGCATTCCTCTGCTGACAACAGATCTGGACTCCATACTTGGTCCAAATGACTCCATAATAATACCAGGAGATCTCAAATCAAAACACACAGATTGGTACATCTCATCAACTAACACCAAAGGCCGTAAACTTTTCAACTTTGCAATGCTCAACTCTATTGTTGTGACCGGCCCTACCGAGCCCACCCACTTCAGCCCTTCAGGTAACTCGGATGTACTAGACATTGTCATCTTTAAAAATTTAAGATACCAATTCAAATTGGAATCAGTCAACGAATTATCTTCTGACCACAGTCCCATAGTGCTCAATCTAAGTTCATCAGATCAATTCTCTTCTCTGTACACATTCATACCATGGACAAGTTAGCCAAGGTTCTTCCCGATCATATTGGTCTGGTGCTCAATATCAGTAAAAAGGAAGAGATTGACACAGCAATAAATAACTTAACCATACAAATTCAGAAAGCAATAGAATCAGTCAGACAATCCACTGTTTTTCACCCAACCAACCGTATCCCTGAAGAAATCATGGAGCTAATCAGAGCAAAAAATAGAGGCCAGAAAGAGATACCACAATACCAGAGCCCCACAAGATAAAACAGTATTGAATAATCTAAACAGGCAGGTCCGAGAAGCTCTTCAAAAACACAAAAACCATCAATGGGAAACCAAATTGGCTAACATGAATATTGAAGATCATTCTGTATGGAAATTCTTAAGAGCAATCCGCACCAAACAGCAACTCATGCCCCCTATACAAACCAAGAAAGGGACAGTTCACAAAGATGAAGAGAAAGCCGAAGCACTAGTAGATAACCTAGAATATCAGTACAATCCATCTCAAACAAATCTAAATATCAACCTTATGTACAAGATTCATCGTCATATTAGGACAACCTTAAGAGAGAACACTGTTTACTCCGAACATATCACTCCTACAAATCAGGCAGAAATGATAAATATCATCTCCCATCTAAACAGTAAAAAAGCTCCAGGACCGGATGGCATAACCAACAGAATAGTAAAACTACTTCCAAGAAAGGCCATAGTCCATCTCGTCAACATTACAAATGCGATCTTTAGATTCCAGCATTTCCCTACTACATGGCAAACAGCCACCATCATGCCACTGAAGAAGCCAGGAAAAAATGCTCACCTTCCCGAAAGCTACAGATCCATAAGCCTATTGTCCAGCCTCGGAAAGGTGACATAGAAAATGATCCTCTCAAGATTTCAAGCAAAAACAGATAAGTTAGGAATTTTGCCTAATGAATAGTTCGGCCTTCCGTAAGGCCCATAGTACAGCTCAACAAGTGCACTAGCTGGTAGAAATCATTGCTAAAAGTTTTAACTGGAAACTCAACACAGCTGCCATCTTCATCAACGCAGAGAAGGTGTTTGACAAAATATGGCATCAAGGTCTTCCTACAAACTGATAAAATTTAACTTGCCATTCAAGTTAATAAAAATAATACATTCTTACCTGAAAGAGATATATGCAGGTCAGAGTCGGCGAAACAGTTTCGACCAGACGCAGGATCTCGGCAGGCGTACCTCAGGGAACTCTTCTGGCACCTCTACTGTTCTCAATCTATGTAGCAGACATCCCTCTGAACCCAAGAACAACATTCACTGCATTATATGCAGATGATACTGCACTGATGGCAAGATCACTGAGCCCAAATCTGGCAACTAAAAGACTACAAACCAGCATACACATTTTGGAAAAGTGCATGGCAGGCTCGAGGATCCAAGTTAATCCCCAGAAAAGCTCAGCTATATTGTTTACTAGAAAGAAAATCCATATCATGGAGGATATTTATTTATTGGGAGTAAAGATTCCATGGCAGACTGAAGTTAAATATCTTGGAGTGATTCTTGATAGTAAACTCCTATTCAGCAAGCATATTAGTTACATTACTTCAAAGACATCCAAAGTCTTAGCACAGCTCTACCTTATGATCAACAGACAAAGTAAACTGGACACGCAAACAAAATTAACAATTTACAAGATGGTAATTCGACCGGTTGTCACTTACGCATCCCCAGCATGGAGCCACACCGCGAATTCAATTATTCTAAAACTTCAGAGATTACAGAATAAGTGCATGAGGATGATTCTGGATGCCCCTTGGTTTATAAGAAACACACATATCCATAGAAAAGTTAATACCCCTTATATCTCTTCGCTTTTCCTAGATCTAGCTGAGAAGTTCTTTACCAAGACGAGCAACCACCCAAACCCGTTAATCAAGGAAGCCTCGGAATATAATTAGACATTATGAACTTGATCAGGGAGAAAAACAGAGCCAGGAAAAGATTTCAGAACACTCGTGCGCCACAAGATAAAACAAATCTAAATAGACTTATTGGGGTTGTGATGAGAGATGCACTCAAGGCTTACAGAGACCATCTATGGGAAGAAACGTTAGCCTCTACCTTACCTACTGATCACTCTGTCTGGAATTTATTAAGAAATATCAAAAACAAAGGCAAATCACTTCCCCCAATACTCTCTGACCAGGGCCTTGTACACACTAATGCGGACAAGGCGGAGGCCATGGCAAGAAATTTGGAAGAGCTGTGCAAACCTGCATATGGAAATCTAGACTTCAACCACACATATATAAAATTCACAGACGGGTCAGACACTCACTCAAACTTCTTGATACCAGCACTGACCACATTGTACCCACATCACCTGGTGAAATATATAATATTATTAAAAACTTAAACAAAAAAAGCTCCTCGACTAGATGGCCTCTCAAACAGGGTGATCAAGCTGTTGCCTCGAAAAGCTGTAGTGCACCTGACCATTATAATAAATGCAATCTTAAGATTTCACTATTTTCCTTCTACCTGGAAACTAGCTAATGTAATCCCTATACATAAGCCAGGCAAGGACCCACACCTACCGCAAAATTATCGTCCAATCAGTCTTATCTCCAACCTGGGTAAGGTTGCGGAGAAGGTCATCCTCTCACGACTCCAAACCTCAGTAAATGACCTAAACATTCTCCCCTAAGGAACAGTTCGGTTTTCGGCAACACCATAGTACTACTCAGCAAATCCACAGGATTGTCGAATATATCACCACCAGCTATAACTGGCGCCAGTGCCCAGGAGCTGTTTTCCTAGACCTATCCAAAGCATTTGACAAAATCTGGCATTTCGGACTCCTACACAAACTTATCTCAGTCGGTATCTCTCTAACAATGGTCCATCTAATCCGTTCATATCTTCAGAATAGATCAATCCAAGTTACAATTAACGGTTCTACATCGTCCCAGCGCCATATCTTTGCTGGAGTGCCGCAGGGATCTCTACTGGCTCCATTGCTGTTTTCTGTATACATGTCAGACATCCCACACAATCCGATGACATCCATTTTAGCACTGTATGCGGACGATACGGCAATACTAACCAGATCTCTCAGACCCCACTTCGTTTCAAGAAAATCTTCTAAAGCTGGAGGGTTGGTTCTCCAAGTGGAGATTGGAAGTCAACCCCCTGAAAAGCTCAGCGGTTCTCTTCTCAAAACGGCCAATGTCTCCTGCAGGAGATGTGTTACTATTCAATACTAAAATTCCCTGGCAGAAAGAAACAAATTACCTGGGTGTGATTCTCGACAAAAAGCTATCTTTCAACCAACATATCAAGTCTGCATGTGCAAAAGCATCTAAAGCCATAGCTCAGATCTACCCGCTAATTAATAGAAATAGCAAACTCAGCAACAGAATCAAATTGCAACTATACCAGATGACGATTCGTCCTATAATCACCTATGCCTCTCCGGCCTGGAGCCACACCTCTAATACTAACATTATTAAGATACAGCGAGTGCAGAACAAGTGCTTGAGAATGATTTTGAACGCCCCGTGGTATGTTAGAAACAGCCAACTCCACAGAGACACAAATATTCCCTATATTCTCTCTTATCTACAATCCTTAGCTTCCAAATTTTTTCTAAAGACGTCCACACATCCCAACGATTTGGTTCAACAAGCTGCAGCATACGAGCCATATTTAAATATAGAAGACCAAAAACTATATTAGCCTCCTATAGCGATACATAATCTCCATGCCCATTCAGGGCGAGCAAACTGCTCGTAAATTTTACCCTCACTGTAACCACAACAGATAGCGGGGAATATGAAAAGCATTTTGCTTCACCCTTAAAGAATAATTGTCAATTGTCTCACTTGTGAAAATTAAATTGAATATTCAGTGTTCAAAAGTTAATTGCTTTTTGGCACGCTAAGTCAAAAGTTAACTGTTTTTTGGTACTCTAAAAGTTCCATAAATCGTTGCAGGGATTTTTGAAGCCTCTTCACAACGAAGACACTTCATTGTGAAGAGGCTTCACAATGAAGTGTCTTCGTTGCTGAGGCCAATGATTTAGCATCCCATAATGCAACGCGCATATCCTTGCCGACACATATAGTAATACTATGCGTTATGGGAAGGACCACTTCAGGCGCGAAGGTACTTCAACAGGACATTTTGTTGGCTTATACTTGGATGAAACCAAGAATATAATTTCTTGGCATCTTTAATTTATAGTATAACCAACTAAAAAAACTTTCAACATCTAATCGCTGAATTCTCTCTCTCACAGAATCACTTCGGATCCCCTCTCTCTCTCACACAGACGTTCATTTTCTGCGTACTGTTCCTTTTGCAGGTATTCATGGTCAATGCTTTGTTGGATTGACCACTATCATTCCTCTACTTCCTTCAGAACTGTAAGAACAAAGTAGCTGCAGGTCAACATCCATTTACTATGAATCTTTAAGCTTATCAAATCGGTTTATTCTCCTCATCTTACCAAAAACATATAAAACATTTCTTGTTACTCAAACTCCGAACTGTTTTACTAGTTGCAAACTTTCGTTTGTGGTGAGACGTTCAAATAACGTAAAAAAAAAAAAAAAAAGAAATCCGAATTTTTTTTCTCCCAGTTGAAATGTTTCTCCAGTTTGTACAGGAGAATATTTCTTGTGCTGTGGAAATTTTGAAATTAGTCTGCCTGCCATCTTCTGTATAACATCATGTAATATTAGAGACGCTTCAGCTTAATTACACCAGATGTGTCCATATTTGAGATTTATACTGCGTTAATAGTTTAATATGTGAAGCTCTGCCTTGTGCGAAAAGCACATCCAGTTTTTTTTTTTTTTTTTTTTTTTTTTTTGTTGACGTTCAGAAGCTATGGGGGGCCTCCATAACTCAGTCAGTATAGACGAAGCCCTTTGGTCGGAAAGACCTGGATTCGATTCCCGTGAGTGACTTGAGAATCTTTATCTAGTCACTTTCGACTAAAGGTGGAGGATTTTTTCCCCCGGTAACTCGGCTTTTTCTTCCCTGAAAACAGGCAAACCGGTCCCATGATCACACAAGGCTACTGTCCGACCACAGATCCGAGATCCTAGTCTAGCAACATACCAAGAATCGGTCACCAATACACAACATCATGTTCTTTATACGTCAAATTTTCTAACTGTACAAGCAAAATAGTTACTTTAAAAACTACAATGTTCATAAAATAAAAGTTTATTTTCCGACCTGTAATAATTAATAAACAACTCATCCCACAAGACGGATTGATTACCCTATTACCGGAATGGATTCTCCTTCTGACATGCGCCGAAGCGTGGAAGGGTCTCGTTTCTGTGGGCGTACAGTACAGCCATAAAATAAAATACGGCAAGGAAGGAAACGGGAAACCACCTTGCTCTTAATCATCTCCGTAGTAGGGTACCATACAGCTACCCCCACCAGCTGTATGGCTAAAGGAAATAGATAATAGAAACTATGGCTCAGATCTGATAGTTTTTGAAACTCAGTCCTATCTGATCTCTTGCAAGAAAGCGCTCGCATCCCTCCCCCCCTTACCTTTAGTAATGCTGAGATATCCAAACGCAATCAGATTTCTCTACGTGAACTGACCCACAACTCTGACATTTCCTGGCACAACGACATTTCGACTATAGCTTCCGCAGTCGCCAAAAAACTTAGTGTTCAATTTCACCACTTCACAGCTGCTAACTCTATACAAAGCCCAAATCCTCCCAGCCATGGAATATTACTCCCAAATTTGGCTGGTGCACCAAAATCCTCTCTAAGATTTCTCGATTCTATCCAGAAGAGGGCAATCTGGCTAATTAATGATCCCTCTCTCACGGATATTCAATTTCTGCCTTGTGCCTCTTCTACAGATACTTTCATGGGCAGTATTCTTCTGAATTGGCTTTATTATTCCTCCATTCTCCTCCAAAATCATTAAAACAAGTGCCTCTGCTATCCAACACTCTTTTACAGTCCATCTCGAAACTCACCGAACCAACATCACTCGCTCTTCTTTCATCCCATCTACTTCTGTCTCTCCCTCCCCACTCTGCCTTCCCTAAAAATTACAACCCTCAAGTATTCAAGCAAAACGTGAAAAGATTCCTCATCTCTTCTATTCCTCTTTCCTACACAGACGCACTAATGAGCTTTAGGTCGTGTGACCTTTCATGTGTGGATCAGATATTCAAAAAATCTGAATGTCGAAAATAATGGGAGGTGAGGTGAGACTGTCTTCTGGGATGTTATACAGGATTGCGTGGATTGAACGGATGGTAATGGGTGATTTGAACTGAATAATTGCCATACGGATCTTATGTTGTGCAGGAGATCCACACAACAATTCTCTGGTACTTAATTTATATTTTTATCCCCTGTTATAACACAGGAGTCAACCACGTGGATACGATGTCGACAGTTATTGGACTTGATGCGGAATAGCAAAGTGAATCTTAAGAGCTAAAATTCTTGCCAAGAAGGTGTCCTGCACGGAAATTCACACACGGTTATCTTGGCGAAAGACAAATGTTTGTTGTTGATAAACGTTGTGAGGCAGTTCGTTCATTTTTCATGACGTAATAATTTCAATTTTGCCTTTTCCTTTTAAATTAATTTGGATTATTTAAAGAGTTTAGCTAAATACGACAATGGTTTTGTTTTAAGACAAAAAGACCAAGTTGAAATCCACAACAAAGGGTAGATTCGACGTTTCTTTTTCTTCCCCATTCTTGGCCCTTTAATCCCCTTCCTTGTACCCCCCAAAATACTAATGCCATGACCATATTAGTCAATGCCTTTGCCTTCTTCGGACGTGTGGAGTTTCGGGATATTTCTATTCATTTTTTGACCCTTCTTTCGCCAGTAGTTTGTACTGACAGATACGGGTCTCATCAGTAATGAAAAATCTCTTCAGAAAATCGGAAGTGTTCTTCATAAAACATTCTTTCTTAATTTAACTTTGAACGTGTCTTTGTTCCGATATCAACAAACGCGGCACTCAACTTGCGGACATATTCGGGGTTCTCAATAATACATCACAACGTGGATATTTTGATGGTTTGTTGCAGTTAACAAAAGCTTATAAATTTAAGCATTTTACTTCAAATATACTAAATGATATTGTTTATTTTTGAGAATCTTTTTTTATTATTATTAAATATGTGAAATATTTAAGGAAAACAAATGCACCAATAATGCGTTGATCAAAGTAGTCATCTGTGAACGTCTCCTCCATACGGTAACAGAGTTAAAGGAAGAATTCACTTATGTTATAGCTAAGAAAAAGATCGGGCAGTTGTAAATGTTTGCAAATGGAGATTATGATGTCTAGGCCACCACAATATTGGACGTTGAACTGCGTTGAAGTTCAGTTGGGCTGCAGAAAACAAATCCTTTTGATCCTGTTCATGATTTACGTGCAGACCCACACTTCACTGTGCGTGTAATCGAAATAAAATCTGACGGAATAGTGAGGTTAATGCTTATTTTCAAAGTGTCCTATATAGGTATTTATGTTGTGTGTGTCTTTCGGCCGGTTTGCCTGTTGTGAGGGAAGAAAAACCCTAATTTCCGGAGGGGAACCCTCCACTCCATATGAGGCTGGCTACCTTGTCATTTGATTTAAAATTCCTGATAAAGGTCCGCACGTCATAGATGGAATTGGAATTGGGTCTTTTCGACCAAAGGGTTCTTCTAAAACTAACCGAGCTACGCTGGTGTTGACAAACTCCTCCATAGCCTTGTTTGTACAGATGGAATTACTTAATCTGCATGCCACTCATACTTTGAAAGATGCTTACAAAGAAAACAGTCTTTCAAATTTCTATTCAGCACTACCTGATAAGTTTGTGAACTTAAAGAAATTTCAAGCGGCCATGTTCTCCATTTTTGGTAGAACACATACGTTGATTAAGTTGAGTACACCGGCAAGTTTTAGTTTACTATAAATTCTAATTCTAAA
Source organism: Typopeltis vanoorti (assembly GCF_054136105.1). Classification (NCBI taxonomy): domain Eukaryota; kingdom Metazoa; phylum Arthropoda; class Arachnida; order Uropygi; family Thelyphonidae; genus Typopeltis; species Typopeltis vanoorti. The sequence goes on along the minus strand of NC_143569.1, from coordinate 69,701,116 downwards.
CAGTTACTGATGAGGAATATTCACTTTAATTTACCTTCCAGAACGTCAAATAAACATTTCTAATTAATTTTTTAAATTAAAAAGTATCCTCAAAATGAGCCAGTTTAAATGCAAATGAACAAAGAACTGAAGTCTTGGAGTTGGAACAGCAATATCGCATTTCATTGTTTTGTGTTTCGTTGTTGTCAATATCTATCCCAATGGCTTTAACAGGCCTTTAAGGCCCACAACCTTCCAAGCATGCTTGGATTTCGTAACCGAAATACGAGGATAGAATGGGCACTCCTATGCCTCAAGGTATTCTTGGCTGTATCCCTGTGTGTTCACGGGGCCGGTTTGCCTGCTTGCGGGATGAAAAACACCAGATAAACTGGCGGAAAAAACCCTACTGCCCGCGCCCAAGATCGGCTAACTTGGCTATGGCTGAGGAAGATCCTTCAGCTCCTCAGGTCTCCGACGGGAATCGAACCTAGGACACTCCTTCCCTAGGCATATGGTTGCGAAGCGCAAAGTCACTAGGCTAACCGCGCGGACGTTGTTGTCAATAGCCAGACTTAAAATTGACAGGCAGAGACTGATGCAGGACGACTCATCTATCTGGACAAGGAGAAAGGAAAATATCCCACGTAACAGATCTTTTCTGCTAACTTATCAGTACGTTAAACTTTATATATTTTATTTCTAAAGTCTTTTTCTTTGTTTCTATTAACGATAACAAACTTATCTGAATTAATAATTTGAGAATCCGATGGGAGCGTATCAATGCTTACTTCTGTGGACCTGCAAGGTGCATACAATCACTCAATTGGAACGAATTACGAAGAATATATGACCAAGGACCCATGAAAGATTATGCGAATCTTAAAAAATATATAAAGGATTGGAACCACGAATTACCTAAAGATAGAATAGAAATTTAAGTGATTTTGATTTAAATCCAGGATATTCTATCTCTAAGAAAAATTAAAATATATAATTTTTATATTTAAATTTAAATAATTTATATATAATTAATTTCAATATATTAATAATATTGATAACATAATAGATTAAGAAAAGTAATTCTACATAATACGATATTTATAATTGTTATACAGTAATAATAAAACTCATAGCGTTTTTGTTCATCTTCAACCAAAAGAACTTCTTTACGTATTTGTTTTCCTCGTCGCTAGATGGCGAGACTGTAAATCGTTACAGGAAGTTGTGATTTGCCACGTCTAGGCAAATACACTGACATCATTCGACTTATCATTGGAAATACACAAAATCGCTGTTATTTTTTTCGCTCTTTCTTATAAATTTATTTTAAGTATGAAAATAGATGGTTTTGTCTATTTTGTGAAATAACTGTTTACTATTTTTCATTCTTTTTGAGTGAACTCACTTCAATAAGAACATATGATTTTGTTTTTAATTATCGTATTAGAGCCGCTTTTAAGTATTCTTTCCGAATTTATTTTTAATTTGGCATTTAATTTTGCTGGAATTTTATTATGTTTAGTGAGAGGTATCGCTGCTTAGAAGCATCGTTTCTAAGCAGCGATACCTCCTAAAGCGATACCTTCTAAAGGCGGATGTCCGCCTTTAGAAGGCGATGGATCGTACACACTCCAAATATGGGAAGGACATCGCCTTCCCATATTTGGAGTGTGTACGAATATCTGCAAGTTAGAGTGTGTCGCCCTTTCGTTTAATATTGCTTGCTTTAATAGTTTTCTTAAAATGTATAAATGAAATAATATTCTTTTATTGTATTTATGTTTGTAAATTAAACAGAACTCAATTTTACAGAGATATCGACAAAATCAAATGCTTTATTTATTTATATATTAAGTCCTTAAAAGGACTGGCTTAAAGGGGCGAAGCAAGAATGCTTTTCATCTTCCCCATTATCTGTAGAGGACAGTGTAGGGATAAGGTGTTATTGAGCTATTAAAGCTCTGATCATAGCAAGAGGGTAACAGCAATGGCCAAGTCTCAGTTAGAACTTCATTGGCTACAGCATTGCCATCCATTACCCTCCAAGGGTATTAATCCATCCCCTGATATATATATATATATCCATAGTTTCAAAATAGCTCAATAATTTTAAAAAATAACGACATTTCTATCATAGAAAATTATCCTTATAGTCCTTATAAGGACTGGCTTAAAGGGGAGAAGCAAGAATGTTTTCATATTCCCCGTTATCTGTAGGGATAAGGTGTTATTGATCTATTAAATTAAAGCTCTGATCATGACAGGAGGGTAACAGCAATAGCCGAGCCTCAGTTAGAACTTCATTGGCTACAGCATTGCCATCCATTACTCTCCAAGGGTATTGGATTGAATGAATCAATCACTGTATGTGTAAGTAAAGGTGATATCTCAAAAATATCGGACGATCTCTAGGCCACTCATTCGTGGGCGAAAGACCGTCCAAATCTCAGCGTTGGTTCTACTCAGTGAACCTCGAGTACCGAGCAGAACCGCTCATTCCGAAGAAAATAATTCACCGGCACGTACCCCTCAGCTGGCCGTGCCGGAGAACACTTTCCCCGGTAACTCAAAGTGCTCCCTTAGGTCAAAACCTAAGAGAGCGAACTCATTTACCCAGGATAACAGCAACAGCCGAACCTCAGTTAAACTTCATTGGTTCAGCATTGCCATCCGTTACCCTATATGGGCATCTCATATAAAATAAAATCAATCACATGTGTTCAGTTTTTTCTTCTTCCCGCTGCCAGGGCGTTTTGTAACTGTTTGTGGGTCTGAGGACTCCTCCTTTGTGGAATCCTCCCTTTCTGAGAGTTCTAACTAGGGAGGTTGATGCTCTGTATCTTCTACATCCTTCCTTGTTTCTGTTTGCTCTTCGTATGACGTTAATCAATCACTGCAACTCACGGTCGATTGAAATTCCAGTTCAAAATCCTAGAAAATTATAAAAAATTAATAGAAAATTATATAAATTCTCTTTAATTTTGAAAAGGGTGTATTAGATGTATGACAAAAATTTCGTTATTTTTAAAAATTTGGGTTATTTTAAAACATTTTATATATAAATATATATATTTATTTATATTTATATAAATATAAATGGATTCTTTATTTTAACTTCATTAACATTTTTGTAAAAATCTGATTGAATAATAGGCTATTTGCATGATAGGCTAGCCAGCTTGACCGAGTGGTTAGCGTATATCGGCTCTCCAGCCAAAAGGCTGAGGGTTCGAATCCCGCCGTGGGCATGGATGTTTGTGTTTGAAAATACTAGTGGTGGTGGTGGTCGGCGGTAGATGGTGTTGGTGTAGATGACAAGGGTAGTTAAGGTTCGGCGTAGTTGTTGGATTGAGTGGTATTATTCATCATCATGTATATCAATGATTTAGGCCTAGTATGGCCTGTTCGGGCCTTACTAGGCCTAAATAGAAGTCATCGTTGAATCGTTTAAGAGGACATCCTGGTTTTCTTTTTCCTAATGGCTTGTACTTTAAGGCTTGTTTTGTATTATTATTATTATTATAGGTATTATTATTATGTTACATAATAATAATATCCGTTATACGTGTTTAATTATTTCTCAGAAGCAATTTCTAACTGTTTTGATTCTACAATTAGCTTCGTACTGCAAGGTAATAAAATATGCTAATCTGACAATGCTTGGCAATCTCTGAATAGTTGTCATTAAAATTTCGATTGACGATATTCCTTCTTAATTTAGCATTAGAAAAATGCGTTCCAGAAGTTGTGAAAGATAACGTAAACAGAACAGTAATATTAGGATATGCAGATGATATATGCTTTCTTGGGAGAAAATGCTGAAGACATCAGAACAACATTTAGAAAACTCAAAATTGGTGCTGAAAAATTAGGATTAGAAATCAACCAGGATAAAAGTGAATATTTAGATATATTCAGAAATCATAATCAAGTGGGAGAGCCTGTGTAGCTCGGTGGATGTGGCGTTTGCACACCACCGCGCTTGGCTGCACGAAGGAAGTCTTGGTTTCGAGTCTAGTCGGCGACTAGAGGAAATTTTTCTAAGCCTTTTTTTGACCGGTTCCCGAGTTAGTCGATCTCTGGCACGAGCAAGCAGGTTTTTCGTCCTGTAAACTCAAGAAAATCGACCGTAGAACCCACATTATTTCAGACATTAAATATATTGTGTTAGGGTTAGGGACCACGAGATGGCGGCACATTTGAGCCGTGTCTCTTCACTGCGTACCGCTTAATTAGTGATAGCCTTGGGCCATCTGTCTCTGATTGGGTACCAGTGGAGATTGAACTACCCACTCAGTCTCCAAAAGTTAGATAGGGCTAAATGGCCTCGCCTACTCCCGTATACGGGAATAAAAAGGCGTTAGCTGATTTTTTTTTTTTTTTTTTTTTTTTTAATCAAGTGGGAAATGAACATTTTACCATTGATAACATGAATAAAAGTGCCACCTCCTTCAAATATCTTGGAACATTGATTATTGGATATAATAAAATTAGAACAGAAATAAAAGCTAGAATACATTACTCCAATAGATCACATCATTCACTACATAATTTATAATCTTCCAAAATCCCATTAAGCAGAGTTAAAACAGAAATCTACAAGACCATCATTAGACCTTTTTTTTTTTTTTGCTTTTTTATTTATACACTTTTCCTTTCTTTAATAATTTCATCGTACATTTCCTTCTTTAGTTAATCCATGGCTAATCTTTTTTTGCTTTATTATTTTTATGGATTAAATTAACTTTATTCTCATCCTAATTTCTTAGACGATTTTGCCATCTTTTTACTTCACTTCTTTAGTTTGCTTCTGTTGTTATTTTAATTCGTTTCATATTTTGAGGGTTTTTGTATCAATTTAAAGTCGATATTTTCTATTTTTATTTTGTATCCGCAAATACGAGGGTAGTCTGAAAAGTTCTCGGCCTAACAATGAAAAAAAAATAATAAAAATGAATTTATAATTTCAATTTTTTTTTTCAACATAATCTCCCTTAAAACTAATATATTTATTCCAACAAACAGCGACCCTACTTAAGTTGGACAAGCTGCAGAAGAAGAAGATATTTTAAACAATTATTATTAGTATTTAAAAATATGATGTACGTGCAAGTATCTGTTATGAACAATTGCGTTCATGTAATGTATTATAAATATATGCTGGTTGGCCGAGTGGCTAGCGTATCAGCTCTCCAGCTGAAAGGCTGCGTGGTCGAATCATGTCGTAGGCATGGATGTTTGTGATTGTTTGTGGAAATGGTAGTGGTGATGGACGGTAGATGGCGTTGGTGTAGTTGATGGAGACAGATCTGTGGAGTGGGTGCCCTCCCTCGATGAGTCTTTGGACTCCCTAGAGCGGTCACGTAATAATAATAATATTATATATAAATAATAAAGTTTGATTGAAAAAAGTATTCTTATTATATAGTTATTCATTACAAAAAATTCTGTATAATCTTCATTGTGAATATTAGAAGAATGTGTTGTAAATACATAATACAGAGGCAAAAAAGTATTAGTAAAAAATTAATTTAAATCCAATGTAGAAAATGAACTACATATGCAGCACTTAGTACTGAATTTTGTAAAAATTATAAGTTGGAATGTCACTCAAGATGATTATTGTATATGTATAATTATTTTAGAAATCTATAAAAAAAGATTGTTATTTAAATATATATATATATATATATATATTATTTTGTGTGTGTGTGTGTGTGTGTGTGTGTGTGTGTGTGTGTGTGTGTGTGTGTGTGTGTGTGTGTGTGTGTGTGTGTGTGTGTGTGTGTGTGATGGTGTGACTCCACGTGGATATAACGGCCTGTATGAGTCTTTTTCCGAAACTGATGTATTTAATAGATTCGAAAACGCTATTTGATCATCTTCTTCCTTTACTAAATGGTTCCTGGAATGAAGTGCATTTGTTATGGATAGAAACTGCTGCATCTCAGAAGAAGAAGAACCGTTCCATACTGGACAAATGTCATCGACAGATCTACACCGATGTGCAGATCTTAGCGGAACGTTGTCGAAAATATGTCGTTCAAAATGTTCAATAAAAAAAGTGGATAATAGTTGGGGAAAATAAAATTGTGATAAAATTTGTTTCGAAAAGTGAATAACAAACGGAAATAGTTTTACAATATCCGATGGAAAATCTTTGAGTAATTCTATGATATCTGATAACAGAATGTTAATGAACATGAATAACAACATCTAGTTGGATCATAACATCGGATGGTTACTGTACATGAATGGTGCAATAAACATGTCTGTGAAATAAGATGGTTATTATCTTATTCAACTTACATTTAATTATTTAAATGTCCGCGCGGTTAGCCTAGTGGCTTTGCGCTTCGCAACCACATGCCTGGGGAAGGAGTGTCCTGGGCTCGATTCCCGTCGACGACGCGAGGAGATTAAGGATCTTCCTCAGCCATATCCAAGTTAGTCTGGCTTGGGCGTGGATAGCAGGGTTTTTCTGCCAGTTTATCTGGGGTTTTTCATCCCTCAAGCAGGCAAACCGGTCCCATGAACACACACACACACAGATTACAGTCAGGAATACTGACCCAGCCATAGGTCTGATTCGTCAGCCTATGCCGGTTCCGGAGCCTGGATAAAATTTGGGAGGAATAGATGGTATCACCATCACACAGAAAGGAAGAAATTATTTAAATCACTTAATGAAACTGATTTTAATTTCAATTAGAAATGGGAATTTAAAAAAGAATTAAGATATGAAAATGAGAGCTCTCACACACAAAAAAAGGATGATTAAGAATGAGGTGCACACCACCAAATTCCTAGAAAAAATATTTTTTGTAAATTATTTCTAAAAGTATTGTGCAAAAAATATAATGGTAGTTGAATAAAATACATTTGTTTACTGTTTAAGTTTAATTATAACTAAAAATATTTAAGAATTTAATAGAATATTAAAGTTACATTATTATTTTATATAAAATATATTATTTTTTATAGGAAGTAATGAGAATTAAAGTGAATTTGTCAAGATATTATCCTTTAATTTTGATTGCTAAGATTTAGGAAAAAATCAAGGAATAATGTATATACAGTATATCAGCAAGGCTCGTCGACAAACACGGACTACACCAATATTTTTTTTTTTTATTTAATAAAAATAACTTTGTAAACAAAATGCTTTTTTTTATCTTTTATAAAACACAGAAGAATAGGCGTAATTTAAAAAAGAGCCGTTCTAGTAACAAACATAAATGTAACAAATTATATTTCCAAAAAAATCAAAAGCTGTTTTAATTTTCTTCCTATTCTTATTATTTATTGATTTCTCCTTATTGAAATGGTTCTCACACGAAGGAAATGTTCTGCAAACAACGATGTATCACCAAGCAGTGTTTTATGGAAAATTCTTTTGAAAAATTCTTTTCAAATTTCTGTAACTAAATCAGAGAGAATAAATAATAACCACAATATATATTTTGTATTTTTACCAGATGTTTTTAATATTCAGTTTTTTTAAAAAAAAAAAATTAAGGATGTTCATTTATTTAGTAACTAATGAAAGAATAATAAATGCTGAGTATTATTTTATAGCCAATAAGAAAATTACGTTTGCTCTTTATATATATAAATATAAAAATGTTTGGAATGCAAACATTGATTTGTTATTTGGCTATAAAACGACACTGGATTTTTAATACCTTGTCTTTTAATAGTGTTAATGATAAAAATGAAATCTTAATTTTTTTTTTCCCACTCATTACGTGCCTACATGTTGAATGGTTCAAAATTCCTGTTGATCGCTACCGTACGAATAAAAATAATAAAAAGGTTGACAACGCTAAAAGACGATTATGGGTCGAATTAATGGGGGGAAAAATATAAGAAAACATGTGTGTTATTCTTTTAACAGATAACATGTTGCTGCTTTAAAATATTTCATTTTAATTTAAAATGTTACGCGATGAATAAAAAAGAAATATTGTTTTAAAAACGCCTTGTAACAATACATCGCTAACAAAAGTGAATCATACGTAAAATTTACTCATTGCTAATTGTTACGAACTTGCTAACAATACCAGCCAGAAGAATGGTCTTTTATACGCAGGATTTCTTTTTCTGATTTAGTGAAACGTTTAATTCTTTAACATTTAGTTCCAGACACGAAAAGGCAAAGGGGTAAGTAAAGAATTTCCAGGGTTATTTATTACTTTAAAAGTTAAAGAACGTACAACGAGTACCGACAATGTCAACCTTGGCTATTGGGGAGAGATTTCAATTTGAAATATTCTTGATATTTCTTTAATAGACAGCCTTAGTTATAGTACGTATGGAAACTATATACATAGGGACCATATAATGATGGGGGACTAAATATAGAATAATTTTTACCAGATATGCAATACCCAAAGTAGCAAATCAGGATTTTTCTGAAGAGCGTCACAAATTGACTAATATTTTCCAAATTATTTCCTTCACTTGTAAATTAATTAATATTGTCGAGTCACTATAAGGAATTTTAATAATAATATTAATAATTATAATAATAAATGTGAAATGGCTCATTAGCATTCTTATTATGGAGTGGGATCTTCGTTCTTTTCAAAATTCTAAAGAACGTGTAATATTCTCCAGTACGAAGAGGAGAAACATTTCTGTTACCAGAAAAATTTTTATTTCGGGTTTCTTTTTATAATATCCGACCACAAACGAAAGATCGCAAGACGTTTGATTTTAATTTTCATGGTGGGGTGGGTGGATGGGTAGGAATAATAGTGTCATCATTCATTGTCCGTCATATAATTCTATTAAGGCAAAAATCTTAATACAAAATAAGAATATACTTTCTTAGACGTAGTCCATTAAAAATACAACTTAATAGGACGCTGGACTACCAGAGCCATTAAATCAATCTGGATATGTTAGAGGATTGACACCTGAATAGAAATAAGACATTTAAGTGATTTTTATTTAAATCCCGGATATTCTATCTATAGCATGATATAGTATAGTATCTATGTATATAGATTCATATCATATCAAATCTATGTATATAGATTTGAGTATATATATTTATTTATATTATATATTTAATATTCATTCACATAATAATGTTGATAGTATAAGAGATTTACGAAAAGTAATTATAATATAATTATAATTGCTATTATAATTATAATTATAATTATAATACAATTTCCACCTCGTCGCTAGAGGCGAGACTTTTATGCAGACTGCTAACGCAGAAGTCTGCATTAATTAATTAATTAATATTTACAGAGATATTGGCAAAGTGAAATTATCTCTTATGGTCCTTATAAGGACTGGCTTAAAGGGGCAAAGCAAGAATGCTTTTCATCTTCCCCGTTATCTATAGAGGACGGTGTACGAATGTGTGTTATTGAGCTATTAATGCTCTGATCATGGCAAGAGGGTAACAGCAATAGCCAGCCTCAGTTAGAACTTCATTGGCTACAGCATTTCCATCCATTACCCTACAAGGGTAATAAATAATTTGTGAGTTCAACAAATCTTCATCATCGGCCTGTAGAGTAAGATAGGCTGAGAGTCAGCAGATAGTAGGAGAGGAAATATAAAGATAGAGTGCATAGTGGTAGAGTAGGTGAAAGAGGCCTCAGTTGACCTGTTTTAGCTGTTTGCCCACCAGGGGCGTTTCTAAAACGGTCGTTGATTTTTCACTTTACAAAAAAGGAAAAATCCTAAAAAGGAAACATGTAACAAAACAAAAACAAAAAAGTACACAGAAAAGCAAAAATTGAAAGGTAAACTTAGAGGTGGAGGAAGGATCTGGCCCGAGTGATGCAGCTCACAAGGAACTGCACCGCCTCGCTGTAAGCTTTCGCCGCTCGGGTTCTCAGGTCCTCCCCCACCTGTGATAGCTAAAACCGGTGAAGCTGTGTACAGAAACCCCACAAGGTGGTTACTGTGTCTTTCTTTTGTTGTGGGCAGTTATTATTCTTTTGGCCACCTCACTTCCCTTGGCCATGTCTAGTTTGCAGAGAGCTATGAAGAACGCCGAAGCTGCCTCCTCGTCTAAATCCTGGGCTACTCTACCTGCTCAGGGGTGACTTTGCTGATGTCATCAACGAAAATGTCACCCCATTTTGCGCTGACGATGTCAGATCCACGTTCCCCTGTGAGGAGGAGTTCGGGTTCTCCTATTTTTTTCATCGCTTCTTTGAATTTTTCCGCCATCCCTGGGATACCTCTGATGAGATGGCTGAGAGTCTCCCCTGCTTTCGCGTGAGGGACTTCTGGGTGGGCGGTCTCAGATACTTTTGCTATTTTGGGCGTTACTAACTCTTCTTCCTGTGGGCTTAATGGCCGTTTGGAGGTGTTGGTGTTCACCTCCATCTTTCCTTCTTCCCTATCTGTATTAGTATCTATATTGGTATTGATGGTTTCAATAACGACTGTTTCTTCTTGTTGGATTTTACTGCTTGTGGAAGTTTTTTTCCCCATACGGTTTTTCTTAGACATGGAGGTATGGATTTCTGTTATATCAGGAGCAGCCTCGAAAGGAGGAGAAGCTTCCTGTGCTGTGTCATTTCCATTGCTTGGTGGAGTTGCTGGCGTGATTGCACCACCCATCCTCTCAGCAAGGGTTCTGGATGGGCATGTGTCCACTTTGTGGTCAATGACCCCACATTTCAGGCAAGCTGACTCACAGTTTCCTTGGTTGTGGCCTGCTTTGAGGCAGTTTTTACATTTCACTCTAGGACAGTCCACCCCAAGGTGAGTGAAGGCACCACATCTAAAACATTGTTTTTTTACACCAGGGTAGTTTATCATTACTCTGGCGGATCCAACAATAATAAAGTTGGGAACGGGCGTTTTCATCTCGAGGGAGATGTGGACTTCACCCGACTTCCATTTGGGGTTTTCTGCGTCATTTAGGACTTCCACCTTGTGTACAACGCCCCATTTCCCGAATATTTCGTGGATGATCTTTACATCGGTTTCAATATATTCTAAAGGGAATCTGGGGATTCTAAGTAGTTTGGTAATGCTCCCCACCAAAAATGGAACTATTGTTTTTCCATTACACTCGAATCCTGCAAGTAGTTTGTCTCTTGTTTGTTCACTCCTTACTACTACTTGGAAGCGGCCACCACCAAAGGGAGTAAAACCAAAAATCTGCTCAGCGCCGACGCTTTCGATTAGGGCTTTGGCCAAACATCGAGGTCGTAGGTCAGCTTCAACTTCGATTCCAAGGGTCCGCGTACGCGGCAAAGACATGCTGGTGATGGGGGGGGGGGGGGCTAAGCTATTCCCACCACCGAATGTGTTATTCTTGGGCTGTATCTGCTGCTGTAGTTTATTGTCAAGTGCCTCTATGAGACGCTTTGTCAATAATAACTGAGCTAACATATACTATACTACAATTTGCGCTTAGCTAAACAATTTGCTAATCACCTATGAGAAAAGTTCACAAAAATGAACGCTAACCATAGTACAGAAATGATCCTGTATGATACCCAAAGGAAAAAAATAAAACGTTTCCCAAGGGTATTATATAATCACCGCATCTCACGGTCGATCCAAAATTATCTCACTTTTCTGTATAGAAAGTTATATAAGTTATATTTAATTTTAAAATAGGTGTATTCAGTTTATGACAAAAATTTAATAAATTTTTTAATTATTCAATTGATTTAAATTATTTTCGGTATAAATATAAATTTATAATTCGTTCTATAGAACTAATTACAGAAACATATTCCAATTTATAAGGATTTCGCATTACACTTTATCATTTCTTCATTCCGTTGAACACATTTATTGCATTTTATTTATATACTTTTTTATTTATATTCTTTTATTTCTACTCTTGGTTCTTCTCTAATAAATTTCATGGCATATTTCTTTCTCTAATTATTCCAGCTTATCGTTTTTCCTTTATCATTTTTATCGCTTAAGTTTATCGATTTGTCATTCTAATTTCTTAAACAATTTTGCCATGTTTTTCGTTCAGTTCTTTCATTTGCTTTTTCATTTGTTTCACCTTTTGTGGGTTTTTTTGTATTAATTTAAAGGCGATATTGTCTATAAATTTTTATTTTGTTTTATCCGCGAATGGACCAAGAAAACAAATAACACTCCTCTGATGATTATGATGACTTTTACTTCGCAAAAGATTTTTGCAATGACCTTGATTTCGAATAAGAAATTTAAAGCTTCAGTATTCTTTTCTGAATTCTAGCGCATCTTCTCAGAAGTGTATTCATATTTTCTTCATTTATTTGTGATATCTTACCACATCTGTATTTTACAACTCTGTTCAATCAGAAGGTACTCCATTAAGAACGTGTTTTTATTTTTTTTTTAGCAAACAACGAACTTTCCACATCCTTGAAAGATCGCAAATCCTTAAAGAAAAGCAGGATTATCACAAAAGCCCTTGTTGGATTAATGACAACTGGATAAATATCGACAATCACAAATCTCTGGAATTCTGGAAAGTATTTTAGATTTTAGAGAGATATTTAGTGAAGTATGTTACATGAATTTGACAATAGGATTAGTCACCAAACAACGATAACATATTTAAAATTTTTCCTAAGGTTTCCGTCAAATTGCTGAGTAAGAAAAAAAAATTTCTCCACAATTTCTCTTCTATTTTAATAGATTAAGTCAGTCTGAGTTCTTTCTTGGTGTTCTTTTGCCAGAGGAATAAGATTATCTTCTCTGTTCATCAAGACATTTGAAGTTTGTTTGGGGGAACTTATATCTGAATGTGAAATTCCGAAAAACGTCATAATTATCATCATCATCATCATCATCACCATTCTTGTCAAGGATTTAGGCCTAGAGTGACCTGTTCGGGCCTTAGAAGTCATCGTTGAATCTCTTAAAAGGACGTCCTGGTTTGCTTTTCCCAAATGGTTTGTAATTTAAGGCTTGTTTTGGTAATCTTTCTGTTTTCATTCTTTGAACGTGTTCCATCCATTTATGTTCATATTTTTTAAAATTTTTTCTATTACTGATTCTTGGTTTAATTCTTTCATAATTTCTTCGTTTCTTTTGTGATCGAATAGAGTATACTTTGCAGTTTTTCTCATAAACTTCATTCCAGCTGTTATTAATCTTTGTTTGTCTTTTTGTTTTTTTGTCCTGATTTCACTTCCATATAATAGGACTGGTAGGGCCAATGTATTGTATAATTTTAGTCTGGTTTGTTACACCTGTTGTTTGTAAATATTTCGCAATTTTTAGGTTTATCTTTTTCATTTCCATATATAATCATACATCCTAGGTAATTAAACGAATTCACCTGTTCCAAAATCTTGTTATCTATTACTATTTTAATTCTTGCTGGATCTTGTCCTTTAAAGGCCATAGTTTTTGATTTTTCTGTTGATATTATCATACCATAATCTTTGGCTGTCTCATTTAAATTTAAAATATCTTTCTGTAAGTTATCTTCAGACTTTGTAATTATTATTTAGTCATCGGCAAAAAGGAGAGGTTCACAGTAGAAGAAAGTTTAATATCTTAATGGAAATGTTAATTCCATTTTAATCATTATTTCATTTAGATAAATATTAAAAAGAGTTGCTTAAAGGGCACATTCCTGTCGGACTATTTGATTATATTTATATATACTTTTCGAAAACGTCTGCGCTTTTATTTCTAAACAGTTGATTACAATACACAGTATCGCAAGAAATATTACACTATACATCCTGTAGGTCATTCGGTACATGATTTAAATAAATTTTCCTCACACGAATGTTGACCAATATTGATGTTGAAATTTTACCTTCGGATCGAATTTTAGGCTCTGTGGGGAAGAACGATGAGGGAGTAATGTATGGTTTCTTTTATTCTCAAAGATATTCCTGTTCAGAGTTGACTGTCTTCTTTCAAAAACAAATATCGCTCGTCTTTTTCCACCTGGCATCACTCATACATCATTCAAAAGTTATTCAGTCTATCACCATATTTGAAACAAGAGCGAATACTTCTGATGGTAGCTGAACGTACGAGATAACAAACATATTTGCAGAGATTAAGAAGCATTTGGGTTCTGAGATGGATTCATACAAGAAGATTGGCAGAGCTATTACTTATAAAAGCGATTGCAGTTAAGATATACCCAAATACATCTCAATTTCTCTTACTTTTCATATTCAATTTAGGAGTCTCCGAAATCGTCCTGTTTTCTGTTTCTTACAATTCCAATTCATTTAATCAAAGATTTCTATTCGTTTTTTATTCGATTCTTCTAACAATAATTTCATGAATTCTCGGAAAAAAAGAAGATCGGGCATAAATCAGGTCGAACCTACTTTTGTCATTTTTCTCTCTTCCGCATTCTTTTTCTCATACATCATTCATCACTTTTTACGACTTTGTCTTATCTTTATTTTTTTTTTTATTCCTTGTATTCGAAATATCGGCTTACTAACAACATACCCATTCTGAATCTAGCTATTTGAGCGTGTAGAGAGACACAATTGAGGATGCAAAAATTTATGTTAATCAATACAGTGTTACCAGCACATCGAACTGCCTGTGAAAATAAATTGCAGTTGCTCTTCAGATAGATCCTAAAACACACGCTTTTTATATGTGATCATTACTCTAGTTTTCATGCTAAATTCAGGGCGCCTCTTAGAAAAAAAATTCCTTTGAATTTTCTCAATTTCTTAAATATATCTACAATCTCCGAATTCTAACTTCCAAGCAATTAGACGAAGTCTAGAAACAGAAGTCTGCAGAGTGAGATAGAGATAGAAAGAAAGGGAGAGAGACGTTTGCGATAAATATTCAGTATAAGATATTTTTTCAACTTTCTATTTTCAAGATGTCAGATTTTTATTCAGAAATCAATTTAAAAATACATCACACATTGCAAATACTGGAGAGAGAGAGAGAGAGAGAGAGAATGTTAGAACTAAGATTAGAAATAATTCATAGCTTCCAAACTATTATTGGTGTTACAAGGAAGGTGGAGAGAAAGATAATAATGTTTTGTATTCAGCTTAACAAAAAATAAAAGATAAAATAAATCTACAGCTTAAGAAATGGAGATTTCAATGCTACAGTAGGGAACGTTCCACTTGGAACAAATACGAGGGTGGTCTGAAAAGTTCTCGGCCTCGACCATAGATGGCAACACTGTCGGCAAGAATTTTTTTTAAGTTGGTACATCTGTCATGAGCATCAATGTGAAATTACAAGTCATTCTATCAAGTAATTTGTTTTATACAGCTGTCTGAAATGTTGTCTGTATCTCTTGAAATGGATAAAATTGAGTATCATGCGATTATAAAATTCTTTATAAAAGAAGGTTTAACACCAAAAGAAATTCATTCGTTCATAAAAGTTTATGGCACTCTTCTCCTTCATTTTCGACAAATAAGAAATGAGCCGTACCTGCCTTGAAGATGATCCACGTGAAGGTCGTCCAAAAAGTGTAACAGCACCAGAAATCATTGATCAAGTGCACGATATGGTATTGGATGACTGGCGAGTCAAAGTGCGTGAAATTGCTGAGACTAGGCATTTCAATAGAACGTGTAGGATATATTTTGCAGGAAGAATTGCAAATGAAAAGATTTGCGCAAGATGGGTGCTGCGTTTGCTCACAGCAGATCAAAAACGCACTCGCATAAAAATCTCTGAACAGTATAGGAACCAATGGTAAAGATACATACACCAGAACTGGATACAGATTAGAGACTTCTCCACACATACTAACTTAAAAATTAGTATATGTGGCATAAAATTTATGGCATAAAAATCGCCACAAATTAATTTATGAAACAAAAATTAAAAAAGTTTAAAACACTATATAATAACTAATAGCAAGATAGTAGGCAGCAAGGTATTCAGAGTGCAGAAATAGAAGCAGATCATTATCTATTAAAAAGAAATTAAGAATAGTTCCAAGATGGGTTACAAATAACAAACGAATGCAGAGAGCAATATCCCAAGGATGTCTTACAGTTTCAATTTCAATTACAAAAGTATTAACTCCCTTTATTTGCAGAGAATAAATTAAAAACAGGAATAAATAGAATAAAATGATGAAATTGATATGGAATAAAATAAGTTTAAAACCATATTAATAAGTGAAACAAACGAAAGAGAGAACAAATGCTAATTCTAACAAGCAATACATCAAAGTAAATCCGAGAAATCTAGGGAATCAACTTTCTACATACTGGTTATAAGTTGCAAGCACGAATATTAACATGAAAACTTAAATTATAGGTGTGGAAGATAAACCTTGTGAAGAAAAAAATGGCTTCCGAAAAGGACGATCAAGCATTGACTCAGCTCTCACATTAAAAATCCCAATGGAGAAGCATTGTGAATTCAACATAAAAACACACACACGTGGCATTTGTAGATTACCATAATGCGTTTGATAAATTCATCAGCAATAACCAGCAGCCAGCATTTAAACTAGATGGTGGAATTACACTTAATATCCTTTTGTTTGCAGGTAACCAAATAATCATAGCAAGAAGTAAGGATGAATTCTTAAAGGTGTATATTAATCTTTAGAATTCATCTAAACAATTTGGAATGTAAATATCAACGGACAAAACAAAAAGAATTGCTTTTCAAGAACCATCTCCAGTCAGAAGTAAAATCATAATTGCAAATAAAACTTTAGAACAAATTATCTGCTTCCAATTGATCAGATATGCTTTATCTTATATAAAAGAAGATGCCATTGATATCATCATTTCAAACTTCCTTAAGATTACAGGGATAATCAATAATATTTTCAAACCTGACCAAGTACAGAAGCATACAAAATAAGAGTTTATAAATATTTGGCAAATTTTATTCTCTCTACTCTACGTTATGGACTATAAAAACTGCAAAAGAAAAAGTAATAGAAAGAATAGAAATCGGAGAAATGCAATTCCTACGACGGACAGCAAGCTATACTATCTCTCTGAGACAAAAAATGAAGCACTTAAATACGTAAAGAACTAAAATTAGGCTCGGTATTAGACAAATATGGGGATATCAAAAGAGGTGGATTGAATCTGTTGAAAGAATGGGCAGTTTTAAAACTACCCAAAAAGTGTTTCGATTACACCCAGTTGAAGGACGAAAAAATTCAGGGAAGACCAAGAAAAAAAATGGAATTAGACCGGAACAGGAAGCTGGATCTATCCCTAAAAGGATGACAGAGATGATGAACCGGATATATATCATGTATATCGAAATTCCGTGGATGCTCTTTTAGTTTTTAGAATTAGTAATGAAATGGATGTTATTACTTTATTACTAATTACATTTCAACTGTTGTTCCCTTATTAAAATTATGGAGCATCAAGAACGCATAAATACATGGAATGTATTTATGCGTTCTTGATGCGAGTTGGATTTGATTCATTTTGAGAGGGGAAAATATAAAATTGGTTACTTTGTTTTCACGATGCCACCAGTGTTAACATTATTACTCCTTTTCATAGGATGGTTGAATATTATTTGAGTTATTCACCTCCCCCTACCCCGACAATGGTATCATATCACGCGAACCAACTGAAAACTTTAAATCCACGCAAATGAAATCTGATGATTAAAAGGAAAAATTCGAAAATCGACCAGGAGTTAGGAGAGGGGGGGGGCGGAGTTTAAAAGTACTAAAGCAGGAAAATAGAACCGATGAGGAAAAAAACAGTAGGAAGAAACGCACAGTACCTTGTTAGTTATCAACGAGTAATGATGATGATGATAACACGCTAAGTGAAATAAAATAAAAGAAAAAAAGAAGTCTGTGGTATGGAGATTCGATAATTAAATTTCTTTTTGACGAAGGAGTAACAACATCGAGCTTCCAGGAGCGAAAATGAAGAATACAACAAATGCAATGGGGAAACACGAAAAGAAAGTAAAAGAGATGGCAGTGCTAGTCGGAACTAATGATTTAAGTATTGACAAATATAGTATGAGATAGGATTTGAAAAACTTCATGGAAGAAACGCGAAAGAAAAGTCAGAAAGTAAAAACGGTTAATTTATTACATAGATAGGAATGAGTTAAAAAGGAGGACAATGATAGCAAATGATTCAATGCTCAGGTTTTGCAGAAAAATGGGCGTGCGTTTTTGAATGAGTGCAATGAGTCTGATGATAGAAAAGATTTGTTTAAGAGGGATGGCTCGCACTTGAAGATTTGGATGAGGTTCCCAGAGAAATTATTTATTGGAATGAGACTTACTGCACAGAGACAGGGAAACTAACTCATCTTGGGAGGAACAGCAAGCATGTGTATTACTTTCAGCTAGGATTTGTAGACGTAACACTGACACGAATGTCAATGAACACGATTATGAATCTGCTAAATTATGGACTACACTTTATGCTCGGTCCCTAGTGGATAGAAATTTGAAGTTGAAAGGTCACTTAACAAAAATTGCAAATAGAACTAAGAAGATAATTGCGATGTTGAAACGGATATTAACCTGTAAGGATATGGAAGTCATTTTACCTCGATACAACAACACCCGGGCTACTGCGCTCCGATGTGGTTTCTAAATATGATATTAAGATTATGGAATGTTGATTACTAGGATAGCTTGAGAGTATGTGTAGTGCAGACATTAGACAGAAGAAAGAGGGGAGGGGGTGATATGATAGGGGTATATACACTTTTGAGAGCCTCCTAGGATATCGGATGCTCCCATGTTCTCTCCCCAATTTTCGTTATATGGAAGGTGGAGAGAGAGGATAAGGGGGCATCGGGTTAAGTGTTTGAGTGCAGCTACGAAACGGGTACGATCCAGAGTTTTCTCTCGTACAACTGCGAGTGAGTGAAACAGATTTTCTGTTGAAGTAGTGAAAGATCTAGCGTGAATACGTTTAAGATACGATATAGGAACAGGTTTGGGTGATGTATGTCTTCACTCGATGAGTTCCTGAAAGTATAATAATATAATGTATTGATGAATTGAAGTCAATGAACTCTACTAGAGCACTTCCAAAAACGTGAACATTTTTGGATGCATGAAGAATGGTAACATTTGTTCTCGATTCGTGGATGGAGTAGCAATCGACAGTCCCGATATTGTGGCCGAAGCTCTTTATAACTAAGTCTCCATATTCGCCTTACTATAGTTTGCCCACAGTTTGTAGATATCTGCTTGGCAAGTTGCCAAGAATAGTCGATTCGTGCTAAAGAGGAGAAAGAAATGAAGGACGTACGAATTGGTCGCCAACACGCGAAATCGCGTGCTTTATAGATAAAATTTCCCAACTGTTATACAAGCAAAATAGTTACCACTTGAAAAACTACAATGATCATTAAAAAAAAAGTTAATTTTCCGACGTGCAATAATAAACAACTCATCCCAGAAGACGGATTGATTACCCTATTATCGGAATGGATTCTCCTTTTTGTGACATGCGCAGAAGTGTCGAAGGGTTTCGAATCTGTGGGCGTACTATAACAAGATCAGCCGCAAGGCACGAGTTGAAATTTGTTTATGACACTCAAGTAGAAATACGTTCAAGACATTTACATACTCGCGTTTAAGTACCCCACAATCAAATTGCGGACGTATGAAACAAGGTAAAGGATTGTTTAACCTTGTAACAGTTTCGTAGATCAGAAGGCTTGTTACGAAGTTACTGCTTAAGCTAATAAAAGTTAATTTTTATGAAAATGAAATTCTTAATGTGAATAATCAACTTCACCGTTTTTCCTCCAAAATTTTACTTTATTTTTCATCGGTTCGTGGACTAGGCCTACTGGGGATACCACGTTAAAAAAAGGCGCCTAATACTCTACCTCCGGAGGTGGTGCGGAAAAGAGTATGTTGTGCCTCGGCTATGTACGACCCCACTTTAAAAACTGCAACGTCAACGGTGAGTCATTTCTGTCTGGTGTTTAATGTTGTTCGTTTACATACAAACTGCGAACTTGCTACACAAGTAACTTTCCTACATACTTTTTTAGAAAACATTTGGTAGAATTATTAACATTTATTAAGTTGAGGCAAAGATTACAGAGATTGCTTAAAAATTAATATATATAATAAAATAGATATAATGTATAACAAAAACTGATTAACATCAACTATTTGATATCTTATGCATTACGAATGTGTAACTTCTAAGGAACTTATTGAATAATGAGCTTATCATCAGTAATATTATAAAAATAAATATTTATGAAATAGTGTCTATTAGTGAATTTAATTAACACCAGGGAAGGAGTATGCGGGCAATTACCGCCATCCCGTGCCTAACCCAGCTAATCCGCTAACGCCTTTTATTCCCTTATAAGGAGTAGGCGAGGCCTTTAACTACCTCACCAGCCATTATGGATCAAATAATCCATCATATATTCAATGTAATATCAATGGTATTATAATTTTAATATGCACTTCGCATCCATGATAAACTTGACGTCTATGGACGCCTTGGCCGGTAGCGTAGTTAAACCCTATTTAGCTTTTGGAGACTGAGTGGGCAATTCAATCTCCACTGCTAGCCATTCAGAGATAGCTGGCCCATGTCTATCACTAATTATAGCAGTCACCGATGAAGAGGCTGGCAAACAAGTGCTGCCATCTCTTGGTACCTAACTCTAACAAGATATGTTACTGTCTGAAATAATTTGGGTACTACGGTCGATTTTCTTGAGTTTACGGGATAAAAAACCCGAGTTTCCGGAGGAAAAACCCGCTTGCCTGTGCCAGAGATCGACTAACTCGGGAACCGGTCGACGAAAGACTTAGAAAACGTTCCTCTAGTCGGCGACTAGACTTGAACTTAAGTCTGACTTCAAGCGACCCCGTGACTAACCCTAACACCATACATTGCTGTCTGTTATGTTATGTTACTGTCTGAAATAATTTGGGTACTACGGTCGATTTTCTTGAGTTTACGGGATAAAAAACCCGAGTTTCCGGAGGAAAAACCCGCTTGCCTGTGCCAGAGATCGACTAACTCGGGAACCGGTCGACGAAAGACTTAGAAAACGTTCCTCTAGTCGGCGACTAGACTTGAACTTAAGTCTGACTTCAAGCGACCCCGTGACTAACCCTAACACCATACATTATTGGCTTGAGTTTACCGGAGGGTAAACACAAGTTTCTGTAGAAGAAAAAAAAAAAAAAAAACAGCTTGCCCTTGAAACATCAACTAATACTGGTCGAAGCAAGGCTTAGAAAAAGTTCGTTTAGACAGCTATGAATGCAAATATCATTTCCGCTGGTCTACACAGGCCTATGGAAATGTTAAACATTGCAGCATTATTAAGCATTGTCGGGTCTCGAGTCTATTTCTTAAAATGTGCAATTGCAAAAACTTTATGATTATATTAGCTCAACAGAAAATGTAGTAAGGTGAAAACGAAAAAAAAAAAAAGCTGTTTACTACATCAGCAATACAATTTGAATTTATAAATTATTATGCACAGCAATAATAAATGACAATTTTACGCCAAAAGAAAAGATTAAACAAAACAGTTTCTTTTGAAACTGTTTCAAAGACTGGACAGAGTCTTTTGTCCAGTTGGACCGTAAATGTAGACATATAATTGATAAATCAGTTATATGTTCGCCGTGGCTGCAATCAGTAACTTTAGCGAGTTGGAACGGTGGAGAATTCTGCACTTGTGTTTGTTCTGAGCTGTTCGCTCGCAAGGGTCAACGTAGGCTGTCACCACGGCTATTTGTTCTGCATCTCTTTTCAGATGTTACAGGCTAATCCTCCCCTCAGTCCAACTGGGTTAGAATTATCCTGCCTTAATTGCAGAACATAATGGTTGGTTGACCGAGTCCGCGTCTCAGCACATTAGTCTCATGAGGTTATGTTGCTTTCTCTAAAGCCTGTAAGAACTGTTGTTCGTGGATTGCTGTTCTGTTGGATCTTGAACTGTCGGTGGTGTATCACGTCACCTATGGAGAGCTTTAATTGCGTATAGCACATACTTGGCAACTTCTCGAAAGCCTCAGCTATTCAGTGACTTTATCATCCGGATTAGGAGAAAAATTATCACACTGTCTTTTAAAATCATGTTTGATAAAGAAATCCAACACGCATTGGCATTAATAAGCACATTGATATTTTCGTATTTTTGAATGAATAATCTTAACCCATCGGTGCAGAGATTGCATGGATGTCCTCTAACAAATTTCATACCTCATGGAATAATAATTCTTTGTTAATCACGTTCCAGTTTGTGAGTTCGAATAGTCCAAACTAGAAGTAAACTATTGCTGCATAGTTTACTTCTAGTTATTTCTAAAAAAATAAATTGTATAATTTAGATTTATTCTTCTAAGCATAAATCTAAAACTATTGGTTTGAACCAAAGTACTCTCACGTGTTTTGTGTCTTGAGAAAACTCATAATGAGAAGACCGATAAAACATTAAAAAGGCTGAAATTTAAGTTAGTAATAGCAGTTATTGTCATTGTGCAACGATGGCTGTTGATCATTTGAATGAGGTAATCAAAGATCAAGGAAAAGGCAGCGTTCCTGAAAGTATAAAACTGCGTCGGCCTACGTACCCACAAATAATTAAAAATGAGGTTAATGCAACATTACAGATAGATTCGAAAAAATATGTTGAATGTTTATACCTACTTTCTGTGGATACAGTTATTTAATAAGAATGTGTAATAGCCACGCTTAGTGCAAATGAACCTGCCCCCGTATGATCAACTAATTAAAATTTTGTATTATTGGAAATACTTGAAGGCTGCGAAGATTTCTACGCTTAGGGATTAAAATATCATGCATTAAAAAGGTGTTTTTTTTTAAATGTTTTAATTGTGTTTAATTCGTTCTTAAATTCCTTGCACGTCTGTTGGTTCTTCTAATCTACGTTAATGCTAACCCCCTTATGTTTCCGGCACCGTTATTGAGTTCGGCAGTAATTTTTTTGTTTTTCAATGAACACAATTAAAATTTGTTTACATGAACACAATTGTGCATAACAGATGCTTGGACGTACATAATATTTTTTAAATAATAATAATAATAATAAATGTTAATAATGTGTGTGTGTGTGTGTTCTTAGTAATCTGGCTGAGCTTCTGAATTAATAAGAATCCAACACGTACCTAATGTTACTGAAATTGTCGATTGATTTGTGCACATAATCCACATGAAGCATTATAAGGCCTTACACAATGGAACCGTAACCTCTTTTATCTACATATCATGGAACTCTCATCAGAGCAACATGTGCAATTCAATCCCCTAAATTTCAGATCCACGTACACGACCACTTTCAGATTTCTCACCTTCTCTACTTCCTTCAAAATTTCTCCCTCAAATGAATAGTTTTGCATCCCATTGTTGCCTACCAAATTTTAGTATTTTATAATTTACTCAACTAAATTGTATAATTTAGATTTATTCTTCTAAGCATATATTTAAAACTATTGGTTTGAACCAAAGTACTCTTGTCTTGTCCATTCAGACGATCTCTTCAAATCCTACTCTGCACATCATCTACACTACTGATTGTTCTGCACATTTTTGAATCACTTGTATACAGTTGCATCTCTCTCTAGTTGAACTCGTCCCATACTCATTAAATTCAAGTGAAACAACAAATGGCCCCAAAACAGACAGACCCCTTGGACACAACAGTAGTGAATTTCGTCCTTCGGGATGACACGCGCCATACATAACTTCCTGATACACATCCGACAGCCAATCACCTGTCTACGAGTAATTTACTAATCTACACATTGCACAGTATTTTGGAAAATACTGTCACCATATTCTAGGCAACTATTTAAGAATGCTGATCGTCAGTAATTGTCAACAGTATTGATGATAATGGGATAAACAAAGGATATTTCGGAGTTCGATAAAAGGTTTATTTCGAGTACCCGTCTTGCTAGAGCCACGATTTTGAAAGCGGCATGGCTGACTGGTTTCTCAAAAGGTGAGATATCCCGGTGTTTAATCAGTGGAAAAATAACCCACATTAATTGTCTAAGAGGGGTAATTGTGGACCTGTTTGTCTCAGAGTTTCTCAAGCATGAGATCGCCATCGTCTGAAAAGGTTCGTATGGACAAACAGAACTTCCTGTGCTCAGCAATTGACCCTAAACATTTAAAGAATGCTATTTTCGACCCATATATCACCTAGTTATGCACAGCGAATTGAAAAGGATCGGCAATCGAAATGTGATTATGAAAATTAAATTAAATATGAATTAAAAGCAATCTAGAGAACAGGATATCACCGAAAGTCCACAAAGATGTGGGTGTTAACGCAAAAAACAAAAAATATTAAAATACAATTAACAGAACTGCAAAACATTAGTTTTTCACAAAGGATTTTTAAAAAAATGAAAATAAAATCAACAGACGACAAAATAAACAGAATGGGGATAAATTATTTAAAAGAATAGCAAGTAATCGATAAATAACCATACATCTTAATGAATTAAATTATAATTCATTAAGAGATGTACGACATATTAAAAAGTGCATATCCGAGAAAATTATTATCATAAGGATGAGAACGGTGGTTGAAATCTTAAGAATTTGGAATTTTTGATATTTATATATATACAGTATAGAAGCATCTGTTTGATTTTCACTGAAAGTTGCGAACAAATTTCGACAGCACTGTGAAATGTTAATACAATTAAAGGATATCGTAAGAAGGCAACAAAAATTCGGATGTTGTACTGGAATTGTAAGAACAATGGCAGAAAGGTTGATGACTCCAAAATAATAAAATGGAGGAATAATTACCTGTAGATTGATGAAAGAATCCATCTTGCTAAATGAAGCATGCAAAACATATATTTTAAAACAGAGGTCACCAATCTGTGGTCCACGGACCACTGATGGTCCTCAGGAAAATTTTGGTGGTCAGTGAAGAAATTTGGACACTGACACAGGATCGCTGACAATTTTCATCTAGGGGTGCTTTTGTTGTCGGGCCACCGTCGACCCACCGGAGGCGCGGCTTGCGAACGCTAGGACGCCTGCGCCAGGCTTCAGTGGCCCATGCGTACCGTCACAACAATCAACCTCCCCCTCTCCCGTGAATACCGATTCTCGTCCGAATGTTTTATTTTGTTGAAGCGAATTATCGTCTATCGACACTATACTGGTGTTTATTCCTCACGATACTCTTCTTAGGTAAACGACCAGTGATGTTTTTATTTTAACTGTGCACAGTGTGATATTTAATGGCATCGAAGAGATTGAGTTTGGTAACTGTCATTTCTTGTTTGGTTTAAGATTCGAATAAAATAAACCCACAATGAGTGAGAAAAAGCAACCAAGCATTTTGCATTTCTTTGGTAATATTTCGAGTAACCGTGAGTTGATCAATGAATCAGAGTCTCCAGAGCCACCACCAGGCACCATCAGGAAGGACATTACAACTGGAGGAGGAGAGAAGAAAAAGTTCAAGGTTTCAAGAAAATATGATGGGGACTACTTGAAGTTTGGATTTATTCAAGAACCTGAAAGTGAGCTGTATTCACGGCCGCTTTCTGGCGTGTTCTGCGAGTTTATGCGATGATGCCATAAAACCTTCGAAACTCGCCAGGCACTTGCAGTTAAAACACTCAGATTTAACTAAGAAGCCAGTCGAATATTTTCAAAGGATGCGTGCAAGTATGCAAAAGCAAATAAGTTCATTAGCAAAAATGACTGTTGAAGATAAGTCCCTAGTAAAGGCTTCTTATTTGATAGCACTTTAAATCGCGAAAAGTAAAGAGCCGTATGCGATTGGAGAAGAATTAAGCCTTGCTTGTTACAAGCCTGTGAAGAGATTTTGGGGAAACAGGCTGTCTAGAGACCGAAAGTAATTCCTATGTCCGCTAACACTGTGAAGCACAGAATTGAAGACATGGCCGAAGATATTGAAAATCAAGTGATAGAAATGGTAAAAAAATTCAACTTTTTGTTCAATTCGAATCAACAGACATAACTAAAAAGGAAGTTCTCCTTGTTTTGAGGTTTGAGTGTTAAGGAGAGCTAAAGGAAGAACTCCTCTGTTCGCTCAACTTGCCAGGTAGTACAACCAGCTCTCAGGTTTTCGATGCACTTCATGGTTATTTACTGAGACACGGTATTGAATGGAAGAAATGTGTTGGGATATGCACAGATGGTGCTGCAAGCATGACCGGGCATCTTTCAGTTGTTGTTACAAAAGTAAAAGATGTTGGACACCCAGACATCTTATCTACTCATTGTATTTTACATCGTGAGCAACTTGAGGCGAAAAGAATGTCTCCAGAACTGCACGCAGTACTCTCTGATGTAATTAAAATTGTAAATGAAATTCGGCACAAAGCGCTCAATTCTCGAATATTTGAGGCACTTTGTGAAGAAATGGGCTCTCAATATACTCATCTCCTTCTTCACGCCGAGGTGAGATGGCTGTCGAGAGGCAAAATACTAACCCGATTGTTCGACTTACGGCAAGAAGTCAAGTTATTTTTTCCAGCAACAAAATAAACCGAAATTTCTAGATCTCTTGTCCGACAATCATTGGCTAGCCAAGCTTGCATACCTGGCAGATATTTTTTCACTGTTAAACGAGCTAAACACGTCCTTGCAAGGAGAGCTTAGGAAGTGTTCACACTGCGAGGTAAAATGGGTGCATTTCAAAAGAAAATATTGTGTGACAAACGCAGTAGGCTGGAGATCTGCGAATGTTCCCGAATCTTGATGAGTATACGAAGGAAGAGGATGTCAACCGACAGGTAATAACCGTTGTTCGATAGCACTTAGGGTCGCTCATAGAATCTTTTGGCCGTTATTACCCAAAGGAAGAGGACCCCCAGACATGGCAATCTGTGGATAATGGATCCATTTTGCGAAAATTTGAAGATAGCAATTTGAGCATGAAAGAAAAAGGAAGCCTCATCGATCTATCATCAGATGACAGTCTCAAAGCTAAATTCCACTCTCCTCATCAAGACATCATTTTTGGCTCTCCGTAAAAAGTGAATACCCAGTGCTGGGTGAAAAAGCCATCAAAATTTTGATTCCATTTGCAACAACCTATTTGTGAGAAAAGACATTCTCATCTGTTAAGGCAATTAAAAACAAGTACGGCTGTCGGCTTGAAATAGAAACGGCTCTCTGTTGCAATGACGTCATTGGAGCCAAGAATCCATAAACTTATTCCAAACGAGCAACAACATATTTCGCATCAATAATTGTGTTATAATTAAACAAGTGCATTTCATATTAATAAACTAAACTGCAACTTTTATCATTATTTCATAGGCCTACATGTTTGTACCTTTTTAAAAAATTTCATGTTAGTGGTCCACAAGATTCAAAATTGTGAGTTTAGCGCCGTCAGGTCCAAAATATTGGCGACTGCTGTTTTAGAATATATATTTTGGATGTTACTCACAGATTATAAAGAAATATTTGTAACTTATATATACTAATATGTGCTGCACACGTTTTCCTAGAGTTGGAGACAGGTACGGGTATTATGGGTGCCAACTTATGACTAGCGACCCCGGAAATGTTTATAGAAAATCTAATAAATATAAAGATATATGTGTGAAGGTCTCTGTAGTCCCAAGGACATGATATTTCCATCCATTCCGCTAAGCCACTCGAAGAAACACTGTTCTACGTTTGATTGCAAACTGGACGAACGTTTTTCTGTTTATTTTCGACCGTTTCCCATCTCTCGCGCATAGACAAGCGAATTTTTCTACAGGAAATGATTTTTCTTAAAGTAATCTCAAGAAAATCGACGGTAGGACTCACATCCAGATAATAATATATATAGTGTTTCGGTTAGATGACGGCAATTAAAATCACTAATAGTTTAATAAAGTTACTAATAATTTAAAGTCACTATTCTGTAGTTGAGGGTAGAGACTAGTTGCCGATGTTCAAAAATTGGTTAGAACCTTTTATTCCGCCCTTTGGGGAATAAAATCCACATTGTCTTTTAATTTCGCCGCTTGACGTGAGGTCTATAAATTGTTCCTCTTCAATTGAGAAACCTTCATGGATGATTTGAAATGGGTTTCTAACCCACTCGTACATTGGCAGTATGTCGCGGTTATAAATTAGTTTCTAAAATTCTTCGCCAACATTGTTAAATGATTTTCAACAGTAGCAAATAAAACTTTGATATGTTGCTCTTCTGCCTTGTAAGTTTTGATACATTTATCCGCATTCGCAAACATTTCTAATTTTTGTTGCTTTACTTTTTTGCTCCATAGCTAGTTTTCTTTTTTACAAAAAAAAATTAACTTTGTCACTCATCTGTATTTTTTACTTGGAGTTGCAGGTTTAATGTATTTAGTTTCTCGAATAAGTCCACCAAGTAGCTCAACTTCATCAAAAATAAGTGTTGAAGCTTCTCTGCTTCGTGATTTTCCTCTTCCAAAAAGATTGCTATTTCATCTCTTAATTCGTAAACATGTTGTCAACATTTTCCCTATGATAACCATCGTCTCGCAATAAAATAGTAACGCCGAATGTTCCGCTCCAGCCATGTCTTTGCAAATTTCAGAAAACAGCCTTGATTTTAAGGGTCTCATTTTTATAATTCACCACAGTTATAACTGTTGTTAACATAATGTTTAGATTAGGACTCGTTTCCTTTGCAGCAAGAGCTTCTCTATGAATCATGCAATATGTCCAAATACATTATGGGAGATTTTTCCCTCATAAGGGCTTCTAAACTTTTTAACCTTCCAGACATAACTCAAGTACCATCAAACATGCTTAAAGTTCTGTCGATTGATGTAATCAAGGACAAAAAATCTTTTATTTCAATGCTCTAACCATTTAGCATAATTGTTTCCTGCAAAGTCACAAAAGTTTTTCAGTTCTTTAACTCTGTGTATATATTAAATTATTTGTATACTTTCACTGCAAAACATTCAATATCAATTGGCAAACAGTCGACAACACAATGGGGATTATTGTGAATGTGTGCCCCACAACCAATAATCTGCCTCTTCAGTTCAATTTCAAGTTTTTTCCAAGTCTTTTGCAACCACTAAAATTGGTGTTCCTGTTATCTACACACAAAGCAACAATTTTGTTTTGTAAGGAAAATTTGTCACTTACTTCCTTCAACATAGCACACCGTAGGTCGGATGTTTCACCGGGTAAGGAAATAGTCTAATTTTGTCTTGAACACCACAATATAGCAAACAGTACCACACAACACCTGGAAAAAGTTTGAAGTCTTTTTTGTTTGATGCATCTAAACCGACTGTAATACTTTGTTTTATTCAACTATATTACTTCACTCAGTGTGTATGGTGATAAAATGTTGGTAATTATTGCTTCTGATTTGGTATGTACTGAAGAAAATTTTAGTTTCATAAATTTTATTTATCAATGTTGACAAGCAGTCATTTGCGCAAAAACTTTGGCTAGCCAGAGTTTTCAAATACTGCATATGATAAGCAGTTTTATCACTTTCACATCTCACCATAAACGAGCTGATGTTTTTAACTGAAGCCAGAGTCTTTGCAGCATCCTTATGTTTCTGGCTATGTAGATGTTGGTTGATGTCGCTTCTGCCTCCATGAGCAACGGAAAAATGGACATTACAATGATGGCATGGCACTTTTGTGGTATGATCACTACACAGCTAGTCCAGATTAATAAATTTGAATTCTTTCTGGAGATAGTCATTAAAACTGCAGTTTCACTTCTTTGACATTGCAAGATAGACTTAAAGCTTTAACAAATGAGACTTAAAACTTAAAAATATGAAATTTAAACCATTGGCATTGAATAACAAAGCCACCGGTTAGCATAAAGGCAAAACAAAAACTAACGTTACAGCAAAACAGACCACGTGTGTCTGAGCCGTGCAAAATAAAAAAAATTACAACATGTAATTTTTTTTTATTTTTCTCTGAATAAATCACTGCAGATATCGATATACGATTATAGGTTATGAATAATAATTTTTGATTGACCAATATTCAAGTATATTTATATTTTTATTATAAACAGGACAAAATTGACATTTTTATTAAAACTATGGTACAGGGAAATATGAAAAAAAACAGTATTGTCCCGTTCAAAATGGTACATATAGTCAGCCTACCCCAAGGAGTCCAAGAACTCATCGCGCGATGGCACTTCTCTCCACACAATCTATTGTCTTCCCAACTTAAACCTCCATCTACATAAAGCACCATTTACAGCCTACAAGTAGCATCTGTAAATTATTTCACTGATTCTATGGCTGATTTACTTGATTTGTTCAATTAAAAGTTGTGTTTGTATAGCCTGCGTTCAGTGAAAACTCATCTCTCAGCTGTTTTAATGATTTCAACAATTTCTTTGAAGTACTTTGATTTCAAAAATCCAGCATTAAGTAATTTCGAGTTTCACAACATATGACAGCAAATTGCTAAAATTTATTTACACTGTCTCTAAAATACGAATACAAATATGAGTTAACCTAAGGGAGATTCACGAAGTAAGAGTTCTTTCGAATACTAATTAATAATTAATATAAAAAAAGAATTTAAAAAAAAATATAATTTTAGTCAAAATATTTTAATAACTCTAAACGATTCTGGAAACGCATCTGTGCACCTTCAAAAAATTAAAATATAATCCGAAAACAAAAAAATTGGAAACTACAAAAGTGACGATTCTTTTTATCTTTTATTATCAACATCTGACCTCCATGAAGTCAGACTCATCTTGGAAGATGATCACTATTGCATACAATGCTCATCCAACAGCATCTTAAACTGATTCAACTTGTCCACATCCACAACACACTCAGGCAATGTATTCCACTCGCCAACCGCCCTCCATGCAAAGAACCTGCTTCTCACTCCTTTGCTCGCACCCTCCAGCAATGGCCTCTTGTTCTACTCTCCTCTCCCATTCTATGAAATTTATCTTTATTATTCCATACTTTTTTTTAACATGAAAACAAGTAGTGGTGATTTTGATAATTTTTGATAGAACTATTGTTAAACTGATAGTGCAAATTGTTTCAAATGTCACGTACTGATTTATTGTTGATCTGCGATATGCCCATCGTAACCTAATTAGGTGTATCCAAGGTCTTTTACATATGACGACCTCAACTGGTTTCAGATAATGAAGCTTCAGATTTTATTATTTTTATAGGGAAAAAAAACAACAGGAGCATTTCAAGGAGAAACAGAAGAAACCTTCCAGAAGACAAAGGCCTAAAGCAAGGAGGAAACAGGAAAAGAAGCAATATGATAAAAGAAAATGGAAATCATATTCCAGGACAAAGACGAACGATCTAAAAAGCGAGGAATAAAACAGAAAAAAAAACAACTGAAATCTCGAAACAAATATCATGAGGACATAAAGGCATGCCTTATATTTCGACTTTCTGATGCATTTCTTTTTCATCGATCTTCCTCATTCTTAGTTACTGCATATC
The DNA here is from genome assembly GCF_054136105.1 of Typopeltis vanoorti. Classification (NCBI taxonomy): domain Eukaryota; kingdom Metazoa; phylum Arthropoda; class Arachnida; order Uropygi; family Thelyphonidae; genus Typopeltis; species Typopeltis vanoorti. Next base: position 69,669,775 of record NC_143569.1, on the reverse strand, counting down.
TTTTTCCAGCGATTCTGGAATTCCAATGTGAAATTATCTCTACTCACAGATATCTGAATGACCACAATGTCAATTTACTTCCTAATGTTTTCATTTTTAATAGGATTCTTCCATTGATGCCATCTGTTCAAACTTCATAATTTTCTCAATTTCCTTCCGTAATTCAAGATAATGTGTTTTAATTCAAACAACTTTCTCATTCATGAGATAAAACTGGTTCTGAACTCAGTTTGTGTACTGCTAGTTTATTGTTTTGACTAATTTCTGTTTTATTCCACATAAATCTATTTAGTTGATTGGCTATCTTACCAGTTTTACTTGTTCCATTGTTTGCTTCCATATTTAATTTGCACTATCAAATTATGCTAAAACTACTGAAATATTTTGTTCTTTAGTTCTGCATTGAGAATGAAGTTGACTTTTATGTTCCTTTCTATTTTCACAGTTTTGGACTTTTTACTGTCCATTTTCATTTCATTCTTAGTTAAAGAATCCAGAAGACTCATTTCTTTAAGAGTATCGCATCACTGCATAAATATACACACACACACACATATACATATATATACACACACACACACACATACACACACACACACAGGGTGTTCGGGATAAATTTGACATATTTATAATTAATTATATTTTTCCGTAAGTTACATGTATTAACACGCACTTCTCTTCATTTAAAAGTTTGGACCCTTCTTCATTCATATACAAGATGTCAGAAAGGATGGATAGCTGGAACCCACCTGAATCATGGAAGAGAATAACTTGTATCATGATTCGTGCCCGCCATCAAAATAAGGATATTACGACTGCTGCCCAATGCTCCCTGAATACAGTAAAAACAATCAGGCATGAACTAGAGACTTGCAATGGTGACTACGAGGATGTAGCAAGAAGAAAGATCCCTAGCAGACGATCTGATTGCGTTCGTACAGCAGAATTCCTCGCAAATCTGCAGGAACAGGTGTTGAAGAACCCTGGCATTGGAATTCGGGCTTTGTTCGTGGAGTTGCTAACTGTAGTCAAGCCCTGGATAACAAGGGTAGCCAATGGTAGGCCGTATGTATGGCAGCAGGATTCGGCCCCTTGCCACACCTCTGGGAAAAGTCAAAAATGGTTGTCTGAAAATTTCTACGACTTCACCAGTCCAAATGTTTGGCCTCCAAACTCCCCAGACCTTAACCCCATGGATTATTTTGTATGGGGCGCAGTTGAAAAAGACACCAATCGCACTTCCAGTAATACAAAAGCCCAGTTAATGGATAAAATTAAAACAGTTTTTGCAGCCCTTCCCAGGGAGACTGTAGCATCAGCTTGTTCGAGGTTCCGAAGCAGAATTGAAGCTGTGATCGATGCTAATGGTGGTTATTTTGAGTAAATCTTGTTGATAGTATTGTAATTAACTCTGCCTGTAATGTTTTTTTTGTCAATTCATTAAATTTAATAGATACAAAGAAGATTTTCTTTTTCCTTACGAAACTGTCAAATTTATCCCGAACACCCTGTATATATATATATATATATATATAAAATATATTTTCACCAAAAAAAAATATATATATACACACACACACTTTTTTTTTTTTTTTGGTGACTGCAGAAGCTATAGTTGAAATGTGATTGTGCCAAGAAAGACTGCAGGTCAGTCTGAGTACAGAAATCTGATCATGTTCGAGATCTCAGTATTACTGAAGGTAAGGGAGAAGGATGAGAGTTCTTTCTTGTGAGAGATCAGACAGGGCTGAGTTTTGGTGGCATTGAAGCTTACAAGGTTGAACTTGCCCCACTAGGATGACCTGAGCTAGGAGATCTGAGTTCAGGTCACTGGTTATGGTAGATCTCGAGGATTCTAATACTTTAGCACTACCAGGTTTGTCAAATAAAAAGGAAAAATGAAGTGTATTGTCATTGGCAATCTAATGATAGGTTTGCCATTAAACAAAGACATGCAAACAGAATATGCGAATGAGCATAATGAGCGTAAACAGTAAACCATCAAATATTATTATTATTCTGGGCAACTCCAAGGAGTCTACAGACTCAGCGAGGGATGTTCCAAGTGAGTTTGGGAAAGAAAGTTACCCAAGCAGATTGCAGATTTAAGTGTACTATGTACATAAAACTTGGCAGGCAACATATCTATATACAAATGCTAGTAGTATCAGGAACTAATTGGTCACATTAGATTGTTGACATTAGCAAGACCTGGCATGGGTCAGATGAAACTAAGTGTAAAGGGTACAGTATGTTCAGGAAAGACAGAACAAGGAGCAGTGGTACTAGCAATGATAAGTGATTTGAGACCAGTTAGAGTAAAAACTCATGAAAGTAATGTATGTAGTAGCAAGTTTGAGGCTGAATGAGTATTGTTGCAGACCAGGTGATTCAGTTGCTAGGGCATTATGAAATGAATTGCCAAATTATCCTCCTGATGGGTACTAAATGAGTAACCATCATGTGACCAGACATTGGATTAGAGAAAACTTGTAAGAATGAAGAATTTGACCTGTTGCAAGAAAACTTGCTCAAGCCACTGTGAAAGAAGGAACTCTAGATTAGAGAGTATTAATTTCACTATAGCATCAGAAGGGGTGTCAGTAAAAGATGCGACTGTTTGACCACCACTTGGTGACAGTGATCATGCCATATTGACCTGGGAAGTAGAGGTATATGGATGCTCCAATTAAGAAGAGTTGCATGCTGAATTAAAAGGTTGCCAATTGACAAACTCAGAATAATACCATGTTCCATCTGATGGCGTCAGTTATTGAATGGGAAGGATATCAGCAGTGCATATGAAGTACTGAAAAGATGCAGTATCTGAATGTGTCCCTGAAGTTTCTAGAGCAAATAAGGTGGGTGTGAAATGGATGAAACAAGAGATCTATAAAGAACACTGAGAATAAGGAGGAAAGGAGTTAAAACAAAATAGAGTGCAAGCACAAGTATTATACAGAAGACAGTATGAAAAGAAATTGTGTAGACCAATGCTTTGTGTGTGAGAAAAACAATAGGTGCCAGTAGGAAAAGTTGATGTCATGAATTTAAAATAAAAAAACATCTACCTCTTATTCATTATTTTAACTCTTAAAGAACTATAACTTTGGCACTTTTATGGAAATAAAGTTCACAAGATTAAAGTTAAAAACAAATTAAATTTCTTTATTAACATTTTAAATACAAAAATATTCTAACAACATTTTAATTAGAAAATTGTATAACCTCTTAATTCCTTTAGTTTCTATCACAAGCCAGTAACATGAATAAAAAAATATAACTAATATAACTTATGTGCTCCAAAAATCTCTCTTCGGTATTTTGTCGCTGAACACTAAAACATTTCAATAAAGAATCTAACAGATCAATTACATAATGTGCATCAATTAAAAAAAAAACTTTTCAGATGAATAAGCAAAATGGTCATAATTAAGACACCATGTATATTACTATGACTATGCTAGTAAATAATGCCATCCATTGTAGTGTCTTCCTGCTTGACCCAGATAAGTGCTTATCAACATAGTGCTCTGCTACTTGTCGATTAGGGTTTCCTAATGAGCCATTAAACCAAATTCTCATACAGGGCTGTTCATCTGGTACATATTTCCATGAATGATCCCAGACCTTAAAACAAAGAGAAGGTTATGTCAATTCACTTAATTTTAGGAAGTCTTAAAATCATAGAAGAATTATGCTAAATTATACAGATTATCATTCTTCCCATGCCCCCCCCCCCCCACAAAAGCTGAGAATCAGACATACAAGATTGTAGGGGTGGGTGATATTAAAGAGCAAGATGATTCTCTTGCAAGGAGAATATCTTCAATTCCATTTATAGAGCATTTTCAAAATAAATGCAGGACAGATCAAGTGAGGCAAATGGTACATGGAATTTTTTTGTGATCAAGCACTACAAATCCAACCTAATAATTAGGTTAGATTTTTAATGTGTTAGTAGAACTATTCTCAGGTGGTATGGTAACTTAAGCAGAATGGGAGATGAAAGGTTAGCAAAACAATTTTGTCAGAAGAGGAAAGACCCAGAGAAAAACAAAGATTAATTGGACAGATGTGGTAAGAAGAGCCTTAGAGGACCAAAATATAAGATCTGATGAGTCACAGATTAATTTGGAGGGGAACTGTCAACAGAAAGTAATGATGTAAACTTTCATGTAATAATATCTTATACACACTGAGGGTGCATATCAAGAACCTGATAACTAGTTTCCAATATCACTCTTCCCAACTGGTCTACTTGTGAGATAGCTGATAAAATCAGATGTAGTACAAGGATGGTCTGAAAAGTTCTCAGCCTAACAATGAAAAAACTAATTTATAATTTCAAAATTTTTTTATTTTTCAACATAATCTCCCTCAAGACTAATACATTTATTCCAGCAATGCTCCAGCACCATTATCCATTCTCTGTAGTGGTTCTGAGTAAAATCTGCAAAATACCCCTCTACAACTGCAATCACCTCTTGATTTGAAGAAAAATGCTAACCAGTGAGAAAGTTGATTTTGGGAAGAGAAAGAAGTCAGCAGTGGCAGCCAGTACATAAGCACTGCAACACTGCAGCACCCCCCAAGGAAAAAATGAAATTAAATTTTGTTTGTGTTTATAAATAATAACAATGCTTACAACATTATATAAATGCAATACAACATGTTAAAGGTTACAGCTTATGTTCTGACATTGATTGAATAGTTAATAATTGGAATTGCTCGATTTTAATGCTTTAGATTACGAAACAAATGCACTGTGATCTAACGCCGATATTCGTTTGCGCTTGTCATTGCTATTGATATGCAACTTATTATTGGTGTTTGTTCTTGGTGAGGATGAAATATTTTTAATATGTAAATTTATTTATTAATAAATTCGTTACTGATTAGGAAAAAAAGTTTTTTTTTTTTTTTTTTTTTTTTTTTGCAGCATTTAAAATTTCACCGGCCGCCACTGAGTCAGAGGGAGCCAAATCTGGAGAATAGGGTGGATGTTCCAACAATTCATAATACAGATCCCTTAATTTTGCCATTGCCAAAACACCTTTGAGGGCAGGTGCATTGTCCTGATGGAAGATGATTTTTTTTCTTCTGCAAACTGGATCTTTCTCATCCAGTCTGGTTAAAAGATCAGAATAGTATTTCACCTTTTTTTTATACCCTTGCCTTTAGCATCCCACAACACCGATGCCATGACCTTTCCTGCTGATGGAAAGGATCGTCTTCTTGCACTGAAGAACTGGCTGCTGTCCGCTGTTTGGATTTTCGTGTAATGGTGAATCCAATAAATAGATGCACAAAATCAGTTTTATTCTTGTTAAAATGCTCCAAGCACTGTTCAGAAATTTTGATGTAAGTGCATTTTTGATCTACTGTGAGCAAGCATGGCACCCATCTTGCACAAAGCTTTTTCATTTGCAATTCTTCATGCAAAATATATCCTACACATTCTTTTGAAATGTGTGTAGTCTCAGCAATTTCACGCACTTTGACTCACCGGTAATCAAATACCATATCGTGCACTTGATCAATAATTTCAGGTGTTACACTTTTTGGATGTTCTTCACGTGGATCATCTTCAAGGCTGGTACGGTCACGTTTAAACTCAGCAGCCCATTTCTTAATTGTCGAAAACAAAGGAGAAGAATGCCCATAAATTTTTATGAACTTCAAATGAATTTCTTTTGCCGTTAAATCTTCTTTTACAAAGAATTTTATAACTGCATGATACTCAATTTTATCCATTTCAAGGGATAAAAACACTTTTGCTTCAGGCAGCTGTATAAAACAAACTACTTGATAGAATGACTTGCAATTTTACATGAATGCTTATGACAGATGTACCAACTTAGGGAAAAAAAATCTTTCCGATAGTGTCGCCATCTATGGTTGAGGCTGAGAACTTTTCAGACCACCCTCGTGTATCTAGAACCGATGAAATCATTCAATTTCATAATTCTTCAATATCTATACAATCTGCAAAAAACAGGTACAGTCAGCAGACACTTGAATATACAGCCAATTGTCCATCTGAGATTTAGATTCTTGTTTAACCACCCAACCAGCCTTGACATGTATACATGTCAAATGTCTATTAAAATTGTAATACCATTGATATTACACTGAAATATCATGCATATGAAGAGATATGTCATCCATATTTATGATGTAGTTAAGAAAAAAATTCAACTATTTAGCAGTTAAACTGCTTTTAAAGAGACAATTTTAACTGTTTTTCAGAAACCTGACAAAAGTTATTTCAAGAACATTATTCAGGAATAGATGACTATGAAATGCAAATCATATAAAGAAGTTTATGAAAGTGAATACAATAAATAGAAAATAAAGAGAACTAGATTATGATTATGTAAAAAAAAAACGTAATAAAAATACAACATTGAAGAAAAAGTATCCCTAGTTCAAGGCTGGAAACCTATAGTACATTGAACTAGGTTTTTTTTTTTTTTTTTTTTTTTGTCTGATACCACTAATGTTTATTCTTATTAGTGTTAACTGGGGGCATTTGGATGCTTGTTACATTTGTAAAAGGAATGTTAAGTATTTCAGCATTTTATTACATAAACCCAGCACACAATGGAAAGACAATGTGCCAAGATTAACAGTATTTATGGAATATGTCAAAGCGTGTACACTCATATGCTAGTAAAAGTATTAAATTATGAATTTACATAAATTAAGTGAATATAAAATCTAACAGCATTTCAAAGCTGAACATAGAAACTATAAAAGTTTCATGTGAAAATTGAGCAGAGCTCGCGGGAATACACCGCTACCATACTACAAGTTGCCCTAGCTTTTCCTATTAGGTTCGACTAGGGCAACTTATAGTATGCCAGCAGTGTATTTCCGCAAGCTCTGTGGTCAATTTTCGCATGAAACTTTTATAGTTTGTGTTCAGCTTTGAAATGATGTTGGATTTAATAGCCACTTAATTTATATAATTTTGCATCGCCGAAATAAAGCCTTTGGCTCTTTATTTTAGTATAAATTTACGTGTATTTAGTAAGAGTAAATGCAGTCCACAAAGAGCCTGAACTATCAATTCTTGCTTTTAGCCTTAAATGATCCACTATGTATTATTAAATACAAATTATAAGATATTCTCAAGAATATACATACATTTTCACAAAAAACTTGGGCAGTTTTATAGACGTCTTCAAAACTTGCACACTGTGCTCCTTCACGACACTGGTTACGTCCTATGGGAAATTACAAAGTATAAATAAGTTGATTCATATTGTACATATTAACTAATGAAATCATTAAATATTTCTGGAATTTACAGAATTTAGTAGCATTAGATTCTATGAAACAAATATGAGATTTGGGGTTATACTGCGAGTGGTCATTTAATTTAGTGCTTGTGTGAAATTTGCAATTTTTTTTTTTTTTTTTTTTCACCTCACCAGAAAATTTGAGGTTTATAGTATATTTGTGTTTTTAGAGTATTAGTGTAGATTTGCGTTTTTAGAGTATTAGTGTAGATTTGCGTTTTTAGAGTATTAGTGTATAAAGAATAACATGTTATGGAGGAGATACAAAGCAGTTTGCGGTGATCAGATCCATGAAGAGTACAGTGCAGGCTAGAAGGGTGATGAGCACGGTAAAGAAAGAAAAGGTGCAGTATGAGAGGAGATTGGCTGGTCAGGCCAAAGTTAACTTGAGGAATTTTTCCATTACATGGAAAGCAAGAGGAAGAATAATTATGGCAGATTAACAATGGTGGATAGTCACGGCAGCAGATTAACAGCTGCAAAAGGTTTAGTGGAATTATTGAATGAGCACTTTATCAGCATATATCATACTGGTGTAAATGATCTGGTGCAATATAAGTGTGCACCATAGTTGCCCTTGACCTTGTTATTTAATGCAAGTCTTGCAGTGGGTAGGATTCCTAAGGAGTAAAAAAGAATGCAAAATAGTACAACTCCATAAGCATGGTTCTAAGAAAAGTCTCCAATTATAAGGCAGCCTGTATAATTGAGGTTGTGGTCAAGGTGTTGGAAAGATTATTAAGGAATAGAATACAAAATTGTGTATGGACAATCTTTATGATGGTCAGCATAATGTGACAAGTATATCAGATAACGGAAAATCATATACAAATGATATTCTTAGACTTTGCAAAAGCATTTGATAGATTACCACAAAAGTTGGTGTACAATCTGCAGAGGATGGGAACAGATAGTATATTGGTTAGATGGATCAGAGATTGGCTTGCTGAATAATACCAGCAGGTTGTGTATGATGGAGCAGTATCTCCCAAAAGGAGGGAGACCAGTGACATGCCCTAGGGTTCTGTTCTTGGGCCCCCCCTGCTGTTTAACTTATTTGTAAACGATATATCATTTGAAGTGACTGGGGATCAGTTATTTGCTGATGATGCAAAGTTGGGAAGAATTAAGGAGCACTGCTGATGTTAAATCCCTTCAGGAAGATTTGAATAGACTTTACTTGGACAAAAGAGTGGGTTGTAGTTTTAATATCAATAAGTGCAAAGTGTTGCATTTTAGAGTTCAGAAATATAAGGCTGTGTACTATATCAATGGTGCCGTACTGAGGAAGTGACGAGATTAGAGATTTGGGAGTGATGGTTGACAGTACACTGAAGTTCAGAGGGCATTTTGCTAGTGTTACGAAGGCTGCACACACATTGGAGTGCTGCAATGATAAGTACTCTAGCATGCGAGGATAAAGAAGTCATGCCATTGTATAAGGCACTGTGTAAAATCTCGCGAGAAATTAAGTTTTCAAGAGAGTTTTCGCTAAAGATTTTCAGTTTTTTTTGTTTGAATTTATAAAGAAAAAAAAATGTGCTTAATAAAATGCTAAAATATAAAAGAAAAATTTGCTGTCAGAATGCACCTGCACTTTAGACCTGTTGGTAAAAGCTTAGTAGGAATTAAGCCAAATTAGCGCTGAATTCCATCCAAATAGTCAAGTGGCCAGCGATGACGGCAATTTTCTTCCTTGCTTCTGGCTAATCCCGGGATACTCTTAACTGAGAACAAAGGACTGAAAATGGAATAAAAGAGAATGCAGTGCTTGATTCAAGGTCTTTTTCTTGGCTCTACACCTTCGACTTCTACGGGGGCTCCTTCCCTTGGTCCAGGAGGATTGTCCTTCGTACTGCCGATGCCAGATGTTTCTCTGCCGCCAGCTCTCTCTCTAGGTAGCTACGGCAGAACCCCAGCGAGTCCGACGAAGGAAAACTCGAGGACTGACCAGACGGAAGATGTTCCAGTCTCTATGTATGTTGCAGAATGTAAATCAGACTTTCTACTCTTATTGTTAGCAAGTAAGCCATTATTTTATTGTATTATGTTATGAGAATATAACGCTAAATCGTGATTGTGGGCGGTTATTTGTTAACTGGCGGTTAAATTGAATCTGAATTAAGGGAAGATTATGTACTGTTAAGTGTGTTTAATTCACAGGTTGCTTGTGATAGCATCAGAATTAGTGCTAATTAAGTATTGCATGTTGCTGAACAAAGTGCTTGCTTGTAAGCTAAGTTGTGTCATAGGAGACACTTTTATGACAAAGTACAATAAGGTTTCTGAAAGTGAACGCACTAAGTTCTGTTGCTTAGATAGCAAATTGTTTTGTGAGTTAAAGAGCTTTAGATTGAAAGCAACTTTTATGTGCTCTGTACCATTTCCTTTAGATTGAAAATAAAGGTTTTTGTTTTGTAATTACCTGGTTCTTATTCCTTAGCTAACAGCACTATCCCGAACAATTTAGCGAACCTGCGGGAATAGTATAAAATAACTAGCCACGACTTGCATGTAAAGAAATTGTGCACACATTAATTTAATTTTGTTATCTTCTCACCCTAACTTTCAAGCAATAGAAGGTCAATTAAGTGGCGCAGTCATTATGAAAATAAAATTTTTAATTGACATTGTGCGAATGTTTGGGAAAACTGCTGCATTAGAAGGGCTTACTACACTAGATCTAACTAACTGCAGAAAAAGGGGAGGGGGACAAAACTAAATTTAAGTAAAGACTTAGGTAGCTAAAGAAAAACGAATAACAAAACAATTATTTTACATTTTACGACTGGTCAGACCACACTTTGACTATTGTGCTCAGATCTGGTCACCTGGTTTTCAATGTGATGGAGACATTGGAGAGGATCCAGAGATGAGTGATTAAGACAATATCAGGAGTTTGGAATGCCTGCTATGGAGAGAGGTTGAAGAAATGTGGATTGCAGAGTTTTGTTAGGAGGAAGAGAGGTGATATGACAGATATTAAAGTTAGTGAAAGGATTTTATCAGATTAATAAAAGGGGAGCCACACTTCTACATTTCACACTTTTCCCCTGTCAAAGGATAACTACATTTTTATATAACTTCCAGGAATGACCAGAGGTCATTCCTGGAAGTTATGCAAAAGTGTGATGAAGAGGGGTGTGAGGAGTAGATTTTTTTTTTTTTTTACATGGAGAACTGTCAGTGAATGGAACTGACAATTGTTAATGTAAGAAGTGCTAAGGATTTTAAGATTCTATATGATAAATGTTGTCAGATGAATGAACCTCCCAAGATGAGTCTGTCAATTCCATGGAGGGTGTAATAATAATTTTTATTGATATTTTCAGCATGGCACCAATGCAATGAATAATGAGGGCAAAGACCATGTTGTCCGGCTATTTCAATTTTCAGGATATTATTCAGTGCAGTGTGTGCCAAATGTGTTGAGAAAATTAAAGAATACGTGAAAGAAGTTGAAACTAGAGAGAGAGAGAGAATATGTATTAAGTGTTTTAAGTGTCTGTTAGGTGATGAGAATGCAACAAATACTGATAAGATGGAAAATGTTAATAACATTGAACATGCAGCTGTGGAAATAGACTAGAATGGATATCAGAGAAAAAGTGCACTTAAATGTTATCCTTCATAGGACAAAGCACAAAATTGAAAAACTGCAGAAGTGGCAAGAGTTAAAAAGGCTGAAAAAAGAAAGAAGGTGATCTGAAAGAATAATAAAAACCAACCAAATAAGCAAGAAAAACAAGTAGAGGAAAAAATTATGTATGGAGACAAATAATCAGGGGAGTACTTAACTAAAGTATTTCAAAATTGTGTTTCCTGGGTGCAAAAATTTGGCTTTAGCCAAGTCATCCAGATGCAAAAGAGGTAAGTCAAAGGAAATGATTGGTTGGTACCAATGATTTGGGACACAAGAAGTATTCTATGAGGGAGGATGTAAAGGAGTTGTTAGAAGAGGCAAAACTGAAGATTTTGCCTCTTCTCTGAGGAAGTGCGATGATAGTCAATGAGTCTATAACAGAGATAGTGCAAAAGAGATGTAGAATTTGTGGATCTGTAGTCTGACAAAAAGATTTATACAATGCGGATGGACTACATCTGAATGGTTTTGGTGTTAGATGTCTGAAGAGAGCTTTGTTCACTGAACATGCTGATGTACAAATTCAGGGAAACTTACTTAAGGTGGAAGCAAGGGAGTTTATGTGAAGGCAACCATGAAGCAAGTGAGTGTGAAAATGACCAAGTGATGAATCTAGTCTCTCAAGCAAAAGTATTGAATCAGTTAGTCAACTTCACCAAAAGTTATAGGCATTAGTGACACTTGGCTAACAACAGATGATATAGTTACAGGGATTGAATGTAAAGGGTTTAGTATTTTCAGAGAAGATAGGATTACAGAGGGTGGGGAGTACTGTTGATGATAGCAGATGAATTGCAACCAAAAAGAACAGGAGACAGGTGGGAGGGCGGCTGTTCATTTGAAGCCATCTGGTGTGAGATTAAGGACAGTAAGACAAAATATACAGTTGGTCATTGCTATAGGCCAGGGAATTCCACAGATGATCTGGAAGACATGCGTCACCAAATTAGTACAATGAGTACAGGTCTAGTTATTATGGGGGGGGGACTTCAACTATGGAGTTAGACTAGAAGGAAGAAAGCTCAATGGCAAAAAGGAAATAGAATTTATACATCTGCTGAGTAGAGCTATCCATAACCAAGTTGACAACACTGCCTCCAATTGGCTTGGGAAATTGTAAAACATGAGGAATCTTCTACGAAGAAAAGATATTTAGAGATATTTGTGGAACTATAAGGCATGTTTAGGAAGAAGCTTAAATATGTACCATTGCTTAAAACACTGCAGGGTAAGGATGTTAGTAGTGCATGGGATCAGTGGCGTAGCTAAGGTGGGGGGGGGGTCTATCCCCAGGCAGCACTTGGAACCTTTTTGAACTTTTGCAGTTAATTCTAAAATACAGTCTCGAGAACTCAGTTCCAAATATTGTAATACCACTGCAAATTTTCCTCACAATTGCTTTTAGTGGGTCCGCGTGGTTAGCCTAGTGGCTATGTGCTTCGCAACCATATGCCTGGGGAAGGAGTGTCCTAGGTTTGATTCCCGTCAGTGACGTGAGGAGCTGAAGGATCTTCCTCAGCCATAGCCAAGTTAGCCAGTCTTGGGCACGGACAGCAGGGTTTTTTCCCCAGTTTATTCTGGGGTTTTTCATCCCGCAAAGCAGGCAAACGGGCCTTGAGAACTCAACATTACAGGCCATAGGATACACCGGGGTATAAGGCTGACCACCTTAACCTGTAAACTGAGTGAGGTCCGATGATCAATGGACCCTCAACACCGCAAGGTAAAAGAGGGTATAAGGAAGATGACTGCTGTTAGTGTTGCGAGAGGAGTTTTTCTAAATAAAATTGATTAAGAATTACCTACATTAATTTGAAATAGACTGTCAACGTCATTGACAATTTTGCTAACAGACAAGCAAGAAAAATGACATTTTAGAATATTGAAATTAAAATTTTACTTCAAAAATAAATAGTGCTTTAATTTATTTCCCTATACATCATTGACTTTTTTTTAGTATTTTTGGTGTATATTGAGAGTGGGTGGCAAACTCAGGGACCACCCCAGGTGGTAAAAGCTGTAGCTATGTGACTGCATGGGATATAGTTAAGGGTTATCTAGAGGAAGCAGTATTAAATTGTAAACCAAGGATGAGGAGGGTTAATTAGGCAGGAATTAGATGGATGAGTAATATCATTAAGCATGAGCTGGAAAAAGAAAATGCTGTTTCCCTCATTCTGCCATATGAAAAATCAGTGTTAATACAATAACCCTTCAAGAGTTTAAATATCCAAACCTCCCCCTTTGCCTTCTATCCACCAAACTCTGCAGTCTCACTATCCTCATAATCGACATTATACGGTCCTGATATTTTTGTTATTTGTCTCTGCACTCTGTCCAAACTTACTTCATCCCCCTTCAAATTCTATATGACCAGATCTGTGCACAGAAATCCAGATGTAGTCTGATCAAAGCTTTATAAAATGAGACCCTGGTCTCATTCTATATTGATAAACAGCATGCTTATCGCTCATGGCAATGTTCTCAACATTGCCACAATTTTCCAAGATGTTTTCAACCTTTATAATATGTCCTCAAAACTTCAAATCTCTATCCACAATTGCCCAAAGATCCCTTGCTTCCTTTGGCTTCTAATATAACTCCAAGTGAGTATGAAGCATCCCATCCATGGATCTCAAATTTAAAACCTTACATTTAGTTCCATTAAACTGACATTCCCATTCATTTGCCACCTTTCCAGGTTATTCAAGTCCTGTTGAAGAGCCAAAATATCAGCACTATTATTAATAACTCTCCTGGACTTCAACATCTGCAAACAACTGAACCTAGAGTTCTATGACAATATCATTGACAAAGATTGAACATCAATTGTCCAGGATTAAACCCTGTGGAACTCCACATGTAAGCTTCTTACTCCCTGATTCATGCTGGTCTGCATAAATATTACCTTAATCTGCTGAATTCTGTATGAGTTCTTACAAATTTCTCCAGAATCTTTTCAAAATGAGTAAGCCTGAAGCTTTTTGGAAGTTTTTTTTTCCCCCACTTGGTTAGACTAAATTATATATTTAGTCTAATCCTTTATCCAAGCATAAGCAAACAAAGTTTGCACCTGAAGTATCTTCAGGACTGGGGAAGCTCGTGGCAAAGGTGGCCACTAAGTTCTCATCACTTTCTTAGTATCCCATAATGCAAAGCGCATCTCCTTGCAGACATGTATAATGCTATGCATTATGGGAAGGGTCACTACCCAGACCGGTTTCTACCTTTGAGGTCTCTTCAGTGGGAGCCAGACCCAGAGGTGATACCAAGGTTGAAGCAATGCAGAACTCATATTTCCATATGCCAAAAGGTATCACATTTTATTATTAAATTACTCTGGATTAGAGAAAGATGTTGGAAGTTTTCCCCCCACTTGGTTAGATTTTAAATTATATATTTAGTTTAATCCTTTATCCAAGTGTAAACAAACAAAGTTTGTGCCTGAAGATACTTCAGGCACAAACTTTGTTTTGCTTACACTTGGATAAAGGATTAAACCAAATATATAATTGGTAGCATAGCCAAGTGAAAAAACTTCCATCAACTTATCTCTAATCCAGAGAATTTTAATAATAAGGTGCGACACTTTTGGCAACTGGCATATGGAAATATGAGTTCTACATTGCTTCAACCTTGGTATCACCTCTTGGTCTGAGCTCTAAATATGAAGTCTGGAAATTTCCAGATATTAGGTTAGGCTTTTATGGAAAGAAAGATCTTTGGGCTTTTTCACTGCCTAAACTAAGGGCACTGTGAACCAAGAAAATTTGTGAAAACTTCTGATCCAGATAACAGTAGATTTTACTTTGAGAGTGGGGTCATTTGGCTTAACATATCCTGTTTTTTTTTTCAGACTTCAGTTTACTGTTGTCAACTGCCAACAAAATCAGTACTGCATTTTTATATAAATTATATAAGTCAGTGGTTCACAAATTGTGCACAGGGGTGCCACAGCAAACTTATGTATATTTTTTAAGACAAATACTTAATAGTTTGAACCCAACTAATTAATAAAATTGAATTAGTAGGTATTTCTTTTATCCTAGATGCTAAGAGTGCTACGAACAGAGAAAGTTTGGGAACCTCTAATCTAGATCATTTTGGGAAGTAAATGTATGTTAGCACATCTGCAAAGCAGATGTCCACTTAAATCAGTTCAGCCTGCTGAACCTTCAAGGGTTATTCTATATCTATTTTATGTTAGTCTTGAAATGTACTCAAGATGTCAAAGAACTAATGGAAATAGGAAAGCAATAGTCTATATTTAAGTAGTAAGTCAGCAACTAGAAATAAAGGTGGTTTGATGCAAAATCAGGTGTAAGACAAAGGTGCATTATCTCCACTGTTATTTATACTGATCACATTATGAAAGAAAGTGAGATTAAACCTGATATTAGAATCAGAGATAAAACTTAACTCATTGCTTTATGCAGATGTACTTCTAAACAAATCCAGTGTCAAGTGGCCAGTTTAACTAAATTATGATTTCGCATGAAAAGTAGCAATTAAAAGACCAGAAACTATGAAAAGAGGAACATAGAAAACTTCAACTACATTCTCAATGTAAAACAATATTTCAGCTATTTAAAGACAATTTTTAGTGAAGATGACAAATTAAATATGGAAAAGACATGCCGAATAACTTTATATGGAATAAGCGAAACTAGCCAAAACTTTAAATGAGCAGTATAAGACAGGATTCAAACCAATTTGAACTTTTAGGTCTGAGAGTTGAGTTAGAGATTATATAATAATTTAATAGACAAGATCAGATGAGTTTTGAGAAAAACTCCCCTAGTTTTGAGAAAAACTAGGGGAGTGAACAGGTGGCAACAGCAGGATCCTTAATGATGAAGATATTAGGAAGGAAAGCTTGACAGTGTTAGCATTCAAAAGTGTGTGAGCAGAGATAGGTAGTATGGCCACTTAAAATGGGAAAGGAGAGGTTAGCTAAAAACAAAATGTTTGATGCCAAGATAGTAGAAAAAATACCAGAAGAAAATCAAGATAGAGATGGATTGATAGTCAGAAATGCCATGGAAAACAAATAAGATTGAGTGCTGACAAGTGAGACTAATTTGGAGGAAAATTCTTCATAGGAAAATAATTGGGTAATAATATAGCATCCATGAGAATACGTATCAGGAAATGACTTATCGGTTTAAAAGAAAATGTTATTTTAAAACAACTATCAGTAATTAAATTAATCCTTTCCTTTGTCATAAAAGGAATGTACAATTTCAATCATCACAGCAGTTTGGGTTACTGTTGAAGTCAACGAAATAAAAATTGCTGGTTGACACGTGAAGTTTATTTCCCATCCCGTCTTCTCTTTTAAAGTTAGGTTCAATAGCCTGTCATTACAGTCAAGTAAGTTGGCTTCTTACAAACCTGCTTAATGTTTATAATAGTAGACAATTAAGATAGGATTAACTGCCATATGGCTGTAAATTATAATGTTCTTCTAGGTAGTTTGCCTATTTTGCAAGATGAAAAACGAAAGTTCCTACGAGGGAAAACACTACAGTCTCCATATGAAGTCAGCTAACTCACCCTTGCTTGAAGAGCCCTGTTAAAGATTCTTTGGATTCTAGATGAATTTGAGCCTAGGTTTTTCCAAGTGAAGAGCATTGTCAATACTGATTGAGCTACAGATGCTCTTAGAAGTTTCATTTTTACATTTTTTGCCCCTTGTACATCAACTCAGAAAGGAAAGGATAATCATGAAACCAAAACAGAAATGTTTCAATGAAAAAAGATATCTACTAACCTTTAACAAACTTAAAGTTGCGTGGCCAGTTATAAGCACAAGTGAAATCATTTCGGCAAGCTTGCCACCAAGATTCACAGTCACTTGCACAAAGCGGCACGTTCTGGAACCTTTCGTTGGCTATCTTTCTGTTAGTCTAGAAAGATAAAGCAAATTATTCTATATAAGTGACTTGTTTAAAAATAAAACTGTCAATTACATAAATGAATACCTTATTTAAAGATAATTCAAAATTTCTAGTCAATTCTTTAGAACAGGAGTTTAATATTTTTTCACTGTCTAAACTATTTCAATAATTTTGAAAAACTATCTTCCTTCAGGTACACACTTAAACACCATCATATATGCTTTCTGTATTAATGTAATATGAGCATTCTTTATTGCTCATACAAAAACAAACGTTTGTTCAATTATTTTCTTACCTATATGTCCCTAAATAGAACTGCTAAAGGGATCTCCCATAAGCTTTAATATTCGTAGCATTCATTTTAGAAAAAAATCCTTTAACATTCATAATAAGTTGAGTTATTTTAAGGCTTGTTGTTAGCTATGGTCTCAAACCTGTCTCCACATCAACATACTTCCAATATGTAGTTTGTCACTATAGCCCAAAAATCCTCGATTCACTACGTGGTTGAGAAAGTTAATATAATTCGCCTCTGAAACTTTTGGATATTTGTCATTTAAATCTACCCATAAAATTGCATTCACTTAAAGTTTAACTCAAGTGTTAGTTCTTGTTTTTAAACTTTCAATTTCTTCTCAAATGTTTGTATATTTGAGTCTACAGTTAAGCTCCAAAAGCTGCTCCACTTTGATTCATTTTAAGTTTTGTACATTTTTTTTCCTACTTAAAGCTAAATAGTGATAACTTGATAACTCTTATTTCAAATTTCCTATCCTAACAAGTGCTGAAAGGTATTGCCATCAACAATATTTGTCATCTCTTCACATGAATATTTGCACATTATGTTTTTAATGTGCAAGTGATGTCCTAAAGAGAAATCCAGAACATTTATTACTTAGCTCTTTTCTCCAAATTCTCCCAACACATTTCTATATGTCTAATAATAATTTCTTACTCTGCTGTTTAGAATAAGCAACATCATCAGCTATCTGCTCTAACAACTCAAAAGATTCCTCCATTTCTTCTAAGAATCTTCTGTTGGACCATACACCCAAATGTCTCATTGTCCAATTCCAATGTTTGCCTACATCACTACTTGAAACTGCTTGCCATTTAAGATCATGTTTTTTGTCAATACCACTTCTGCAAGGAATGGTACTCCTTGCAGAGAGCACACCATTCCATACAACCTTCTGTCTTCACTATTCAATCTTTGTCTACATAAGCCACTATTCGTCTGCTCAGCCCATTTACCACCCACTAATAGCATCTTCTGTAAATGCATATGTTATCTGGTTAATTTGCCTGATTTTTGGGGATGGTTAGGATACAGAATCCCAACATCAGCCTCTGCATCAAGCTGGTTGTGATCTTCCAAAAAAGATCCCAACCAGCTTGTCACATCATGCATCAGCAGACTCTGCACCAAGCAGAACATAATGTAGGAAGAAGGTTGGGATGCAGAATACATGGAGAAATTTTCTAAGGAGTAGAAGAGATGAGATCTGAGAGTTAAGGTGGACAGACTTGAAGGATCATATTGCTAAAATTGTACTGTGAAAGGATTTGGTTGCCTTGTTTTCAAGAGATGAGGATATTAAAGAGGATCCAGAAAAGGTTAACTAAGTTTGTTTCAGGTCTATATGATGGATGTGGGATACAAGGACAGATTGAAGGAATGCAGCTTGCAGAACTTTGTGAATGGAAAGGGGAGGGATATAATCTAGACAAATTGGTGAGGGTTGTTACCAGATTAAGTGGAGAGGGATTTATCAGAATGGAAAGAAACAAATATAGAACAAGAGGCCATCTTGGAAGCTGCAAAAAGACTTACATGACTTCCCATCTGCAGTTGTCTAATTCATGCAGCAGTATTTCCAATGCTCCTCCTGGTGAAGGGTTCTTAAGTTCCTATGCTTATTTTTTCCTGTCTGCTAGGTGATGTTTTGTTCTAATAACATTGTCTTCGCTATCTTGGTCTCCTAATAGTGGACACGACCCTTGTTTGACTGGGTGACGGTCAAGCTGGCATGCATCTTTAGGTTGGTTAGAGTTCATTCAGTTTCAGTGGTTAAGTTTCGTCAAGTGTCAACCACCACTCCTTGAATTCAGTTGCTCCTAACATGGAATACAGATGCTGTTTGCAGCTGATTCGCTGAATACAGTCGCTACTAAGTGAGGGTAGCCATATCTGACTACCCTCACTTAGTTTAGCTTGTGGGTCGATAAAGTTTACCGGGGTGTGGCCACTGGGTTCTAGTGAGAGCCAATCCAGCTGAACCACAATCAACTCTGTGGATAATAATAATAATATTATAATAAAGGGGATGTAGAGGAAAGATAGTACCTCTCCACCTGGACGATTGCACATAATTGTGGTTCAGCTGGATTGGCTCTCACTAGACACCCAATTCTCACTTATGGCTCCAAACTACTGTAAACTGGTAGTGGCCACACCTCGGTAAACTGTCGACCCACAAGCTAAACTAAGTAAGGTTAGTCAGATATGGCTACCCTCACTTGGTAGCGCTGTATTCAGTGAATCGGCTGCAAACAGCATCTGTGTTCCATGTTAGGAGCAACTGAATTCAGGTCAAGGAGTGGTGGTTGTTGCTTGACGAAACTTAACCACTGAAACTGAATGAACTCTAACCTAAAGATGCATGCCAGCTCGACCGTCACCCAGTCAAACAAAGTGAAGGCGAAAAATATGTTATTAGAACAAAACATCACCCAGCAGACAGGAAAAAATAAGCATAGTGAACGTAAGAACCCTTCACCAGGAAGGAGCATTGGAAATACTGCTGCATGAATTAGACAACTACAGATGGGAAGTGATTGAACTCTGAAACCAGATGGACTGGAAAAAGGAGACAGTACAAAATTTTAACTTCAGGCAGGGAAGACAAACACCAAGAGGGAGTAGTACTTATATTAAAATCAAAGCTCAAAACTCTATTGTCTTATAACCCTATCTCACCTAGGATAATTAAAACAAGATTTAAAACATCAATTGGATCACTGACTATTATTCAAGTATACTTGCCAACTTCAACATAAGAAGACATTGAGATGTTATACAGCACTGCAAAAAGCAGTACAGCAAACATCAAGTCAAGATCTCTTAATTGTAATGGGAGACTCAAATGCAAAAGTAGGCAAAGACTGCTAAACTTCTGCTCAAATAATAGACTAACAATAACCATCATTCTTTAAACAACAAAACCCCGCAAAGAAAATGGACATGGATATCACCATACAGACAAACCAAGAATATGATCAACTTTATTACTGTAAACCAAAAGATGGAAATCAAGTATTCTAAATTGCCAATCCTTTGCTGCAGATCGTGGATCAGACTATAAACTAGTACTAGCAAACCTAAAAATAAAGTTAAAATCTGAAAGGACTTTTAGTCAAAAGGAGACTATGTAAATAAACTACAAGACAATAACATTCTAAGAAAATATTAACTAGAACTGGATAAAAACTTGAAGGAACTACCAAAACAGAATATAACCATCAAAGAACATGGGTGCAAATTAAAGGAAATATTAAAATCAGCAGAAAATACAATAGGTTACACAGAAAGAGAAAGTAAAAAGATTCGATCTCGAATGAGGTAAAAACGTTAAGTGAACCAAAGGAAAAGCATGACATTAAAACAGAACTATAATAGGAATGAATATAATAAATTAACCAGAGAAATTAGAAAACTAGTTAAAAGAGACAAGAACTGGTTAGAAGAAAAATGCAAAATGGCAGAGAAGCTATCAAAAGCAAACCATCTCCATGGGTTATATAAACAAATATATCAAATGATAATGATCAAAAACAAAGAGGGACAACTAATTGAAAGTAAAACAAAAAGAATGGCCAGATAGGAAGAATACTTTAGAGACGATAGCTCTCAGGGCGTTATTCCAGTTATTGAAATAGAAGAAGAAACAAATATCTTTACAAAAGAAAAACAATAGCACACAGCATAGATAAACTTAAAACTAGGAAAGCATCATCAGATATTGATCAGAACATGCAGAATTCTTAAAAGCAGGAAAGAAACAACTTCTGGAACTATTAAAAACATTTGAAAGGATCTACAAAAGTACAGAGACATTAGTCTCCTCAGTATTCCAAGTAAGGGTTTTACGAAAGTACTTCAAAAACAAATTAAGCCATATAAAGAACTAGCATTAGGAGAAGAACAAGCAGCTTTCAGACCAGGAACGAAGCACAATTGATCAATTATCCACCTTAAGGCAGCTAATAGAAAAGACGCTCGAGTACAACCAAAGTTGCTATATAAATTTCATAAACTTTCATCAGGCATTTGATTCAATCTGTAGAAGAGAACTATGGGAAACTATGAAAGAATTTGGAATTCCCAAACAAAACTATAAGAATAATAAAGAATCTATATGAGAAATCTGAAAGTGCAGTACAGGTGGAGGACACCTTAACCAACTGGTTCCACACAGAATGCAGTAAGACAGGGATGCAATTTGTCACTGGACCTGTTCAATCTTACACTGGAAGAAGCAACCAGTAAGTCTTAAACAAAGAAGACTCCAGAATCAAAATATATGGGAAAAATATAACAAACTTAAAATTTGCAGACAACATTGCATTACTTGCAAGCACGGAAGATGTACAACGAATGACTGATAAAATATATTCCTCCTTTATGAAATTTGGATTAAACCTAAATATAGACAAAACAAAAATTATGCAAATAGGAAAAGAAACGCCAATCTGAAAATTGAAATTGATAGTAATAATCTAAAGCAGGTGGAAGACTTCACCTATCTTGGAGGAGTAATTGAGTACAATGGTGAAATTACATTTATAAAAAGATATTAACAGACAAATTAGCCAAGCATCCAAAACTTTTGGAGAACTAAATAAAATATGGAAGTCAAGAGACAGACAAGTAACAAAAGTAAGAATCTATGAGACAATGGTCTTCCCAATACTTCTCTAGGGAAGTGAATGCTGGAATCTCAAAAAAGCTGAAGAGAAAAATTAGCTATTGAAATGGGTTAGCTAAGAGGATTACTTAGAGTATCTCTTTCTTATATAACGAAACCTGTGGCGAGTTCATCACTACAAGAAACACGCATATTAACCACAGTGAAAATTATTTAATTGTAAATATTTCATCCCAAGTATCTTAGGATATCATCAGTACAGTAGTTTAAACAATAATGAAACAAAATAAACAAAACCGCAGAAATCTGGTCTCTCTCAACACGGAACTGAAAATCCAAGCATAGGATCCATTGGGAAAAGTCTAAACTTTTACATAGATCTTTATATAAACATGAACGTTTATATAAAGAAAGTGCTGAAGCCCTACTACACAAGCCAAATTTAAACTACAACGACATTCTTACTATTCCTAAAGTATGGGAAATTGTCATACAAAATTGTGTAAAATAATTTTTTTTTTTTTTTTTTTTTTTTTACTTCTGTAACATGTCACGCACGCTTATTGAGATTCTATTATAATCATGTACCCTAACCGTATGTTATTTCTATTATTGTTTAAACTACTGTACTGATGATGTCCTAAAGATACTTGGAATGAAATATTTACAATTAAATAATTTTCACTGTGGTTAATGTGTGTGTTTAGAGTATCTCTGCTGGATAGACTAAGAAACAAAAGACATAAGGAAATGATAAAATCAAGAAATAACAATAGACAATATTCAAGAAAGAAGACTGCGATGGTTTGGCTATGTGATCAGAATGGGAACAGAAAGATTACCAACTAAAGTCCTGTATACAACGATGTAAGGTAAACAATCCAAAGGTTGGCCCAGAATTAGATGGATAGACAAAATAAAAGAGAACCTGAAAACCAAATTACAACAAGCAACACCAAACTGCATAGAAGTGTTTGGACTTCCCAGGGACAGACAGAAGTGGAAAGAGTTCGTTCAGCCTTATCATCCACATAGATCATAGAAGATAAATCTATCAGTTCTCAGATTCCATTCCTGTAAACTTTCCTTTGTATAAAGAAAACCCACAATCTCATTCCAATCTCCATAATAATGAAAACAAAACTTCAGCTGTTACAAGTTGTGCAGCTCCCTGAATGTTTGTGCATATGTACTCTTGCTGGAAGTTGCCCATTAAACTCAATGCCACTCTCCTCATATGGATATGATGAAACAAAATAAATTTAATAAATTTAGTTTAATCCTATAGGTAGAGATGACCTGCTAATGCTTCTGCATGGTATCTCCACTTGGGCTCAGCTCCCACTGAAGAGACCTCAATAAAGGTCGAAACTAGTCTGGGTTGTGGCCCTTCCCTTAATGCATAACATTAGACATATCAGCAAGGAGATGTGTTTTGCATTATGGGAGATACTGAGATAGGGGTGTTGGTAGCTTGCTCCACCTTTGCAAGGAGTGCCCTGGTGTTGTACCACCTTACCCCAGTCCTGAAGATACTTTCAGGTGCAAACTTTGTTTGCTCACACTTGGATAAAGGATTAAACTAAATTTATTATACTCTAACCAAGTGAAAAATAAACTTTCAACAAAATAAATTTAAGATAAGAAAAAAAAAAGAAGTTTTATTATACAGTTTCAGCATATTTAAATAAAAGATTTTATTGAATTGATTTCTTGATATATGTTAGCCAAAAATGCAGCTGTTGAAAACAGTCAACATTCTTTGTTGTCTGCTGCCATTATGAACATTACCGAAGTTTTTAACTTCATTTTATCAAGTATTGTTAAATTGTTAAATTTAGCAAATTCAAGATTTTATAAAGTGATTTATTAACAATTTATTCTTCTTGTGGAGACAAAGACAAGTGAATTTTGACAAATTTCCCAATAGAAAATAAAAATGCATCACATTTACTGTAAATGGAAGGGGGAGGATAATGGTTAAGTGATATAATTAAAACATGGATGTTTTTAGTGTAAAATTGTTTTATAAGTTAATTATTAAAGCAAAAATGTCTATTTGAACAAAAAGTCTCACTCCACACTAGTCAAGAAGATAGTTCACATGCAAACTGTTTTGGTAAAGGTTCAAAATATTTTGAACAAAATATTTGAATATTTTGACAAAAATATTCAAATGAAATGAAAATAAGACAAAAATATAAATTATTCTTGTCTATTATAATTTACTTTATAACAAAAGCAGGAAAATTTCTTCTTAAGAATTAATGATTATGCATATCCATATTATAAATTTTAAAAACCAAAAGCAATTTCACCTTAACTACCCACAATCCAATATGCGGCTCACACTCATAAAAGCAGAGATCTTGAGTAAAGTGGCTCATGCAAGCACTTGACATATTTTTGCCCATTTGGGAACAGTGATTATAATCAAAATTGTACATGTCAGTGGTGTGCACATCATATGTGGTGTTTTCTGTGCAGCAGGAATGGTCCTTCCATGGAATGCACTGTAAGAAAACAGAAAACATGTAATAAGACAAATGCAAGAGTTAACTATTTCCAGAGAAATTAGAAATACTGGATTTCAGAGCATATAAAAAGACATCTTTAGAAGAGATATTAAACTAAATCCAGAAGTAGTAGTTACTCTTTGTAAACTAATTATATATGCCATCAAAATCTATTCTAAGTTCAAAAATTCTTGGAAATAAAAAGGAAAACATGATACAGTAAAGAGACTCATGGTAGATTATGGTATACCATCAGCATACATACATACAAACTACACTGCTTACATAATTACACTTTATTGAAATCTTAACCAACAGAACCTTGCAGTTAAGATTTTAATAAGTAATTATGGCAGACTTTGGGGGGGATAACTAATTCAGCCAGAGAGAGAGAGAGAGAGAGAGAGAAAAAAAAAAACATGGCAAGATTGTTTGCAACAGAAAAATTCCAGCTTCATGGTAGACAAGTTTAAGAGATGTCATGAAAAAAAAATGCATTGCCTAAGAGTGTCATAAGTGCAGAAGCTGAATGAACTTGAGGCATGGTTCAAGGATATTTTTTTGTATAGTGGAATAGAAAAAGAAAAAAAAAATTGAAGTTAAAAGAGAGGAAAGTAAAAAAAAAAAAAAACTAGCAAGTCAGTCAAATATATGTTCTGAAAAATAAACTTAAGAAAAATGTGTGTAAAAGTAGTTAAGTCGTGAAAACTATAGTAAGAGTATTCAAGATATGAATGTGGGGAAAACATTCTGGAGACTGCTTAAAAATAAAGTACTGTGGAAGAAGCTTGAGTAAAGAAAGTTGAGATCTTCTTGATAAAAAGGACACAGTATTTTAAGTCCTCAGAGCATTAAGATATTCTTTTAATGTAAGAAATCCCAGATTTCTTCCTGGACAGGGAGACTAAACTCTTAAATGCTTTATTAATAAAGCATTTGTTAAAACAATTTTTTTAAGTTAGGAGAAATCATTAAAGAGATGATCTTCAAAATGCTCCATAAAGTAGTTGTTAAGCATAGAAAAAAAAAAAAAGGATTTCCTATCATTGTACCTTCAATCTAATTTTATTCTGGACACAAATAACCAAGATGAATAACAAAATCAAGAAGTTTGACATCCAGAGTAAATCTTAAGTAAATTAATAGTATGTCGAAGGAATTAGTGAAAAGAGATCTAGAATAATATCTGTCGAGTCTAAATAAAAATAGTTTTCTTTTTAAAATCCAAAGCATTCTCAATATGAAGCAGATTTTCCAATGATGGTAGATAAAACAGGTACTTAAGGAACCTTATACATAAGGTAGCCAATGCAATCTATTACAGGATTAAGAGAATACCAATGATTCATAAAGCTGATATTCAGTCCATAAGACTACAATGTGGGAAAATCAACACAAGATGTTTAATCCTTTAATTCTTCATCCCAACTAGAGATGTTATCAATTTATTAATTTGACTGGCAGTAGGTTCAAACAATTACAGAAAAATCACAAAGCATTAAAGAAATCTTCCTAAAGTATTCTTTCCTATCTTGTATGACTACTGCTTTACCATTTGTCAGCTTTGGTAATAACAAGCTTAGAGATTTAAAAGCTTTTAATTCTGGAAGTGTTAAGAAAAAAAAGTAGTTTCACTTTGAAGAGAATCATGTCAGTTTGAAAGACTTGGCAGTCTCAGAACTGTATATATGTGCTATAAAATGGAAAAATCCATAATGGGCAAATGCATACTTTTAACCTTCGGATAAAACAGAAATTTCATCGAGTGAGAGGGAGTCCTGATATATTAATTTATCTCTATTGTTTGCAATAGAAGATAGAGCTAGAACAGCTGAGTAGTAAACTGAATTTTAATGAGAGTTAAGATGCTTATAGAAATGAGATACAAAGAATAATTATACTCAAAAAGCTGATATAGTTCCTAAGGAAATTAATTTTTATATTTAAATAGAGCCAAGTATTTCTTAGCTTCAATGAATTGCAATATTAACAGATTTACTAGCTCCAATATAAATATAATGTGTCTTAGGTGACAGAAAACATTCTGTAACAGGTAGAAATCCTGTAACTGGAATATGGATAAATACTTTTTATATATACCATTGAGATATCTTGCCACACGTTCTCATATTGGTTCCTGAAGAAAAATTAGTTTACATCTATTAAAAAATAGGTAAGTGTCTTATAACTGCGTTGATGTTTAGTGCAACCTTGGTGCCACTCAACTTCTAATTAGTTGGATGCTCACATTCTTCTAGCCTAGAATCTGAACCAGTAATATAAACACTCAAGCTCCATATAACAGCCAGTAAAACTCTGGTGTTGCAATTTTTGCACTTATGGATATTCTGTTGATTACTTCTCTAATTCTCTTGTAAGCAATATTTAGTTTATTTCACTATAATTATTCAGTAGGCCAAATCTTCCCGTTCCCCATTTGAAATATCTGCATTGACTATGAATTATCATGTAGTCTATGACAAAATTTAGTATGACAAATGACATAACTTGTCAGCTACCTAACACACAAGGGTGTACTGAAAAGTTGTGATAAATCAACATCAAGGAATTGAGGTAGAACCATGTAACTTACACATTATTCTACATATTCCCCAAGAAGTGTTATACACTTGTTACAATGCTGCTACATCATTTGCAATCCTGAGAAAAAAGTCTGTCCCTTGTTGCACAAATCAGTCATTTTTGTTCTAGGTGTTTATCAGAACATTTCGGCCTCTGCCCTGCCACTCATAGATGGCAAACTACAAGTTATCATAGTCAGCAGTGTTCTGTTATTACTATACTGAAGGTGCCTTTGATATTAAAAAGTTAAAATTTACAATCGTTAACAATCATTTTTATAATCATTTTTATGAATCCCATTATGAAAGTGGTATCAAACCTGATATCAGAACTGGAAATATTAAATGGGACTTTTTGCTTTATGCAGAGAGGCATAAAGGCTTTGGAAGAGAATCTGTTAATGGATATTTTTCACATCTGATGTCTGTAGATGCTGTATGGTCACTCCGAGTTGTGGAAGTGAAGTCTTCTGCTTGAATAAGTGGTAGGGTTACAAATGTCCTTTCCAAGCAGAGTTAGGACAATCACAATCATCCATGCCCATGGCAGGATTTGAACTCTCATCCTCTTGGCTTGGGAGTTTATATACTAGCCACTGCCAGCCATGCAAGCTTCATAGATCACATAAGCAAGAATTGAAGCACAGCCAAATGCAAAAAAGACAGACAAAATGCTGTGACTATATTATTCATGTAATAGATAGTATGAATAAAACATTCACTTGATTACACTGTCAAAACAACCATTTTTTTTTGCTCTCGATGTTACTAATTGCATAGCTAGATAACTCTGCAAGTAACTTAGCCAATCACATGACACTCACATTGAACTGTCTTTGTTTATGAAGACAAGAATGAGTGTATAACAGACTAGCATCAATTTCTTGACCACAACTTATAGTTCAGTAATATTCACTAGAAGAGTCATTAATATTAAGTCTAAATTATGAGAAACACAAAACAAGATAAAATGACAAGTGCAGTTCCAAATTAATGTTCAGTCAGGCAGGTGTGCAGGTTATGCCCCCACACAAAAGGCACCTGATCGGGAGGGACGCCATTTCAAGATGATAAATAATAGTAAATATTTATACAATGTGCTGTTATTTATGAAGTAAGACTTACTACATAGATTGCACGACTTAAAATAAATAGTAAAGTGGTAAAAAATTAACAATAAATTCAACAACTGATCAGCTGCTTTGATTTGATGCACCACTTCATGAGTGGTGCAAAGCAGTTTTGAATTGGGTTGATTGTTAACCCAATTCAAATAGAGCTTCTATTTTTATATACATGTATCTTATATTTATATACTAAATAAATAAAAATTTCTTGAAATTAATTTAATTTTAATTTGCAAATTCTATTTAATGGAGAGCACTGAAATAGAATGTTGAACAAAAAGGCACCTCTTACCCATAAGGCAGCCCTGCAAATATCTTAACACTGAACTGACACCTGTTTATTACCCTACTATTCTTGTAGCATTAATATAGACCATGTCTCCATCTTTTCAAATGAAGACTAATCAGCTAAATCAAAATAAACATTTTACCTTTCACTTTATATGAAAGTATAACCAGGATGGTTCAGAGAAACTTTTGATAATAGAATAAATTTAAGAAAATATCAGAGTTGATGTTTATGCCACAGAGCCAAAACTTAGACAATGCATAATTTACTGTGTTTGCTAATTAGTTTTCTAAAAAAAATGTTACTTTCATGAACTGGTTAATGTAAAAGTGATGGTTAACTAATAACCAGCATCTTCATGATGTACCAATGATTCATGGAAATGCTGGTAAAAAATATTTATTACACCACCCAATAAGTTTTTTTTTTTTTTTTAATATGATAACTGCATATTTTCTCCAGCTAGTGGCAGGGAGTTCTAGGAGGAAACCCAGCAATTTCCATGATATGGGTTAATTCACTTTAAAAAAAGTCATCATAAAGATACTTTAAAGACTTGAACCCAGGTATTTTCAACCAAAAAAGGACATACAGCACATCTCTTAAATTTACTAAATTATTTTGAAACAGTTTTCTATTTTAAAAAAAAAAAAAAAAAAAATTAACTCTGTGCTAGTGAAATATCAAAATCTTTTCCATGTTCACATGTGACAAATTCCATTTACAAATAACCAAAATTTGAGCTGCATGTTTCTGACTGTTGTAACATGCAATATTATAAAAATTTACAGATCCTACCAAAATCTGGAACTTTTTTAGAAAATGGGTTACACATTTTAAGTTTATAATTTTGCTCCTATTTTTCAAAAAAGGAAAAATAGGAGCAACACTTGAACTAATATTTGTATTACTTAATGTTATGTAGTTTCAGAAAAATCTGTGACAAATTTACCAATTCTCTTACCTGTTGATACAAAGAACTTTCCTTTCCTGGTTTACTTTTATGGTTTTTTGCATCAAGACACCAGTTAAGTAGATCATCCTTATTGTTAGAGAGCTGGCAAAGAACCAGATCTAACCAGAGCACAAGAAAGCTCACTACAATGTACTGCATGATAGAGCAAGTAACTAAAAAATAATGATCGCATTATTCAGTACATTGTGTAGAACAGCTTCATATCTAAATGTAACATACTGCTGATATTTTCCCCACATAAAAGATACATAAAACAGAATTACAATTAATGAAATAAAGAACTGATTAAATAAAGTTAATATAGTAACAGTAACATTTGAATTTCCTTACTGATATTTCTTCAATAGAAGAAAAGCAAGTTACAAATTTGGAGTAAAAATTTATAAGCTATCAACTATGTATGATCTGACTTAGAGAAACACTAGGTATCAAAGACTTACAGATTTCAATCAACTACAAAACACCTACACTTTCATCTGGTGAGCGCCTTTGCATTAACTCTGTTTGGCAACAAAGTAACAAAGCTATCTAAAATGCCTTAGATATCTTTAAAATTCAGAATATTTAGTATTTTGTATTTAGTATTTACTACCAACTGTAAATTAAGCAATTAAAATTTTACAGCACTTTCACCCAATTACAATCTAATATAATCTTGCTATCTACATCTCTCAGTTTGTGATGTGACTTACAGTGGCAATGGTGGGAGATCAATATGGGAAAGTGACTGTTTTAAGAACTGTGATGTCTTCCATTTACATATTTGGGATGGGGAGAATCCTTCAGGTCATTTAGTATTAGTAAATGCTGACATTCCTGAATAGGAATATCAACATATACTAATTACTGAAACATGCACCCCACAAAAAACCAAAATAGCTGAATATTCAAAAAACAAACTTATGCTCAGAAACAATTAACAATCCATATGTTCAGAGTATATCCCATCACTCATGCTAGTCTTAAGTTCAGATATTTTACCATTTTCCATTTACTTTGCTTTTTAAATAAAATGTTATTCCCTTGCATATCTTTATCAATCTTCTAAAGACAACTAGCTAGTTTAAGGTTACTTTCAGACTATTCATGTCACTTTTTCCTTTACATTATATTCAACTTCATTTTAAATTTAACATTTTTTAAATTTAAGGATTTTGGAGGAAAAAAACTGGTGAGGTCAATATTTTTACAAGTTGGTTAATGACACTACTGTGATTAACTTTTTCAGCATTAAAGCACCAAAACATCACATTCATCTACAGCAACAATAGTCAGTACTGTCGACAGGGTGTAGCATAGAGGCAGCCTGCCTCACGGGGTGGTTTAATAAAGGCACTGTGGAAAGAGGTTTTTTCAAGCTTAAACTGATTAAAAATTATTTGCAAACAGCAATGACCCAAGAAAGATTGACTGGTCTAGCAACTATATCAATAGATGCAGACATGGCTTATAATTTAAATTTAGAAGAGCTTATAAGCAGGTTTATTGTGCAATATCCCCATGGACATTTAATTAATATTATGTAATCGTTTTTTGCATTAATGTTTCTCTTGTAATAAAAAGAAAATAGCAATTAGATATTCTTATATTTTTGTCTTATAATCCATCAGAGGCAATATTTAATTGTTTGCCTCAGGGCACGATCTAATCTAGTGATGGCCCTGACAATAGTTATAAATGGAATATGGTGGTTTGCATCTAGTGTGCCTCAGAAAAGCTATAAAGTTACTTTCTTCCAATTCTGTTCAAGGTCATGCATGGAATTTAAAGTTTTTTTAATTTATTTTTTATTTATTTTTTGTGGTGTGAAAGAAATGTATATTTGCATTTTTTTTTCTCGAGATTATTAAAGATGTAGGAATTTAATGTCTGGTCTGGAGATTCAAGGACCAGATAAGCACATACTTCCATCCATTCTTAAAACCTGGTGAGAGACCTTTTATTTCTATTTTTCAGAGAAAAATGTATATTGAATAAATGTTTCTTTTCCTACAATAATAAATTTCTTTAACATATATTTAAAAATATACTTTAAAAATTTCATGTGCGTGTATAGTTTTTCTAAGACTTATGGTATAACAGGTATTGTTAAATATTCTAATCAGAATCTGAACAGCTATATAATTGAACTATAAATCTCAAAATGAGAACTGTTGCTGTTCTAGATATGTAATAACATTTAAAAAAAAAAATTTAAAGTCATCCGAAATATAATTTACATATTTCATTAATATAATTAACATAAGTAATTAATCTTAGACAAACCATCTTAGATGCAAAGATGGTTTTTTTTTTTTTTTTTTTTAATACTAAATACCACTTTAATTACTAAATACCATTGTTTCTTTTAAAAGGTATGCATGTGTGTATGGGGGGGGGGGCATCGTCTACGTAGAATTTTAACATTCAATTTAACATCAGTGTTTCTTGTATAACTTTTTCATTCTCACATAATTTGAAAACTGAAAACGTACGATGTTTACCACAAAAGGAGGATGGTTCCCCCTCCGCAAACATCTTTAATTCGATGATGCTAGAATTAATTACAATAGATTTCTACCAACCATTTAACATGAAACTTCTCCCCACAACACACACACACAATCGAGCGGAGAATGAGTTCATCGGCAGACGCTATGAAACTGACTGGTCAGTAATCTATATTATCATTATAGTCAAGTGTCTCCAGAGCCACTGTTCACCTAGAGTCCAGTGACTCACGTTGGAGGTCAATTCATACACGTGTTACATCATACATCAATATGTTAACGAGAAATCATGACTTAGTTTACTGAAAATTTTGACAAAGCGTGATAAAGATTGTCTCGAATCTAAATTCCGATCTTATACTTTTTGAATTTATCCAAGTATTCAAGGAAAAAAAAACATTATGCAAATATTCTTTCCTCTGAGGCAGACAGCATTTCAACAGGCTTATCTTAATTTGAATAATATTTATACTGTTCCGACAAATTCGGGCTATTATCTTCTTTTAGATTTCTAATCCTGTAATTTTTATCAAACAATTATCAAATAAAATATCATTGTGATACTCGATTTTAACAGACAGCAAAACCTTTGCAGCGCATTTCGCAAAACTTACCGAGAAACTGTAACTGAAAAGCGAAAGCAGCACAACATGATAACCATGCACGCTCATATAGCAGTGTTTATTAATTCTGTGGCGTGAAGCGCCATCTATTAAAGGAAGTAAACCGGTGCAGATTAGATATCAGATGTGGCTTCGTATGCATCGGTGATCACGTGACGAGTCTCCGTTGCTCAGTCGATACCAACGATGCCGTTTGTTTGGAAATCATGGCTTCAAATTCCGTCTAAGATGCCAATCTTTATAATAGTTTTCAGTTGAACGGGAGTTGATTTTATACACAGATAGCAGAGTTTTTCATTCCGGAAAATATGGATTTTTTCGTCCCACAAAACAGACTAGAACATGCACAAGAGAACATAATACGTGGTCTTCTTAGCCCTAGTAAATTCGCTCATTATTCCAAACAACAAAGATGGAAATAGAGTAATGTACAATGTCCTATAGGGGTGGAAGGGATGGTGAAGCGCAATACATAGCCTCTCTCACTCAAATGTCACCCTCACCTTCTCGTGTCCATCCTGTTCTAAAAGTACAAACGAAGCACTGGCGACCGAGTATGGGCGGTATAACCCTAACAGAGTAAATGATCTGCCTGTCCAGAGGCGTTAGGTAGCAGCCCTACCACTGGACTTACCCAGCGACAGGTTAGTAACCTGCCCTGGGAATATTCAAAATACTTTCAAGTCTCATCCAAAGAAAAGCCGGATGGATTATCAGGTAAAAGACCACAATTCAGGAAATGGTAAACGAATCTGGAAAAAGGAACACATAATGAAGATTGCAACATGGAATGTGAGAAGCATTGTACACAAAGAAGAAGAACTTGATAAACAACTAAACCAAGCTAACATAAAGATATGTATAGTAGCAGAAACAAAGAAAAAACAAAAAAGGTACAAAAGAAACAAACAACTATATACAAATCTACAGTGGGGTAAAAAAACAAGAAAGAGCAAAAGCAGGCATAATGATTATGGTACATAAATCCCTTAAGAACAATATTGTATATTACAACTATTTGAATGAAAGACAAATAGAAATTAGACTCAAGACATTGAGAGGCCACACAACAGAATGCCATAGATAAAACAAACAAAACTGACTACTTACTACTAGCAGGAGATTTAAATGCCAGAATAGGAAACAAAAAATACAAAATAAACATAGGTAAATTTGGCGAAGATGCATGTGGTCAAAATGGTCGCAGACAGCGCGATTTTGTCATTTATAATAATATGAGAATAATGAATTCGGTATTTAAACATAAGGAAATACATAAATATACTTTGCCAGCCAGAGGATATAAATTAGTAATTGACTACGTTATCGCAAATTTAAATTTGCGGAGTTAATTTTAGACCTAACAGCATAAGGAGGCTTTGAATTAAACTCTGATCATTATATGGTATCAGCAAAAATTCGATTTAAACCAAAGTGGCTAAAATAAATAAAATTGAAAATTCTTACCAAGCAAGCTACAAAATTTCTTCATTACAGGATCCCCAAGTTAGACAACAATATCAAAAATACACAAACTTAAAAACAGAAACCACACATGAATCAAGTGACATAGAAGATGAAGGGGAAATTTTGAAAGAAATTCTCACAAAAGCAGCCAGAAACCTTAGGAATGAAGTGCAAATGGATTAGGAAAAGAGGACTAAGACTGGAACAAAGAAATGGAAAATATAATAAAAACAAAAAAGGATAGTTACCAGAAATGGTTAAATTCCAAAACAATCAAAGCAGTTATAGAGTATAAAAGAAACAGTGCAATTGCAATACGAGAAGTAAAGATCAGAGAGCTGGAACAATTTCATAACAGAAATCAGTGTGCTACTCTAGTTGAAATCTAGCCATCCCGAAGTAAGAACAGCTTGGCAGGATTAACAAGTTACGAAATTAAAATGTATGTTCGTAATATTAAGATATGGTACTTGACAACTCTTACCTATACAAAAAAAAAAAGAAAAAAAAGAAACAAAGATAAATGCGATAAGATCTCTGGTAGATTACATTCGCTAGGCCCGATTAAGATCCCAAGAGAGCAGTTAAATTACTGACACCCCAACGGCAATGGCCCGAGGAACAAGCAGGTTTTAGGAAAGGTAAGGGCACCGGAGATCAAATCTTTTGCCTTAGACAGGTCATAGAAAAATATAAAGAATTCAAACTCCTTCTGTGTGTTTCTTAGACTACTCTAAAGCTTTTGACTGTGTTCAGCATGTGAAACTGTGGGAAATAATAAAAAGAATGGGTTTTCCTCAACACACTATCAGGCTGATAGCCAACTTGTACAAGGAGCAAGAAGCCATGGTAAGAACAGGTGGTGGATGGACTGATTGGCTTCAAGTTGGAAAAGGAGTTAGGAAAAGGTGTTTACTTTCTCTTCATTTGTTTAATATATATGGGGAGAACATGATGCGTGAAGCATTGGATGAGCTCAAGACAGAAATTAGAATATGTGGTAGATTGATCACTAATATGAGGTATGCTGATGATACAGTACTCCTTTGTAATGACAAGGAAGAACTTGGAGACAATTTCTTGATAAAGTTAACAAGATTAGTAATAACAGAGGACTTCAACTCAATCTTAGCAAGATAAAGATTAAGGTCCTCAAAGGAAATACCAACAGGAAAGCTCTTGAGAAACAAGTGTACCTTAATGGAGAAAGAATTGAGGGAGTCGGCAAGTTTGAGTACCTGGGATCCATTATTAATGTGAAGAATTACTGTTCAGAAGAAGATTAGGAAATGGCTAAAACAACAGTCAGAGACTTGTCTAAAATCTGGAAGGATGGATCTATCTCCATGGGAACAAAGTTGAGGATTTTGGATGTAGTTGTTTTTCCAACAGCGACTTATGGATATGAGATGTTGAGATGTGACTGTTGAGGATATCATATACTGAAAGGCATACAAATGAATGGCTGTTAAAAAGATCAGTAGAACTTTAAGGCTCCTAAAGGATATTGACAGAAAAATGTTAGAATATTTTGGACACATTGAAAGGATGGAAGGAGACCTTCTGAAAACAATAATAAAGAAAAGGTAAAGTTCCTGGAAAAGATGAAGGGATGGACCGTCAATGAGATGAATGGATGGTGGTGGTGGTGGTGTGTGTGTGTGTGTGTGTGTGTGGAGTGACTGATCTTCAGAGGTTGAAGTCTCCAGAAAAGCATATAACAGGACTACATGGTGAGGCCTGGTGTGGCACATCATCGAGCATCGGAGTGACCATACGGCATCTGTGGATGCCCAGTGAACATATGGACAACGGCAACTCCAGTGCGTGAGTCACTCACACAGTGAAGCTACTTCCATTTAAGCAATTGGTCTTCATTCATAACGGTTACTGAAGGTTTTGGAAAGTAAAAAGACAAAATGCTTCTTTCAGGCAATGATCGCTAAACAGATATTAATGTAATTTATGCATATTATGCGAGTAGATGAATCAACATAACAAGACATAACTGTTTTGTTATGTTGGAGAAGATTGAGAACAGGAGAATGAGAGAAAAACCACAAAAGACAGCATAAAGGAAATTACCATCTTGAACTTACAACTGCTGGAAAAAAAAAAAAAAAAAAAGAGGGCGCATGAGATGGAGAGAGCCTTTGCTGAGATCACCGAAAACGACTGGATGCCATATAACAACAAAGTAGTTACTATTGTCGGATTTTTTTTTTTTTTTTAAATCAGATTAATCGACATTTTCCCTCGATATTTTTCAGAAGATCCGATTTTAGTATTTCCGCATGTCTAGCTCCAAACGATAAAATCTCAGTGAAAGTTCAAACCGGTCTAGGTAGTGATTCTACGATGATAAATAGTAACATAAAAGTCCGAAAGGAAATGTGCTTACATTATGAGATATTGAGGCAAATGATATGAAATCAAAGTAGCCTAATCGTTGAAGACATTTCATTTACAGACTTTTCTTTTGCTTATGCCTGAGTAAACGGTTAAAACAAGCAGTGGCGGATTAAGGATAGTTGGGTCCCCTAGGCAAATTATATTTGGGCTCCCAAAATAATAATAATAAAAAAAAAAAATTTTTTTAAATAAAAGTTAAGTGGCAAATAAATGAAATTTTGTACTTTTGAATTTTTGGAACTTCTGGATTTTTCTGCCTGTTAAAGGGTGAAAGGATGATAAATAATAAAACTTTTTATTTATTTTTTAAATTTTTTATCAGTTTTATTTTACAATTTTGCAAAGTTTTTTTTTTTTACTTGCACTACACTCAAATAATGAAAACACGAAAAGTCACACTAAAAAGTTATTTTTGAAACAAACACCTCACTCTTACACGATTCAATAACAAATGAAATTAAGGAGCAACCAGGCAAAACTTCCTATCTCGGCAATGCAATCAGTTTTCGTTACCTCGAAGCTGTCAACAGCGCCGTGCTCCGACATTGGTAATGCGGTTTAATTTAAAGCGTAGATAGTGCGCACTGTTCAAAATACGTATTAAAACGTAATAATTGTTTCGAAAATTTTTTCGCTTAAAATAATCAAGATTTTTTATGATGTTTACTGAAAATATTAATCTATTTTAAAACACTATAGGAAAATGTCTTGGCTTGGGGGCCCACCAAAGCTTGAGGCCCCCCTAGGCATGTGCCTCTTTGCCTTAATGGGTAATCCGCCACTGAAAACAAGAATATAATTTCTTCTCTAGTACAGTGTACTTTCTAAACAAGTGAAAAAAAATTCTACGATTAATATTATTTTTTTATTGGTTTTGGAATACGATGTCCATGTAAGCGATCTGAGTGACGTAGTCAGAAATTTGATCTATCAAATTCTTCTTCTTAGACTCTGTGATCGAGACTCAAAGCTAACGCTATGTTTGCTTCAGGGACCCATTTTCTTGATACAGAAGTCATGAGAAGGACTGTATACCAGGCTTTTCACAGAAATGTTTCCTGATATAAAAATACAAAATAAATAAATAAATCCCAAATTTATTTCCCAAAGAAAGCAGGCTGAGATACTTCAGTCCCAACTAACTTTCTGATTATCCCTATCCCTTCAACTGTTGATGACAGTTGAGTTGAAGACTAGATAGGATTCGAACGAGATCTTTTTGCCCAATGGGTATCGTCAATAATGACTTCATGTCCAAAGGAAACAATGAAGAGTCGTGTGAATTAAATGTGTACATACCTAGATGTATTTAAGGTAAAAAGCCAATAAAAATGGCTTTAAAAGTCATCTTTATTGGCTTTTAAAGTGGAGAGTAGCTCTCAATCATATAATAACAGCACCAGTAATTAAAGATATGACACTTGAATGCACACAGTACAAAGATCTCCGATTTATATGTAAAGCATTGATTTCCAAAATGCTTGATATCGTATAATAATAATAATAATAATAATAATAATAATAATAATAATAATAATAATAATAATAATAATAATAATAATAATATAACCTCAGCCACTAAAACACTATCTTTCAGTAATACTTCAAATATATCACGAGTCATGTGCATGTGACTAATGCATTCAAATACACTGTGCGCACGCGCGCGTGCACGCACACGCACGCGCACACACACACACACACACACACACACACACACACACACACACACACACACACACAGTATGCATGATATATGAAAATACATAAATGTTCTACAGACTGTAAAACTGCTAGGAATCAATAGTCCTACTGGGGGGGGGGGGACAACACCCTAACTCACAACCGGTCAATTATGTTGAAGTAACGACTGATTTTCTGTCCATACGATAATATGAAACAGACCCTTCTATAAATTCACTGTAACCATTGTAAAAGTATATACAGTATTATAGAATTCCTGCCTTTTGACTTTGACAATATAACTTGTAACATATATTCTCGCCAGCAATAAAATGTTAAAATTAATAAAACAATAATAAAATTTTAATAAAGAATTAAAAAGTAAATAATAAATTAATATGTTAAAGGAAGCCAATTCACAATTTATCGAAGTAACTATCATCCAAAGTCACACTGATAAGTAGCTAATTTGGTGAATACCTTGAATACAACTAATAATATAATTAATTATCCAAACAGATAATACAATGTAATTACTACATCTGAAAGCTCGATAACTCAAAAAATCTTCATTGACCATTTTCGCATAATTTAGTACGTTCCTGACTGTAGTTAAATCTGCTAATTAATAAAGTCACTAAATTTACCATTATTTCAGTCTCAAGGCAATATTTGTTTCCTTTACAGAAAAACCGAAGCCTGCTAGCAACGTCAACATGCTAAAGGAAGTGTTAGAATAATATTAATAACTCACACATAGGATAATATTAACTTACACAAATAATATGCTAAATTCGCAGAAAATTGCTTCCAAACTTATCCTCTATAATCAGTGCATGCTTGGGGATACTATCCAGGTTCCTAAATTCAGAAGCATAAGAGTAATATTTCACACCTTGCTACAATATCTGATTTAACTTACCTTACAAAGTAGGCTTAGAATATCCAATTGCACTGTGACGATTTCAGTATCAAATAACAGTTCAATCATATGCTTATGACTAAGTTGGTTAGACAACTACGTGGACTCTTACAGTGGCTGTTTTTCCTCCTGCAGTTTCATCTAATCTCATCGTATTATCATATCATATCATCGTATCTCACCATCAAAAACAACAGTAAATGGGGTAACACTGTATTACAATACAGGAAAGCTACTATTTTTGAAATAATGCAATAGATAAGGAATAATCACATATACGAGCATAGCTAAACGAGTAGAACTGCATTAAGGAATGTAGCGAACTGATTTTGGATTTAGATGATCAAACAGTGTTATATACGAAACGAAACTATATATTATAACAGTGAAACATAATTATACATTATGCCGTCTGAAAATCGGTGCAGTTGCTTGCGATTTTCACCAACGTATCAGGGCGAACAAGAGAAAAAGTCGTTCCAGTTGGTTACTGGAACGATTAATTCTCAAGAGAATTGAAGTACGCACTTGCAACATAAGAAACATCAATTGAAAAGAAGTGGATCTATCAGAGGAATTAGAAAATTTTATAATGTTCCATAAAAAAAATTCCATTAAAAATTATTCAGTAAAAGTGTTTCATTTATATTTTTAAAATATCAATATGTTATGAGGACTTAATATCTAAAAATAGTATAACTTTACATCATAAAAGCTTTGCTTATCGCTTTGTATCAATATATTATACTTATTCACACGTCTATATTTATACAAACAATATACATATACAGTATATTGCAATCATATCATTCTTCTGGCGTTCTTTCATTTCCCAAACGGAGCACGGAACTCTTTTAACTTTCCTTTTGGAAATCAGCAATAAACGTTTTCATTCATTAGCCATCACCTTAGCTGAGCTCATCGCTACCGATGATTTTCAAGACATCAGTGGGGTAAGCATACCAGACAACTACCGCTATCGTATGATCCTAAACCCTAACTCATATTATTGTCTGAAATAATGAGAGTGTCCTTCGGCTCATTGTGTGTGTGTGTGTGTGTGTGAGGCGAAGGGAAGAGTTGTGGAAGGTTAAAAACCCCAATTTAGGAGGAAAATGATGTACTTACCTGCATTCAAGATTGACTAAATCAGGAATCGGAGGAAAATTCGCTTAGGAAAAGTTCTTCTTGTTGGGGACTAGAATCTAGACCTATAATAATCGTCTTTCTTCTAATGGTTATGGAAACTGAAACACTAGACAAGGCTACACAGGCCCCAGTTATATCAAATATTCAAGTATAATACTTGAATTGTACTTGCGAGTTCGTTTATTAATATTTTTCATTGTGAGCTATGGAAACCACAATGTTTTATGCTGATCCCATCCAATAGAAGTGTTGGTTAGTCAACCTATAATACATTAGTACTGTGGATGATTAAGAAATGAGAAACTTGTTCACGTTTGATTTGAAGACCTGTGATTGTACTCTTTGGGAAACAGAGAAGAGGGGAGCCTCTTCAAGAATACTAAGAGTTTGGAGTTGAACTCTGAATGGTCTTCGGTGGCTGCTGG
Organism: Typopeltis vanoorti; assembly: GCF_054136105.1. Classification (NCBI taxonomy): domain Eukaryota; kingdom Metazoa; phylum Arthropoda; class Arachnida; order Uropygi; family Thelyphonidae; genus Typopeltis; species Typopeltis vanoorti. The sequence goes on along the minus strand of NC_143569.1, from coordinate 69,629,337 downwards.
TTGTGTTTCAATAGAGTTAATAGAGTGGAGAATTAATGATTCGAATTCATATGAACAGATGGCATGGAAGTTTTTATTGGTAGAAGGTATATGCTGTAGAAACCAAAGGCATGTGTGAAATGGTGGAGTGAATTGGTAAGAAACGAGTCACTCATTAACTTAATTGTTGTCTTCTGTATTGAGTCTGGTCTTTTTAGGAACTTAGAGAACCGCTCCAAATTTGAGAATAATATTCGATAGTTGGGCAGATTTGAGATTTCTATAAGGTTAAGTAATAACACCTTCAGCAAAAGAGGAATTCTAGTTTATTGAATGACCAGGAGGCAATAGTTCTGGTAAATGTCAAAAAAGACAATACTCAAACCTGGAGATATGGGTATGTTAGAGAGTGGCTCGATCGGCCAAGCACGCTTCCACTTCACCATCTGTTTTACTTGCATTTTAAAATTAAAGAAAAATTTAAAGTCAGAAGACGTAATAGATTACTTATGAATGAGTTACAAAGAAGATTATATACTTCCTATAATTACTTCATTGCTTTTTAATGCTAATTCCAACTACAAGAGGTTGTAAAATAGTCTTTTCATTATGGGTAGAAAAGTTAGTAATCCCGAAAATGCTGCTCAGCAAGCCAAACAATAAACTTCCAGACCTCCAATCATTTGTACAATATTTTTATCACCTACTTTGCAAATTTTGGAGCCCATACTCTGAACAATTCTGGAAAATCACTTACTCCCTTCTCTCTCTTTTTTTTTTTCCATATCTCAATTCAACCTTTGAAACGAATCTAGATATTACGGTTATAATTCTCTTTTCTGTGACATCAAACCAGTAATTCATCCATTCACATATTTTTCATTAATTATTTATTATTATCTCAATTTCTGTATTTCCATTAATTATATACAGGGTGTCCCAAAATTCACGCAAGAAGTAATTTTGATAGAAAACACAGGTTTTTAATTAAAAATTGTAATTTCTTATTGATTCATAAAGTATACAGTATAGGGTTATACATGGAATAGCATATCGGGTAAATGGCCTCCACGGCTTTGCTGGCACATACGCACTCTTTTGTCGAAATTTTCTATGACCGTTTTGCATAAATGTAGCTGAATTTCGTTGATACAGCGCTCAATTTCCTCCTTCAAGGCTTGGGTGGTCGTGGGCGTGTTGGCATAAACCCTAGACTTCAAAACAACCCAAAGAAAAAAGTCCAACGGCGTTAAGTTACATGATCTGGGTGCCCAATTCTGATCACCAGAACGGGAAATTACACGATCAGGAAATGACTCATGCTGTAATTGAATTGTTTCTAGGACTATATGGCATGTGGTACCGTCTTGTTGAAACCACATGTCGTCCACATCCATATCTTGCAATTTAGGCACAAAAAACTGGATTATCATGTCGCGATAGCGAGCACCATTAACTGTTATTGCCTTACCAGCCACATTTTCGAAGAAGAATGGACCGATGATGCCTCCAGCCCAAAATCCGCACCAAACAGTGACACGTTGTGGATGCATTTGTTTCTCAACAATCACTCGATTGTTGAGAAATTTTCTGAGCCTCATCGCTGAAGATGATTTTGTTCGAAAAATAAGCATCCACTTGTTGTTGTTCCATAATCCATTCAGCAAACTCTCTTCGCTGTGTGTGGTCATTTTTAATAACCCTGAACTGTCAGCTGTCACGCTGTCTTTTTTTTCTCGTTGGCAACACTTTACCGCACAAATGGCGCTAAATTTAAATCTTGCGTGAATTTTGGGACACCCTGTATATCTTCGTAAACCCACGTCTTTCCTCCTACTAAGCAAACAAATCAGCAGATGAATAAATTCCATTCAAAGATAATCCACTGATCTCATAACCTAAGTTGCTTCGTCATTGAATTCAAACAGTTACGATAACCTTTATATATCTTACTGTGGCATTGATATTTGTGAATGATGTATACATATATATATATATATATATATATATATAAAGCTAACGCCTTTTATTTCCTTATAGCGAATAGAAGAGGCCTTTAAACCCTATCTAGCTTTTGGAGACCAAGTGGGCAGTTCAATGTCCATCAGTAGCCAATCAGAGACAGCTGGCCCATTTCTATCACTAATTGTAAGCAGCCACCGATGAAGAAACCCGCAAGCAAGTGTTGCAATCTCTTGGTACCTATACTTTAGCTTAATATTATCAACTACTGTGATACTCTAACTAGAAGGAACATGCCAGTAGTAAGGAGGGAAGGGTAATTTCTTTCTAGCGACAGGAGATTATAATATTATTATTAGACATATAGCCTGGAACAGTAGAGCATCCAGTACAAATTACTGCCTTAAACTGATAGTTTAAGGCAGCAATTATAAAACATAAATTATCAGTTTTGATAATTAATTCAGATATAATTCATTAATTTCATATATATATGAACTTTTCTTTTCTGCCATGAATATCAGTTCTAAGATGTTTTAATTTCTTCCTGTTCTCTCAATGAAAAATAATCAAACGGAGAATAAAATAAATACAAAAACATGTCATCCTCACCTTACGCACGCAAGAAAACAGCATGTATATTTAGGCCATCACTGTTGAAGTGGGTGTTGATGGACGCTTAAGTTATTTATAAAATGCTGACAAACATAAAACATATCCGAACATACAACAATAGATAAGGTCAAGAAGATAGACAACATTCCATAGATAAGAATGTACTTCATCGTAAGACAATTTATAGATAAGGATTATGTTTCGTTTTGCTGTATGAGTTTTTTTCACTTTTTCAGGAAAGCGCATTGCAGTACATTTATACACTATAGCAGTGACACATATTTACTTATTCAAATCATTATCATATAGATATGTTTATTATTATTATTATTATTATTATTATTATTATTATTATTATTATTTCTACCAGGGGCGAATTCTCCATGCTTGCTATGCTTGCTGCGCAAGCTCATTAATTGAGAAAGAAGTAATATTTATTTGTTAATAATAAATGCATGCATTTATAAGCATTCCATTTAGGTTTTTATTTTTGTAGTTTTAAGCTTGCGCGACAATAATTGAGCTTTGCGTTATGTATCGAAGGTCGATGCTTGCTCGTCTAGTCAAAGCTATCTTGGCTTGCTCGGTTGTAGGAGCTTCCAGGTCCTCGCAGTAGCACTGTGATTTCATGCGCGCGCATAGCCATTTCCGCTCCCTTCACGTCGTCTTAAACGCAAGCCATACACAGTCAAAGTAGCTCTAGCCAGTGAGCTTCCGCCAGCCTTTACAATTGTGCGTGTTGCTTGGGAAAAATTAAGTTACAACGACTTTTTATGACGATGTTATTGACCAGTTCATAAAGAAGAACCGTTGGGTAGAATTTGTATTCAAGTAGGTCAAGTAAATTGAAAAAGATAGAATATCATTTGTAAAATAAATGTTGTAGTTGTATGATTAAAGGTACATAAATTTCTAAATATATAGTTTTAAATGGTCAGTAATTCATTATTCCGCTAATTAGACTTCAATCACACCCCTCACTCCCTGAATGATAACAAGAGCAAACGTGAATTTCAAGACCAGCATTCGCCACTGATGTCTACATATAAAACAAAACTATTCCAAATCGTGCTTAGAATAATATTTTAAGTACGACTTAGCGTGGGTAGGGAATGCGGTATCCTCACCTCAGTCGCCATATCATAAGAAGGGAATGGTTTTTTTATTTATTTTAAATAGGGGTTTTACCACACTAAGGCGTTGATTCTAAGATAGGACTGATTTTTTATTTGCACTGACTCACGAGTTGTACAGGTGGAGAATGTCTTGAACAGAAAATTATACCTAGTTTTCTGGATGTATAAGGGTCTATAGATGCTTGTGCTTATGCCAAGATCCAAGATTAAGAGTCTAAGAAAATATACGTGATCTCTCGTGGAAATCTAGCTATTATCAAAGAGGATGTGAAATGTTGTCAAAGAGGATGTGAAGTGGTCTTTCTTGCATGAAATAAGGTAAGGCTCTATTTTGGTGGCATTGACGTGTCGATAGGGGTGTCCTCTCTCCATTGAAATATACCAACGGAATCCATCCATCCATCCATCCACTATGGCACACCTACAGTGAACGACCAGAGAGGTCAATGTAGATCATTTAATAGTTATGATGGTTGGTAGAAATGATCTGAGAGACACCATTATTCAAGTAGCAACAGATCCGTAATCAGTAAAATGTGCAGTAAAAAATTATGAAGAGGAAGATAGCGAGTGTAATACTTTGTATGAACATACATACAATTATATACTTGCTGAGAAGGACACCGATAATGAATAACATGATGACTTGCAACGACTAATCAATTAAGAGTAATGAGCACAAATTTCCACATAAAAAGATACATGTAGGAACATGGATTATTCCAGCTACTAATGAGTGTAACCAGATAAATCATGTTTTGATTTCTAAAAAGATAGGCAACATCAATTATTGATGTAAGTGCATTTAGAATGCAAACCGCGATTCTGACCACATGTTGATTGGTTGGTGCAAAATTGAGACAAAGAATTATTAGATTAGGAGCTAAGTTCACATTATGGGTAAATATCAAGAATAGTGATCGGAGCTTGCTCCAACTTTGACATGAGTTGCCTCAGCTTGCACTACCTTAAGGGTCAGTTGCTGCAGTATCCAGCTATTTGCTTACGCTTGGAATTGTCGAACTTTATATAGTTTCTACTATATTCGGCTGGTTGGTGCAAAATTGAGACAAAGAATATCGATAATAAACAGAAGGAAAGCAGAAAGAATTGAGAAAGAACACTGAAGCTTTCGCAAATAAAGATACTATTAAATTTACAAATAAAAAATAGAAGACGACATTAAAGAATTTGAAAATCAAAATAATATAGAAGATAAATGGAAGATAATTAAAAAAACTTAAATTCAGCAGAAGAAATAATATGTAAATATAAAATAATCAAAACGGAATGGTTGGATGATGAATGCAGGAAAGCAATAGAAATTAAAAATAAAGGAAGAAAGAAATATATACAAAGAAATACAAGAGCTAATAGAGAAAAAAATCAAGAAAAGAGAAAGAAAGCCAATAAAATAATAAATCAACAGAAAAAAGAGATGATGAAGAGGAAAATAAAATTAATAAGTGAATATAATAAAAACAAAGAAATAAGAAAATATTATAAAGAAATTAAATCACTAGTACAAACTTTTAATCCTCAAATAATGGGAAACGGGAATAAAGAAGGGGAAATAATAATTGAAAAAGAAGACGTCATGAAGAGATGGAAAGAGTATTTTGAAGAATTGTTATCAGAAGAAGAAATTAATGATAATAAAGATGAAGAGAAGAATTTCAGTGAATTTAGAATAAATGAAGAAAAAATAAACGAAACAACTTATGAATAAGTAGTTAAAATTCTAAAATAGATAAAAAAACTTTAAGGCACCAGGTGTAGATGGAATAACAGGGGAGCTTATCAAGAATGCGGGAAAACTATTATGGGGAAAAATCTGGCAATTAATGATTGAAATGTGGAATGAAGAAAAATTACCAGAAGAGGAATGGAAAATAGGAGAACCAATATATAAAAGGGAGATACACTAAACTGTAGTAATTATAGAGGAGTCACATTGCTAAATGTAACATATAAAATTTTGTCAAGTTTAATAAATATTAGATGCGCACCATATACCGAAGAAATATTTGGAGATTACCAGTCCGGCTTTAGACCAAAGAGATCTACCATTGATAATATATTTATATTAAGGAATATACATGAAAAATATATGGAATATAATATAGAATTATATAATTTATATATGGATTTTAAACAGGCTTTTGATAAAAATAAATACACAAAAATTCATTAATAGTCTTAAAAGATTGGGAATCACCCTCAAAAAAAAAAAAAAAAAAAAAAAAATTGGTGAGAATGATTGAAATAACACTAGAAGGATCTAAGGCAAGGGTTGAAAAACAAGGTGAGTTAACAGAAGCATTTGAAATAAGTTCGGGCGTGAGAACAGAGAGATGCTCTCCGCAAGTTTCTTTAATTTGACACTTGAATATAAGAAGACTCAATATAAGAGGCTATATTAATCATAAATCTATACAGATTTGTGCATATGCTGATGATATTGCATTAATTAGTCGTACCAAAAAACATTTAGAAAGTGAGTTTAAAGAATTAGTTTTAAATGCAAAAGAAGTTGGTTTACAAATTAAGGAACAAAAAACTAAACAAAGTCGAGTTAGATGCAGTTCATGGGGACTCTGCACCGACATTAAAGACTTTATTTTTGGATAAATGAGTTTAAACGTGGTCGTAAATCCATCGAAGATGAAGCGCGCTCCGAACGCCCGGCTGAGGTCACTACGAAGGAAATGATTGACGAAATCAATGGTATCGTTAAGGAAGACCGCCCAATGAATGTGCGTGAGATTGCTGAGATTGTAGGCATCTGAACTGAACATTGTGTAATATCCTGCACGAAAAATTGCACATGAAAAAGCTGTGTGCACGATAGGTGTCGCGATTGTTGACTGTCGATCAAAAATGCATGCGAAAAGATATCTCAATGCAGTGTTTGGCGATGTTTAATCGCAATTCGCGGGATTTTTTGCGTCGATTCGTGGCTGTGGACGAAACTTCGATCCATCACTACACACCTGAGTCCAAGCAGCAGTCAAAACAGTGGACAATGCCCGGTGAAAGAGCACCAAAAAAAGTGAAGACCGTTTTGTCAGCTGGGAAGGTGATGGCCACTGGTTTTTGGGATTCCAAGGAATTATCATAATAGACTATTTGGAAAAGGGTAAGACAATAACAGGCGTCTATTATGCGTCATTATTTGACCGTTTAAAAGAAGAACTAAAGAAAAAAGGGGGGCTAAGATTGGCACACAAAAAAAGTGCCATTTCATCAAGGCAATGCACTGTCCCACACATCGGCCGTCGCAAAGGCAAACTTGCACGAATTGAGGTTCGAATTGGTTCCACATCGACCGTATTCTCTGGACTTGGCCGCGTGTGACTTCTTGTTCCGAAGCTTAAAAATTTGGTTCGGTTGGAAAAATTTTCTTCGAACGAGGATGTCATCAAGGCTGTCAATGACTATTTTGCACAATTTGACAAATCCTACTTTTTAGATGCGATGAAAAAATTGGAAACTCGCTGGGCCAAATGTATAGACCTCGATGGAGGTTATGTTGAAAAATAAAGGTGAGTTTTTCCAAAAAAAAAATGTGTTTAACTTATTTTTTAACCAAACTTTTCAAACAACCCTCGTAAAGTTATAGATAAGAATTGTAAACTAAAAATTTATAAATCAATTATTAGACCAGTAATAACATATGGATATGAATCATGGATTCCATCCCAAGAAGAAGAGAATAGGTTAAGGATTTTTTGAAAGGAAAATAAAGGAAAAAAAAATATGGATCAATCAAAGAGAAGAAAATAAATTCTACCATCGACTTCAAGTCAATAAACCTCGGAATATTAAACAGGATATTAAAAATGGTTTTCTAAAAATAAGCTGTAGAGGTAACTAATAATCGCAAACTGAACTAATTTATGAGTTTTTAAGGTCAGTACCTTACAAGCGAATGCCATATCAACTAGGGTTTTACTCTTAAGTATTTGGTCAAAGCAGTTACCATATTAGAATTATGATTTTAATCATAATTTAATGTTATTAGAATTATGATTCTAATATAATTCTAATATGATTATGGTTCTAATATAATTCTAATGTCTATGAAGAGAAATGTGATTCTAATATAATTCTAATATATCTATGATCACAGCAAATTCGCCTGAAAGGCGAATTTACTGTGATCCTAGCATCATGTTTTATTCCAATTAAATGATCCAAAGGACAATTTCTTAAAATTAAAAGCGTAAGCATCTAGTACTTTCGTGAATATTTACGTAATATTCGTAAACTGTTTATGATATGTACTTACACACACACACACACACACACACACCTTTCGTAATGACTCTTGCAACAGTAAGAGTCGACACAAAAACAAAGGAAAGAAGACACAGAAACAAAATAATAAATAAATAAAATAAAACAAAACAAAATAAAATAATGCGTGCGTGCGCGTGCGTGTGTGTGTGTGTGTGTGTGTGTGTGCGTGCGTGCGTGCGTGCGTGTGTGTGTGTGTGTGTGTGTGTGTGTGTGTGTGTGTGTGTGTGTGTGTGTGTGTGTGTGTGTGTGTGTGTGTGTGTGTGTGTGTGTGTGTGTGTGTGTGTGCGTGCGTGTTCATAAGTATATATCATGTGTGTACTTCGTAAGTACATTTATAAATTATTATAAAATTTTGAATAATAATGATTGATTATTTAGAATAATATATTTTTCTTATAACAATAATGCACTTTAATAATAATAATAATAATAATAATAATAATAATAATAATAATAATAATAATAATAATAATAATTATTATTATTATTATTATAATTATAATAAGCAATAACAAGTACATGATATGATTAAAAATATGATTTAGCATGAGGTGAAAGAAATGATAGTAGTGGCCGGAACGAATGATTTAAAAGGTGGAAAAAATTTGCTATGAGAGAGGACTTGAAAGAATTACTAGAGCTAGCAAAAGGAAAGAGTGAGAGAGTTAGTCTGTGGCCGCGGTATGACAGAGCAGAATTGAGAAGGAGGGCCATAATTGCGAATGTCTCTATGCGTAGGTTATGCACGAGGAGTGGTGTGGAGTTTGTGGATGTGTGGAGTGAGTTTGATGGGTGAAAAGACTTATGCAAGAAGGATAGTTCGCATCTGAATGGATTTGGTGTTCGGAGACTGGAAAAATTGTTGCTGAATGAAGCGAAAGTGGATGTGCAGAATCAGGAAAACTAGAGCTTTTAGGGAGGATAGGGATGCTGTTAAGTGGACATGCAGATATCAGTGAGACAGTTGAGTTTAAGAATGTGTATAATATGCCTGAGTTAGGAAGAAGGATAACAAACCAAAATGGGATTGTTAGTATAAGGTGTCAAAATAGGGTTGGGGGCTAGGAGACGTCTGCATTTTATGTACACTAATGCCAGGAGTATTCGGAATAAGAAGGAGGAATTTTTGGTCTTGTTAGTTCTTCCTGGCCACAGGTGATTGACATTAGTGAGACATGGGTAACAGAAGATGATATAGTTAGCGGGATAGAATGTGAGAGGTATAGTTGTTCAGGAAAGACAGAGAGAAAAGAATGGGGTGGAGGAGTTATTGATGATAACTGATTAGCTACAGCCAAAGAGAATAGAAGTTCAACTTCAGGATAGTGAAAAGAGCACATTTGAGGCTATCTGGTGTGAGATTGAGACTGGCAGAACAAAATATACAGTTGGGTGCTGCTATAGACCAGGAGATGGAATAGATGATGGAGACAGATGGAGACAGTAAGCATAAGCAAATGGACCCAATGAATGGAGGAGAAGTAAATATTATGGGGGATTTCAACTATGGTAACATTGATTGGAGGTAGAAGAGGACAAATGGGAGGAAGGAAATGAATTTTATGCATTTACTGAGACAACGTGTAATGGTGTACTAGGGGTTCGAGAGTACCTGACCTAGTAATGACATCTGAGAAATTGACTATGGTGAACATGATCATATTGCCACCAATTGGTGAGAGTGATCATATAGTCTTGACCTGGGAAGTGGTAAATGTGAGAAATTTTCAGCTAAGATAGGGTGCATGTGGAATTATCTGGCTGTTAAGTATGACAAGCTTAGGAGATTGCTCGGATCAGTGCCGTGGCATGTTAAACTGCAAGGACTGGATGTTGATAGAGCATGGGAAGTGGTTAAGGAGGGTTTGCAGGAGGTAATGGCTGACTGTATACCTAGAGTCTGGATAGTAAATCAAGTAGGGGTTAAATGGATGAATAACACATTAAGCTTGAGCTGCAAAAAAAGAAACTGTGGGATATTACAGAAGCTGTGTGGGAATTTAAGGAGAAAGGTGACCTGCAGGCACACTAAAAGTATAAAGCACAGGCCAGAAGGGTAACCAGTGTGGTAAGAAGAGCAAAAGCAGATTATGAAAGGAAATTAGTAATGCAAGCTAAAGTGAATCCCAAACAGTTCTTTCGATATGCTGCAAGTAAAATAAAAAATGTATACGACAAAATGATTCTGAGGAATGCTGATGGCAGGGAGGTAACTGAATCAGCTGAAATAGTAGAATTACTAAGAGGACGCTTTCCAATAGTATATCATCCAGGCTGTGATATTGCAGGAATGAGAGAACGAATGGCTGATACAGGAATTGAAGTGAATAAAATGGAGGTGAATATTACAGAACCTTACTTGTTATATGTTATATATACATTAAACTTTCTCTATTTTCAGAAACTTACAAATATATTTACTGATCAATATACCACAATGGTATATTCAATCCAGCTCGAATCTTACGTGAAGCGGCAAAGGAATTATCAGTTCCCTTGATCATATTGTTTAATTTAAGTCTCAGCTCTGGGTTAGTTCCGAAGAGGTTGGAAGAGGGGAAGATCGTTCCATTGCATAAAGGAGGTTCCAAGACTGCTGTTGCAAATTACCGACCGATCAGCATATCAGTAGTCGTTGTCATGGTTTTGGAGATATTAGTCAAGAGCCAAATACAGGAATGGATAGATAAAAAGGGGATACTGTATGGAGGACAGCATGGTTTTGTGAAGGATAGATCATGCCTCAGTAACTTGATCACGTTTTATAATACAGTGATAGGTGAATTGGATAAGGGTAATGTATTTATAGTGATACTGCTGGACTTTGCTAAGGCCTTTGACAGAATACCACATGGATTTCTAATCAGTAAACTGCAGCACATGGGGATGGATATATAGGGTTGGTGAGATGGATAGGAGGGTGGTTGATGGAGAGATATCAGAGAGTAGTTTATTCAGGAGCGGAGTTCAAAAGAAGGCCTGTTACTAGTGGTGTGCCACAAGGTTCTATTCTTGGACCACTGCTATTTAATTTGTTTATTAATGATATAGGAAAGGATTTGAGAGGAACTGTTCATTTATTTGCTGATGATGCAAAGTGGGGTAGAGCAATAGTGAATGCACATGATGTCAAAATTTTGCAGGATGATTTGGATAGATTGGCAGCCTGAACTAATGAGAATGGATGTCAGTTTAATGAAGCAAAGTGTAGGTTATGCATTTTGGGGTGAAAAATTAGTAGCAGTATATCACATTGGTGGAACTGTACTCCATGAAGTTGACGACACCAGAGATTTGGGTGTGTTGGCGGATAGGGAGTTGAAGTTTAGGGAGCACATAGCAAAAGTAGCTAAATCAGCTCATCGGATCACTTGGTTATTGAAGAATATTTTGACGAGCAGAGATAAGATCGCGCCTTGATAAGACCCAATCTTGACTACTGTGCCCATATCTGGGTTCCTGGGTTTCTTCTTGATGGAGAGGATCCAGAGGCGAGTGACCAAGATGGTATCTATTTTATGGAATGAACCTTACGAGAACAAGTTGAAGATCTGTGGGTTACAGAAATTGGTTGATAGGCGATAAAGGAGTGATATGATTGAGATATTCAAATTACTGAAGGGTTTTTACAAGATTAATTCAGAGAAAACTTTTGAGAACAGGTCTGGTGATGGGAGAACTAGGAGCCATCCATGGAAACTGAGCAAGAGTCTAGTTAGCAAGGGTGTTAGAACTAGGTTTTTTTACTTGGAGAGTGTTGAATGAGTGGAATAAGCTACCCCAGAGTTTGTTGTGGGTGCTATGACTGTGAATGAGTTCAAAGCAAAGTATGATAGATACTGTGCGAATGCCGAATAGTTGTTCTTGATATGATGTAGGGCCTCCCTCGAAGATTCTGAGGACTCATTGGAGTTGCCCGTAGTAGTAATAATAATTTTTTTTTTTTTTTTTACATTTTATTATGTCTCAGTATAGGTTACATACAATAATAATATTTACTGTATTTACAATAAGGATTATACAGAATTTTTTTTTTTTTATGTCTCAGATGAATTGCATACATAGTTGCTGTAGTAATTATATGTATATAATATTTATAACGCATTACAAGTGTGTATAGTAGATACTTGCAAGTTAGTAATTTTCTTCCTCGAAGCTTAGCAGAGCTTATCTGAGGAAGATAATAGATGACAGAGGGTGGTGGTTTCATGGTTGTGTTCCTATACTGGTCACAAGCCAGGTGTTGATTTTACTGTTTGTTGGTACGTGCTTGAAAGACTTCGACTGCTATTACAGTTTAACTTTTTTTTTTTTTGTGCAAATAGGGTTGGATTCAGACATGGTGTGTTTGTTTCTTTGTGTTCTTGTAGTGGTGGTTTTTTGAGAGGGGGGGGGTTGTCGTGGTTTGTGTGTGTGTGTATGTGTGGTGGGGGAGAGAGAAACAGGAATTGCTCTAATTTTCATTCTCGCTATAATATTTATATAGTGCCTGTTTCAGCTCTCTGTATGTTCCTAGGTTTCTGTTGTCGAACGGCAGTTTGTTTATCATGTCAGGTATGTAGAAGTTTAATAATAGGTTAATAATAATGTTAATAAAGGTTAATAATAATAATAATAATAATTTTTAATAATAATAATAATTTATTGATTGCTAAAATATTTATACATACAATAAACATCTTGTGTGACCTTGCATCTCATAATTTTACAGAGTTCAGCACTAAGTGCTGCAATTCCTACATTGGATTTCAATGAAAATTTTTAATAATACTTTTTTGCCTTTATATTATGTATTTACAACAAATAAAAAATGTGTATAATTTTTTATTTTTTTTTATTTTATTTTTTATTTTTTTTTTTAAGTTTGAGAAAGAATGATTATACATACAAATTTCTGCATTTGCTTATAAGGATTACTTGTAGATGCGTGAGGCAAGTTAATCCCACCTACTTCGAAGGTTGGGTTAGCTTTTATGAAGAGAGTGGGATTTAGCCTTCACTATTTGTGTTGTTGCTAGTTTATGTATGGGATGTTTTTTTTTTTTATTGTTCTTTCAAATATTTACATATGTATAATGATCATCTATTCAATATATTATTTTACAAGGTTCAGCACTTTGTGCTACATATAATGAGATTTAAATAGTAGTAATGATGATAACAGTTTTTTTTTTATATATATAACAAACATAATAATAATTTACACTTATATTGTTCAGAGTTACATAAGTTGTATAATATTACATGTTGTGGTTTACTATTTTTTTTTCAAGTTTGAAAAGGTGTGATTATACAACAGTATTTACAGATATGCAATCTGAATATTATGTGTCCTTATTTTCACAAACATACGGTGTAAACTCATGATTTACTTTTAAAATAATTTTTTTTTTTTTACATTACATACATTTGTTACAGTTATTATATACATGACATACATTTGTTTACATATGATACATTACTTACATTTGTTTACATGTGATATTTACATTACGTACATTGGTTTACATATAATACATACGTTACATACATTGGTTTTCATGATACGTACATTACATGCATTTGGTTACATATGATACATCTTGGATGAGAACTAATTTCTTTGCTTTCATCCTCAAAGCTTATATGTAAGCTTATCTGAAAATGACACCAGTTGGTTATTACGTATTGTTTTTTTTTTTTTTTTGCTGTGTTGGGAAGCTACGAAATCTATGATTGAGAAATTCGCGCGCGCGCACTCACACACACACACACACACACACACACACACACACACACACACACACACACACACACACACACACACACACACACACACACACACACACACACACACACACACACACACACACACACACACACACACACACACACACACACACACACACAATAATAATAATAATAATAATAATAATAATAATAATAATAATAATAATAATAATAATAATAATAATAATAATAATAAAAAGTCCTCCAATTTTAAAATTTCTACTTGTAAAAGACAACAAAATGCTGTAGGCAATATTGTCTTTAGTCCGTTACCATAACAACAACAATTCTTCATGCAATCAGCTCACCCAGTAAATATAATGAAAAAGAATATTTTCTTCGTCATGACTGGGCATTAATTAATATCAGTTAATATTGCCCCTCTAGTAGCTTAAAAATTTCAATGAATATTACGACGTACCAGCCAATTCCCAATGCTTATTTAGAATACTCATTTTTTTCTTATAACAATGAAGCATGCATCATTTAAATCGAACTGTATGAACAACAAGTATATACAAGAAATAACTAAGACTTCTCAGGAAATATAAATCGCATTAAGCAAAAAACGAGAAGAAAAGCCGTCAATCATTAAATTGAGATGTATATCTTCTTATTGTTAGTGTCTCGAATAAACGACGTCCCTTTAGCAAAAGGGTTCCCAATGGTATTAAAACTGTGATAATATTGTAAAGTGCTGGCGCTTTTTTTTTTTTTTAAGATACGACGGTTTGTGGTTATGCAGCGATCTGAATTTAGGCTCTTCTAATTGGGTGAATTGTGCCGCCATCTAACGGTTAGAATAAGTACTAGCGACAGTAGTATTTCACTGTAGTCCTCGTTAGAAGCAAGTCATCTTCGCTTTGTTAGTTTTCATGTGAGCACCGAACCCAGCTTAAGATCTCTCTGGAGGTGGGGCGATATAGCGAGTGAAGAAGCTGTCGTTGCATTTAACATGTAAATATCCCGAGACCATATATGTAAAAGCAACATAATCCTCTGAGGAAGGTATTAACGTCATTGTTTCCTTTAAACTACCACAAGAACAACTCTAGGGGATCTCATTTTCGAACCCCGCATACATCGGAACTGTAAGATTAGGAGAAGAGAAGAAAAAAAAAAAACATTCAAAAGTCGAAGATCACGAGAATAAGCATCCCTGACCGGCAGATTTAACGAATATAAAGCGGCTGATTTTACAAGTGGTGCAGACGGTAGTTCTTGTAAAAATGTTGGATAGTTGTGAAACGGATAATAGCGTCGTTGTTATCAATGTGTGATAGCAAAATACTAACAATCTCCGTTGAGAATAGCTGCATCGTAGCATATTAACATACTCGGGAACTATTCTTATCGTAGACTGCCTTAAAAGTGTATATTTTCGTATTCAACTACCGATACGTTTATATTATATTATATTATATTATATTATATTATATTATATTATATTATATTATTTCCATCATAATATTATGTTATGACCAGTCAGTTACATTTTACGAACTTAATAAATTAGTTAAAGATCACTACCAATAACGCAGATGACGCATGCGCTTAAATACTCCAATACGAGATGTAATAACAGATAAAATGCGCCATCTACAATACAGAAAAAATAGTCCGAATAATAGCTGTTATAAAAGATGCAATGACGTTTATATTGTATTATTTATTATTTTATTAGACTTCTGGATCCGTTAGCAACTGAAATTATACTTTACCACACATTTTCATTTCCATTTATTAGTTTCGTTTTATTAATATCTGGTGTTGTTGATAGGTGGTTGTTGGAAAGATAGCAGACAATAGATTATACAGGAGCAATCAGGAGCATGTAGAAGGCCTGTGACCAGTGGCGTACCACAGAGCGCTGTACATGAGCCATTACAATTTAATTTGGTCATTAACGATACAGGAAATGATCTGAGGGAATATATTCAGTTCTTTGCAGATGATGCAAAATTAGGTAGCGCAACAGTCAATAAAAACAATTTTGATAATCTACAGGATGATTTAAATTGACTGGCAGTATGGGCAAAGAAGATTATACCAATTTAATGTGGCAAAGTGTAAGGTCATATATTTTTGAGCGAAAAGATTACCAGCTATGTACCATATTGATGGAGTACATATGGAACTGTACTCCAGGAACTTGATGAAGCCAGGGGTTTGAAGATGTTGGTGGATAGGAAGTTGAAGTTCAGAGGTCATTTGCAAAGGTGGCTAAAACAGCTCATAGGATTACCTGATTATTGAAGAACACTTTGACTTGCAGAGATACTGTTATTAGATTTCTTTATAATTTGATAAGGCCTCATCTGGACTATTGTGCACAAATCGGGTAGCGTGGATTTCTTGGAGATGTGGAAGAACAGTGGATTCAGAACAAGATGGTAGCAGGACTGTGTGATATGAGGAGAGATTGAAGACTTGTGGGTTACAGAAGCTAGTTGAGGTACAGATAAGGGAGGATATGATAGGCACATAAGTTGCTTAGGGGATTTATAGGATGGATATGGAGGAAATATTTCAGTACATGAATAATGTGAAGAAAACTGGAGGTCATCCATGGAAATTGAGAAGAGTCTAGTTAGAAAGGAAGTCAGGACTAGTTTTTTGCTTAGAAAATACTGAATGAGTGGAATAGATTGCCAGAGTCAATTGTGTGTGCTTTGTTGGTAAATGAATTCAGTGCAAAATATGAGAGCTATTGATGATTGATAATTAATGTTTTTGGATTGGAGACCTCCCGCGATGAGTCTATGGACTTCATGGAGGTGTCCATATGTAATAATAATAATAATAATAATAATAATAATAATAATAATAATAATAATAATTTCTAATTTGTCCATCATGCATTACATCTACGAAGTGATGTTGACCGGTTATACCTACAAAGGAGAATAGGTTGAAGGAGTCTGCTGCAAGTGAGACAGACTATAGAAGAAGAAGAAATTAGTTTAAAAAGTTACATCGAGAATAGCTCTGATCAAATGCTTCAAGCAATTACACAAGCGGGCCTTCTAAAAGCAACAGGAAACAATTCCGATTACAAAAAGAAATAACAAAATAACCGACAGGTGCGCTGGAAAAATAAACCCTTGCATGGCCAATTTCTTCGAGTCTGAGGACAAAATTGACGTAAACAAGACGTGGCAATGGCTACCATATGGATATATTAAAAAAGAACAGAAGGATTTATTCTAGCAGCTCAAGAACAGGCATTACAAACTAAAATTTTGAACAACAATAATAATAGCAAATGCAGATTATGCGATCAGAAAGATGAGATTGTAGAACATCTAATCAGTGCCTGAAGCAAGATAGCTCAAACTGACTATAAATACCGCCATGATCAAGTGGCCAAAATAATTCATTGGCATGTATGCAAAAAATATGCCTTTCCTACTTCTGATAACTGGCGGCAGCATAAAATAGAGACTGTACTGGAAAACAAAACAGGAAAAATTCTCTGGGACTTTAGGATACAAACCGATCGGCATTTGGAACACAATAGACCTGACATCACAATTATCGAACATCGACAGGTTTGGATTATCGATATTGCAGTACCCACTGATAACAACATCAACAACAAAGAACTGGAAAAAATGACTAAATATCGAGATCTGGCATCGAAGATGGCCGACTGTGGCTTAAACACACCAAAGTCATCCCAATAGTTATCGGAGCAGTTGGTGCAACTTCAAAGAAGCTATCCATATCCATCTATTTACAGCAATTAAACATCAACAACGTGATCCCATATGAGCTACAAAAAATAGCATTACTTGGAACAGTCCATATTTTGCGACGCTATTGACAGACTATTCTTAGATTCTTGGGTAGAATCTGAATTGTTCTGAATCACCAGTCAAATTTTTGTTTATATAATATCTTGTTTTGACTGTGTATCAATTATGTGAATAAAATAATAATAATAATAATAATAATAATTTGTTTTTCATTACTGAATAAGGACAAAGAATATTTAAAGTATAAGCATGAGTTAACGAAAGAAATATCACTTCTTTACTGAAAGATGTTCCAGAATATCGGAATCTGTATTTTATATGTTTGAGATATTTCAAATATGTTTATCGGCTAACCTCGATCGTTTTTGTAAAGGTCGATTCATGTCATTCCCAATTTATTATTTATTATTGTGAATGTCTATATATGGCAACGTTACTGATAGAAGATCGACCCCCCCTCTCCCCTCAGAAGAAAGATCATTAAAAGTTTTGTTCACGTCGTAGAGGAATATTTTCTGAACGACCTAATTTCAGCCGAGCATCGAGTTAATATCTAGTATTGGTATTGTTGTCATTATCGGCACTTGTGTAACTGTTTTAAAACGTTGCTGGTATCCTAATGGATTCCAATTTAGCATGCAGAAAGGAAATCAATGGTTTCTTCATGACCCAACAGAATTTGCTTCGCAACATGCCGAACTGGTCAACGTGATCGAAACGGAAGATGAAATCTATTCATCCACGAGTTCCAAATTATATGACTCGCACGAATGATATTCCTCTTAGACTCATAGTTGAATAGATTCACCTACTCATTTGTCATCCAAACATTATTACTTTAAAAAAAAGCAAATAACAAACTGAGTTTTTGATGAACGAACAGAATATTCTTTCATTAAGAACTCAGTCCATTTTGTTCCGAAATTGCCAAATATTTCCATTTTGTCATTCAGCATCTCTACATCCTTATAAATTTAAACAGTCTCTCTTTTCACCAATGGATCCATAGACGAAGGTATTGAGCCTTATCAATGACATTTTGTCACAAAACTTGAATAACTGCCTTCAGTCCAACTTCTTGAAATGGAACGAATCTTTTTCCTCTCTGAATCATCTCTTCACCACCACATCCAAAAAATATGCATAATTCACACTGTAAAAATAAGCAGTTTCTACTTTAAAAGATGAAAAATTAAAAGAAATTTATTAACGGATATACAATACAGGATATTTTAAGAATATCTCCCCAAAAGAATATCTACTTAAGAGGCACAATTTCAAAGTCATTTCTTGCAAGCCTATCCAAGCTATCCATAGCCGCCTTAGATCACAGGATATTTATAAGAATTCCATGTTCTTACGGTCTGACCTACATAGGTCAGACAAGCAGCAATTTTGAAATAAGACAGAATGAATATCTCAGCGATGTGGAAGAGAATGATTAATAGAACGAAGTGAATAAAAATTTATGCTTGCACATCACGCCATTGTTTGAAATACCATGCACCAACTAGAGGAGAACTTTCTTTCATCGCTTCAATATAAAATAAATAAAAAATAAAAAAAAAGTACAGATGCTCTAGCATATAACAGTTAATTCTGCAGTTAAGTATTTACATGTAATTATTTTTGCTTGCTTTTTATAATTAATTACGATGTTACGCATGCCTTGATTTGTCATTTTTGCCTATACTGTATAGTGATTCGATTGTTTTCAGCCATCCACCTCAATCTTGAAATCATTTTAGTGCTTGAAACCTTTCATTAAATCACCTTTACAAATTATTATCTCAGTCTTTTATTAATATAAAAAAGTATTAATAAATGAACACGTTTTAAGACTAAAGTATTAAAATATACAAAGAAAGCAAATGCATGAAAATACATAACACCTATATCGAATAATATAACTCTAACCCTAATCACCTGTTATTAGTCATATGAAATATATTAACATTTGGACTTGTTTACAACATTTCTCAAAATACAGCATTCTTAACATACAAATTCGCACAGCTTTGCCATAACTCATATCCTTAACAAAATGATAATTCGTTCGTAAAATTGCTTAAAGAAAGAAAATAAATATTTCATTTTAATGATAAACGTTTATAAAAGATATTAAATAATAATGATTTGCATATTTTTCTCTTTTTATTCTTTCTTGTCTTTTTTCTGCATAAAATATGTTTGAAGTAATACGTTTATATTTTACAACCTGAACTATAAACTTATTACACAAATATTAACTTAAATTTGTTTAATTTAGACTCATTAATAAATGTCAGACTGACGCAAATAATCTACATCGTAGTTCCCCCAGGGTTTCTGTGTCCGGAAATTTCTAGATTCGAGACCTTAAATTTGAAATTTCGATTTCAAATATACATTTGAAATCGAAACTTGTTTAATTTATTATAATTTTAAATTTAATAAAACGAGTATAGACGATGATTAAAATTTTATTACGAATTAATGAAACTATTCAAAGACTGCAATAAAAAATATAATGTTATTCGTTACTTTATACATCTGCGTGTTTTCTTTAATTAAATACAGTGAAATTATTATTTTAATTTTTTTTTAAATTTGAATCATACTTGATTACTTGTGGTCAGGTAAAAATTATTATTTTATAATTTTATATTTTTATAAAGTACTTATAGAGAATATTATAGATCGATCCATATTTTATAGCTAAATTAAAAAAGGTTCTTCAGAAAGTTTGGAAAATTTAACAAAGAGCGTATAGGAATCTAACCTTCGGAATTGGAATTGCTTTGTTCTGCACTACTCAAAATACACAGTAGTGCAGAGTATATTCCTGCTAAATTTCGAAAGTTTTTTTATAATTCTTTCTATATTTATCTATAAAATATGAATGGATCCATAATATACCCAATTCTTTCCTCTTACTTATACTAAATTAAATTCATTCGGCTCTGTATATCAGTAATTATAATTTTAATATTTAAAAATAGGAAGTTGAAACTTTAAGAAATGTAAAACTAAAAAAGAATCAGTGCAGTTATTGTCACAAGCAGATTTCGTGTAAGTAATTGAACATACATGAATTACATTTTAAAACAAAGGCTGGAAAAAAATAAATAAAGTAGATCAAAATAATTAAGATCGACTAATCAATTTTAAACTTTTATAAAACAAGAAAATTAGATGAGATCCTGTATCTAGATTAACCTCCGAAGATTCTTTTATACGAAAATCAATTTCAAAGTAGAATTATTATTACAAAAGAACCAGCTTGATATTTAAAAAAAACAATAATAATAAGTAAATAAATAAAATAAAATAAATCTACTTACACCTCTTATTTCCTTATAAAGTGTTATTTGTTTGAACTCCCCCCCCCCATAGCAGCCTTTAATTAAACTTCAGCATAAAATGCTACATTAACTCATGTCATTTAATAGGACAAAAGAAAGTATATGTAAAATGACTTAAAATTACTGGTAATCCATTTGACTAGAAAAGCGCTATCTGTATATAGATGATACTAGTAGGCATTACACTGTTGCGCTTGAAGATCATGTGATTCCTTAGTTAAAACGTTAAAGTTCGTGTGGGCCAGTAATAAATAGTTTAAATTTCTTCTGTCCACTACAAGTAGATGATAATTACAGAATCAGACTCTTCTTATTATTGAATGTCAAGCTATAAATAATTTTTATTCATTGATTGACTCATTTATGCACATATATATTTATTTATCAAGACAGTATTCAAGTCGATTTTGGCGCCACTAAAATCATCAGTTCTCTTACGTTAAATTGGGCGATAATATTGAATTAACAACGCTTTTCAATAGATGGCGCCACATGGAGGAGCGAAACAACTTGATATATTAATACTATAATATATTCATTGGATAAAATATTCGTTCATCAATAAACAGATCGAAATAGCTGCAAAATATTTACATTCGTACAGATATCTCGTCGTTAAATAAACAGTTGTTGTTTTTTTAATTGAAATATCTCAATAAAGGCGTCAAATCAAATTATACGTATTCAATATCAGCATACCTAACCAGACATCGACAACTAACTTCATCAATTGATTTCTTTTTTCAGGTGTTATCAACGCGACTGTAATTAACTATAAAAATTACAATCACAGGGTGTTTTTTTCTTTTTTTCGTCACGTATATAATGCACTCTTTCGAGCGACCTTCAACGTCACTCCAAAGATATGAGCGGTTGTGTTGTCAGGTGGCAGTTGCTGTGTATGCAGGTAGTTCCAAAGATCATCGTGTAAATGAAACCCTCCCAAGGTCTTTTCCTCACCCCCTACTTCTAGCAACAACTTTTACAAAAGCTTTAAAGAGTAGCTGCAAAGTGTCATCTTGAACATTAATTTCTACTATGATCATCGATCTCAGGGCTGTCGGAACAAAGGGCCGTAATTTTGCTCACCTTGTCACGTCGACCAGGCAGGTCATCTGCCCATTAAGGTCATAGTAGTGGTGCCACGACGGCGTCACCTTTTAATCAGATGACGTTTCTTCAGGTGCTGCATCCTTTTTTCTTTTTTATTTTCTTCCTTTCCTGATGGCCAATCCGAGATTTCAGCGTCTGCTTCAAGAAAACTCAGCCATCCCCTGGTTTGTACTTACAGGTGATCCACCATAAATTTTGGTGCTGTCTCAAAGAACGAGATGAGTCACTTCCCCCTCTGTAACTGCTGATCTGGCTAACACAAAGCCGACTTCGGAACTGTCGGCCGAGAAGGGCAGCTAGCGGACAGAGGTGGTCTTTTGTCTCGCACGTCTGAGTGACAGCTGAACCGCGTGCTTCTCCGGATTAGCGATGCCTTCCACCCTCCAAATTCCCCCCGAAATGCATTGTAACTACGGCCTAAATCAATTTATCACCAATCACACAATGCACTCCTCTGGTTCTAGGGGGAGGTCTGTTCGTCCGTGCTTTCACACCACACACAGATCTAAGTATGGTATTGTGGATTTAAAGAAAGAGGCTGTCACCTCCGGCTTCATCATAAAGAATAGTCCCTGTTAAATTTACCCCTCCCCCTTCCTCCACAAGGTGGCAGTAGTTTCCGTATTGTGGCAATAGGATTAGGGAGTAATGTCGAAGCCTTTCAGAATAGTGAACGTTCCCGATGTAGTGTCGTTAGTTTTGCTATCAGTGCACTGTTACAATAGGATTTAGAAATGGGGGACACCTGTAACAGGTTGTAGCAGGTTATAGCTAAGGATTATATTCAAAAGTCGGAGGTCACAGTGGTAAAATAACGTCTAAAAAATTCCAAAGGACCCTTGTGTTTACATTGCTTGGCATTTTGACTCCCAGAAGAGGTTTTAAATCCGGACTTCGGTACATTGTGCGTATCCACCCTTACCTTGTCTCTATTGTCCTTTGGGTCATCTCTTTTGGGATTTGGACACAAAATGCAAAAGTTGGGGATTTTTGTACAGATTTTTATCTGGAGATAAAAAATAGTGGGTTAAATCCGAAAATTTACCATCACTTGTTTATACAATCAGAGGATGGCCAATGTATTACTAATCCACACCAGTATGGAATCAACATTACTTGCAAAAGATGGTGAGGGGAGAGGAAATACATTGAACTTATTTTTTTTTTGTATTTTTTATAGAAATATGTGAATTGCATAACATCTCACTAGGCACCTGATTTCTTTTAACGACCAGCATGTTACTGAATTGACGAACAAATCGTTAACTCAGAGATATTCTATAATATTGAGATGGCATCCCCGTAGGTCTATTAGCATGAAACTAAACTTTTGTCGATTCCGAAGGATTAACGCCTTGTCCGTACAACTCACTGAACAGGCGATTTTGCTTTCTCATCTGCTATTTTGGTTTTATGTGAGAGACTTAGTTGTCCATTGTGTTACTTATGAAATCGGCTTGCTTTGCGACATTATAAAGAATGTAAACACGTTTTCTTAATAGTTCCATACATTCATTAATATTTGGGTAGGTTTTGTTTTTCTTTATATCCTAATTTACGCTCACGCGTAGACCTACACTTTTTACCGTGTAGGCATTCGGAACCGAAGTCCTACGGAATAGGTTGGTTACTTCTTATTCCTGGAGGTATCCTATGACTGTAGCCTGTGTGTTCACGGGGCCAGTTTGCCTGTTTGAGGGATGGAAAACCCCAGATAAACTGGGAGAAAAACCCTGCTGCCCACGCTCAAGATAGGCTAACTTGGCTATGACTGAGAAAGATCCTTAAGCTCCTCATGTCTTCGACGAGAATCGAACCTAGGATACTCCTTCTCCAGGCATAGGGTTGCGAAGGGCACAGCCTCTAGCGGACTTCTTTATATAAATGAGAAAAATAGTAAAATACCGTAATTCAAAAACCATGTTTTCGAAGAATAGTAATATCAGCTTCTTAGATCACAGGAGATGTCAAGAATCCTCATTCGACCGAATGAGTTTAAGCCTGTGCAATAGTAGTTTGCTTATTTGTCTATAACTAAATACAGAACTTAGTCATTCGATTTTTATGACGTAGCTGCCTAGTCTATTATGAATTATAAGATATTCGTTTATAAATAAACTCTATTATATTAAGGTGGTTCCACTTGCCATCGATACGTGAACAGGAACTGTATTGAGTCTGGTCATATTATATCACTATGGTATTGAGACGTGTCACGCTGATTTACTAGATGGTGAGCTGAAGAATTCCACAGATTGCTAGTTTAACAAATTGCACGTTATCCATTCAACTTCAGAATAACGTGCTTTGAGCGCTGAGAATTTGACAATAAATCAAAGATAAGAGTAGCATGGTAAGAGTCCTTGCTGTATGAACAATGTTTCAAGAAACTCCGAACCCCTTTGCCAAATCTTTCCTGCTGCTAGAATGTTAAATGGTAAATTCTAATCAGAGAAATTGAATCAAAACATCCAATCTTATAAACTCAAACTAGAAAACATCTACTGACAATTGCATCTCATCTTCCTTATACCCTCTTTTACCTTGCGGTGTCGAGGGTCCATTGATCATCGGACCTCACTCCGTTTACAGGATAAGGTGGTCAGCCCTATGCCTCGGTGTATCCTATGGCCTGTAGTGTTGAGTTCTCAAGGCCAGTTTGTCTGCTTTGCGGGATGAAAACCCCCAGAATAAACTGAGGAAAAACCCTGCTGTCCACGCCCAAGACTGGCTAACTTGGATATGGCTGAGGAAGATCCTTCAGCTCCTCATGTCACCGACGGGAATCGAACCTAGGACACTCCTTCCCTAGGCATATGGTTGCGAAGCGCATAACCACTAGGCTAACCGCGCGGACTGACAAATGCATACTTGCTTTTATTAAATCATTTGGGATCATGGTTTTTTATGATCAGGGATCAGTGCTATTGGACTTTAATGAACCCTAGTTTCTATTAATGCAATCTTCCACCAGGGAATTTTTCTTCTCCATAACAAGAGATAATACTATTGGTATTGTGAAACATCCTCCATAAAATTGGGGGCTCTCCGAGTGTCATCCATACTTTCCATGTTTGGAAAAATATTCCATATTTTCCAATCCTCAGTAGGTAGCGATGATTTACTTGAAAACGGTTTGAAGCAGCATGAAAAAGTGACTCCTGCTTTAAAGACCATGTTTGATCTGTATCGCAGGAGACCATCTAAAAAAGCTTTTTCATCTAAATAAGACCACCGTGTTAAGTCCGTCACCTCTGTTGTTTGGATAGTTTGTTTTCGAGGGATGAGAGGGTCTTTTCCCTATGAAGGGAAAAGTTAGAGATTCACTACAAAAGTTCCTTGCATCAGGATTATGCAAGGAACTTTTATAGTGACTTCTGTAGTGCAATTCAAATCCAACTACTTCTCAGGTCAACAATACACTGTAGATTGACTGATCCATGAAATAAGTCAAGAAACTTTTTCTATGAAGAAATACAAAGCGTTTTTTGTTTGGGAGATGAACAACTGATTTTCATATTACATTATCATGGAAACAGTCCAGTTTCGTTGAAGCAAAATGTTGCTTGCCAAGTATAGCAACATTTTTGTTGAGTTTTCTTTATAGGAAAAATTTCATATTTGTAAAGTTGACAGCGATTTAACAATCATGGGGGGGAAATGATTTAGCAGCCTGGGACTTCCGATGAACCATCGGGGTTAACCGAAATCTTATATCTGTAGCAAAACTAAAATTCATCGTAACATCATTAGGAGTAAATGGTGACTTTTTTTCTTTTTCATTTATGTTAAAGATTTATGTTTTATTTAAAAATGACCGATTGCTTTACAAGAAATATAGAATAACCATATTAAATCTTTAAGGAAAGTAATTTGAATAACTTTAAATTCTAAATAAAATTTTTAGATATTTCTTATTAAAATTACTGTTAATGCAAAATGAGATATTGCAAATATGTTATTGAAACATACGATGATTTTTGGCGTCTTTTAACAAGAGCGACCAAAATCTTTAAGACGTAGCAGACGACTTAACATTAACCTAATAACTTTTTTTTTCTGTGTGTTTTCCCAGCTAAACTTTGTTAGCACACTTAAAGAAAATTAATATTATTATCGGTCGCCATTTTATTCCTTCGCCATATTATGCCTTTCCGTTTGTAGTGTCTGATAGCGTTGTTGTAATGGTATAGATCGAATTACGTGGAATGTAAATTTAATTGTAAATTTAACAAAATGTTACTTTGTTCGAATGATTCCAGCATTTTAAAGAAAGCTTCGTTGATCAGTGTGTATCATGCATGGTCAGTTCCATTAAAAGACAGCATCTAAAAGAGATAAGAAAAGAAGTCAAACCATTCAAATATTTTGGATAGCTTCTCCCCTCACGTTGTTCATTTACACCCTCTGTCCAAAAAGAATCCGAACTTTCGATAGAAAATAAAACGCAGGCCAATTATAATTATTCAAATCATTTATTTCATTCAATATACTTTCCCTTAGTTTCGATATTAGAACGGTTAATTAATTCGTTAAATGAGTTTTTCATATCGGTTTTTGGGATACTGTTGAAGGTCGTGGTTACTGCCGCTTACCGAGCGTTTTCAATGGTGTCGCATCGCTTTCCTTTCATCGGCAAATGAAGTCGGGGAAAGAGAAATAAGTCACGGGGTGCTAAATCAGGTGAATACTGCGAGTGATTCAACACAAACTTGGTTTTCGCTCAAAAACTGTCTCACAATGTGCGAACGATGAGATGGTGCATTATCGTGCAAAAGTGACCAGCTGCCTGCATCACGATATTCATGCCGTACGCGACGAATTCTCGCTATCAATCGCTTCAAAACTTCGAGATAAAACTCACAACTGACACCTTTTGGCCAGGCGGAACGAATTCTTTGTGGATAATGCTCTTGGAATCATAGAAACAAATCAGCATTATCTTTACTTTTGACTTATCCAAGCGACTTTTTTCGAATGCCCCTCTTCTGGTGGTCTCCACTTAGCACTCTGTTTCGGACTCATACTCAAAGCACCACGTTTCATCACCAGTAACGATCGTTTCAAGGATGTTTGAGTCCTTACTAGGTTTTAATGAGGTCTTTGCAGTGTTCAATTCAATCATTTTTTGGTCGTCGGTCAACTTGTGGGGAACAAATCACGATATCAATTTATGAAGGACTAAACTCTCGGTCAAAATGTGCACAGTTGATTTTAGAATCCCCAATTCATCTTCAATCAATCTCATGGACGATTTCGGGTTTTCTTTGGTGAAATCACGCACTTTTTGAATATTAACGGTCCTGCTTTTCGTCGTCCTCGAGCGTCTCACGACCATTTTGAAATCGCTTAAACCACTCGTAAACTTGAGTACGGGATAAGCATTCATCACCGTATGCTTTTTGAAGCATTTGATGCGTTTCGGTAAAACTTTTACCAAGTTTAACACAAAAGTCAATCGCAGCTCTCTGTTTGAAACTCATTTTCCGACCGTTCGTCAAAACACACTGTCACTCTTGCCACTATAACTCGGCTTCTAATGAAACAAATGTCATAAACAGTTGACACAACACTAAGGAAGGTTGCCGCTTTCGACAACAAAATGATACAACAGGTCGCGCCACTAGTGTCTTCTATTTTCGAAAAGATCGGTTTCTTTTTGGACAGAGGGTGTACAATATTTTGTAGAATATTTTGTGTATAATATAATCGTGTACAATTATTACGAAAAATAACAAATACACTACAGCTCAGAGTGTTGAGTTCCAAAGTACAGCATTTTTTGTTTCTTTGTATTTCCCTCCATCTTAAACTTCCTTATTTACTTCAACTATTATATGACAATCATGTATTCGTGTAAATCATCAAAAACTCCCTTAGGCTTAATGATATAAGATAGATATTAATTGTTTTATAAAGAATTTCTACGATAATATGTACAATCGCATTTTTTCCTGTTTCATTTGTTTTTATTATTTATTTGCTTCGATTCGTTTTCTGGACATCTACGCCCACACGTGATACGGTCGTGGCTCTTGGTGTGTTTTCTAGTACAAGAATGCGTTACATTTGCACGTGCGCTTTTGCACGAAGAAAGCTCCCTTTGATTGTTCCCCCCCCCCCCTTGATCTTTTTCAGGCCGTCAATTGACATTGACAGCAGTAGCAGCTATTAAGTGTCCACTAGTTTTGTGTTGTGTTGCCCATTTCAAGTCGCCCAAGTGTTGCTGCCGATGCTATAGTCTCGGAGAATCTTTTCATCCGATTAGCAGGCATTCACACCGTTTCTTGTCCCACGAAAGACTCAGGTGTTAGGGGGAAGGGGGAGGAAGGTGACGTCGTGCAGAGCCACACTTGTTATTTCCCGTCGATTGTCCATTTACGGCCGACTTCGCGAGCACTACATTAAAAGCCACGACATTCCCCGACAAGCTCATGAGAGCGAGAAGCAACGTGGGGGGTGGATGCAGGACAGTGACTGATGTTGTCGGGGTGACGGTGTCCTAGTAAACCTCTTTTCACTCCAGTCGGGCCACTTGCGGTGGCGCTGCAAGCCAGCTCGTAATAAGGAAAAAGTCAGCCGATGAGAAAAGATAAGACTGTTTTGCCAGAGAAGTGTCGGCGTGGGTGCTTGTCGGTGTCACGTGACTGCTTCTTCTTTCGCCCGGGGGAGTCTTTCTCCGACATCTTCTCTACACACTGCAACCTGCAGCGTTTGTTGCTAAGTAGCTCGAGCCATTCACCTGTCCCCGTAAAGATAAATGGCCTGGCACCGAGAACAAAAAAGTCGGAATCCTGGGAATTTTGACACCCGGAGCTCGACCACTAGGGGGCGGTAGCGGCACTTTTAAACTCGTACAAAAACAGCGCTAATGCTCCTGTTACTTTCGACTTTTCTCACACATTTGCTCGGTACGAAAACGTCACCTTTGCCACCCCCGTCATTCCGTCGATGACGGAGGTTAGCTGGTGGCTTCGTCGGATATAGAGGTCACACTCCCCTTTCTGCTCCCTGCGCCGTGACCTCTGACTCTATAATCTGTGCAGGAACCAGTTTTTCAATGGCTAACCCAGCAGTAGGGACGGATCTTAAACAGCCCCTATTGTCGGGTCTTTTCTAAACTCGTTCGGGAACAAGGATCTGTGTGATGTGCGACGCCCCCTTGCGGCTACTTCACCGGGAACACTTTGTCTGCTGAAGACCTCAGACGTCTGTCAGTTTCACCTGTCACACTGATTGTCCCAATGTCATGGTCTTTCGGTATAAAACAAGTCTCTCCATATTTCGGTTTCATTTCTGTCTAATATTTTCCCTTTCTTTCTTTCTTTCTTTTTTGAGATCCTCCTTTCTTAATTCCATTTTCTCGGTCTCTTATATGATGTCAAAAGGACACAGACTAGGATAACTAAAAGTGTAAATATGAAGAAATGGGTTTTGTTGTATAATCATCATCTCTAGAAACTTTTTCTTGTTGTTGTTTGATTTTGGAGACACAAATACAATATTTCATCTTTATGGGCTATGAAGATTTTAATTTGATCTGCCCATTTTTTTTTTTTTTTTTTCATCATCATCATGCGTATCAAGGATTTAGGCCTAGCGTGGCTTGTTCCGGCCTTAGAAGTCATCGTTGAATCTTTTAAGAGGACGTCCTGGTTTTCTTTTTTCCTAATGGTTTGTACTTTAAGCCTTCTTTTGGTAATCTCTCTGTTTTCATTCTTTGAACGTGTTTTTTTTTTTTTTTTTTTTTTTTGTTGTTGTTTGTTTCCATTATTATTATTAGCCGAAGGTGCCTTTAGGATGACATGCTAGTTACTAGGATCAACCAAGTTAACAGAAATAATAGCTAATAAGTAATTATTTTTTTTGTTTGTTTAAATAATTATCAAATTACGTTCACAATAAATATAAAATTTCATTTTATATAAAATAATAATAATATATATTTTTATATATGTAATGTTAATTTATATGTAAAAAAAAACTTGAAAATTGTGCACCTTTGAAGTGAAAAGCGAAACTAGTTTTGCCGAAGGGATCTAATGAGATGTAGTAATAATAATAATAATAATAATAATAATAATAATAATAATAATAATAATAATGGACCAACCGGCCAGAATAATACACTCTCAGTTGACGGACATAAAATACGTTGACCTCCTAAGCGTTAGCTGATTCAACAGTAATTCTCAATGACAAGGAGTGGCGTTAGAAGTTTCTTCCACTTGGTTATACTATAAATTAAAGATACCAAGAAATTATATACTTGATTTAATCCTTTATCCAAGGGTAAGCAAACAAAGTTTGCGCCTGAAGTATTTTCAGGACTGGGGCAACTCGTGGTAAAGGTGGTATCACTTCAAGGAGTGTTTTCCGCTCATTGACACATTCGGTAATGATAATGCCTTTTGGTTCGAATGAACTGAGTTCAATTCCCATCATTATACAAAACAAACATTTATGAGTTTCTGTTCAACTAAAGGCAATTGGACTGATCTCTTAATACGGAGTTGTGTGTGTGATATACAAATCACACACACGTCTGCGTGTGTGTGATTTGTATATCAAGTATTGAAGGAAGTTACCTCCTCGAGATTACGTTGACGCATTTAGTAATAACCGATTAATTTTAAAAAAATCAAGAATTTATTACTCTTTTAAATAAATTTTATAATTAAAATTAACACAGCAGATTATGGTATTTAATATGATTCATCGAAGATTAAAATTCAGTGTTCAAAACAAGTATTAACATTTTATATACGCTTCCAGTTAATGAAAGAGTTATCAAGATATTTCGCGCTTAAATTTACTTTGTTTATGCTTAATTTAAACTATCAAGCATATAATTTTCTGGAAAGTGTAATTTGTTTTGTAATATATAAAAATATTTTAAAATTTTTGTTTAATTATAGAATATTTTAATAATAAATTAATACACCTTTTTATTATTTGCATATAAATAATATATGATGTTCAACATTTATAACATAAAACGTATGTTATATATATATACATCTTAATATATCTTAATATTGGCTCTTTTACAGAATGAGAAGGCATCTACTGATATCCATATGAGATGGACTATTTTTACATGTCCAATAAGATGGACTAGTGCTAAAACATGGCTGAATTAACTTTTTGTTCATTTAAATGTTGGCTTAAAGAGTTTGTCATAGAAATTTGTTAGAATTATTTAGTTGAGAAACTTGCAGTAATAAGTCAAATATTTTTGTTAAGAAACTGAACAATCAATTCTGTGACCCATGAAACTGAAGAATTTAAGGGGAGGGCGGGATCACTGATCATTCCAGAAATGTATTAATCTCTGTTTGATATAATACTGTTTAACAGACTCCAATGTACTAAGTTGGCCTTTTCATATTACTGTAATTTAGTTGAGTCTAAATTACAGTAATAGAGGTCGAAGATTTAAATTATTTCGAAGCACTTTAACTAAATGAAATACCAACCCTTCCTATGATTTAATGTTATATTTAATAAAATGTAGACATAAAATATCCGTCGAACAGAAATAGTATTGAGATCGGTTTATGATTTCACTTTAAATGATAAAAATATTCTGACTTCGGAAAATTGAAGATAAATCGACTTAAGAATTCGAAAAAAAAAAAAAGAATTAATAAGAATCCCATGATGATGAGTAACTGATAAGATGATCTATCGTAGAACAAAAAGTATAAGAAACGCTAGCTCCTTTTATTCATAGAAAAAAGAAAAAGTTACGAAGCATGCACACTGCAGTAAAGTTGTGCTGAAAACGATGGACAAATATAGCAAGGAATTTGATGATAATGCTGATAGCGTTGCACATTCTTTAATGAAATAAGTAGAACCACATATGAACAATTATGGAACAGCTGCAATTTTTGCAAAGATGGAATTAGGAAAAATCATGCATCGCTCCATTTGTTGCAAAAAAATGTGTATTTATCATGTAGTCAGACCACATATTTTGCAGGTATGACGTATGATCACTATGCCTGTTCTTATACATTACAGAAGTAACGAATAAGTGAAATTATATGCAAACATATCTAGGATATGCCAAAAATAACTTTGTTTTCTTTGCATCTCGACTGAGTTGATTTCGTACAATACATCTCTATGAAAGATCCATCTTTGTACAATGTCATGATACTCTAAATCAGAGTATTTCAATTTTTATGTAAACATTTGAAAATCTATTGTTCAATGTTTTATTTATAAAGTAGAAGACAATTTTTACTTCTTATTCAATTTTTAATATCCACGTTGCATCTTTCATCTCGCATATTTAAATTGATTTACTTCTATCAAAACATTTCATCCTTTCTATTAAAAATAATATTCTCGTTTCAGCAAAATAAAAGCATAAACTTTGAAGTTGTTTTTACTACAATTATTGAGCTATTAAAGCTATGATCATGTGATCATGGCAAGAGGATAACAGCAATAGCCGAGCCTCAGTTAGGACTGACTTCATTGGCTACAGCATTGCCATTCATTACCCTCCAAGGGTATTAATCACCGCATCTCACGGTCGATCCTTCCAACTCCGACCAACCTACTACAATTATAGTAACAGGAAATAAATTAAGATGACAGTATTCAGAAGGGAAAAAAAAGGTGTGAAATATCTGTTTGCGAAATAATAAAATAAAATAAGAAAACGAAATAAATAACAAAAGGAAGTTCATGGTAATCATGAAAACACTGAAATGACTCACTTGGAAGTTGTTTAAGTCTTCTATTTAAAGTTTCTAGCTTTAAATACACCAAATAATGCACGCTGTGTTCATGTTATACAAACAAATATGTTTAGAGTGATTGCTTATTCGGCTTAATCTACTTACAATGCAGCTGTGTATCGTTACAAACCAATATCGTGAAAGGGGGTGTAATTATTTATAAGTCTTTTTTTTTAACCCGGAAATACTTTTAAAACGTTCATCTTGTGGATTGCAAACAGTTTAGTACGCCCTCTAGTGGCCTGAAAGGAAATATTAGGAAAACAACTTCTTTGCAAGCACAGGAATGTCTCTTTAGATTTCCTGTATGTCAAGCGCGTCATAGGTTATTTCTGACCCCCGTAAGCTGTACCGTAAACCTCCTACGATCGGAACGAAGAAGTCGGAGAGACGGGAAGCCAGACACAAGTAATCCAGAGGTGCGTCGCGACCTTGCAACAGTAACTTACTGCCTAGGTCAAGATAGCTCAGGTGATTTACTGTGTGGCGTGTCAACCGACGTGTGAAAAAGGTCAGGGTGGTGACCTCTGTCTGTTGTCCTTCGTAACTCGCCTCGGTGGACATGTAAAGCTACAGTCTAGCGGAGGAGACTCCCCGTTGTCAGTCGCTGAAGGCTCAGAAAAAACGTACGCCTAACGTACCAGGTGCTGATGTTGGCTTCTTACTGAGACACCCCGCTCGGTTTTCGCAGGTGTCGTTTAATTTCATCCCGGATCCGAGACTGTCCTGATTACGCGAGAAGAAAAGGATGAGTGGTCGGAGAATGAACAGGCGTGCTAAAGTCTTGTCGAAATCGCTTCTGGACGTTGCCGATGTCTGGAATGGACTCACGGTAAAAATTACTAAGAAAATTACAAATCATTTCCACCCCAGTTCGGGCTGAGCCCGAAGTAGCCAATTTTAGTCAAGAGGTTGAGTTTAACCTTAGGAAACTCCTCTTGTAAACAAATGAAGGTACCCATGAATGCATTCGACTCAGATTTTTCCACTCAGGGATTAAGCTAATCATGCAGTTGGATCAATTATCTCAGTGGTGTAGTCGTGAGAACCTCTCAATATTTATCAATCGAGGATTGAGACGAATCTTTATAAGCACTTTTTAGCTAAAGATAGGTTAAAGGGTCATATACAGAGATGGAAGATTCCCATATCAGGCATTGGTTAGAACTAGATGGTCTTTGGCCGAAATAGCTAAAACAGTGAGACATTCCTCTATTTCAAATTAAACTTGCTAAGAAT
Source organism: Typopeltis vanoorti (assembly GCF_054136105.1). NCBI lineage: Eukaryota > Metazoa > Arthropoda > Arachnida > Uropygi > Thelyphonidae > Typopeltis > Typopeltis vanoorti. The sequence continues at coordinate 69,595,363 of NC_143569.1, read as the reverse complement.
TTATATTCTTGTTAATCCTTTATCCAAGTGTAAGTAAATATTGCGCGCTGAAGATTCTCACGACTAGGCTGCTTGTATATAGAGATTAATGACTTCATATCAATTAGCCTCTTGAGAGAGAGAGAGAGAGCACTTCTCTGATGAAACGCACTTCACCATTTCTTCATACACATCGCAAGTCAGTCGCGACCTTAAAAAGTAACTTTCTCTATCACAAATGATTCAAAACCTAGGTTTTCATAACCAAGATACACGAGCCTCTAGAATTACACCTCAAAGGCACTGCATCCTTGTTTCTTCTTTCATGTGATGATGCTCTGAAATCTTTAGAGCTTATACGGTTATATTCAACAGGGTAGTGTTCTACAGTATATCCTACGTCGGGACAAAAGATCTCATCCTACGCCGATGCTTCTTAATTTCTTTGCAAAATAAATGAGTATATATTTTATCTATCAATATGTATACGAGTTTTGCGATGAACTACAAATACCCTATTAAATATCTCCCTTTCCAGACATTTATTTCTGGAAACGATCACTGTTTATTCTCACAAAAAAAAAACGCGAACATCAAAGAGGATGATTTCCAACTTATTTCGTTAGATGAACAAGAGTAGTCTATGTTGAAAGCATTTCATATATCACACGCAAATCGTCCTAAGCATTTATTTGATTGGTACTGTCAGATGCACCTCCGTTTCCTGACTTGGAAAATAATATTCTTATCCCTCGTAGAAAAAAAAATTCATTTTTATGCCTTTCTTCAGTAGTGGTTGGGAATTTCAGACAACTGGACAGAGTTATAGGACTTCTAGTAAAGACCAGCTGGCCTCAAAAAAACATACTGATAGAAAATTCGTAAAGTTATCTCCTCATCTTGATTCTGTGGACACCAATTAATCCAATTGTATTATGATTCAGCTATTAGTCTTAATTAACTTTACATCCGCTTTCCCATTCAATCTTTCTTTATTTCTCTGTTTACTATGATCTGACATGCCTTCTTGTACCGCATCGCAGGTGGAAAACTTTTTGGCTCTAACATTGAAGATAGGATTACCAAGTTTGCAGTTTCTCACCCAACATAGATTCACACGGTTTTTTTTTAAATACTTCTTATTTTATTAATATAATTTTATTCAATTTTCCATTAATAAAACGCATTTTGAATTTTTAAATGTCTGTACTTCAAAAAAAGTCAAAAAAGTATAACCAAGTTATTTTATAAACTTGGTTATTTTAACTCCTAATCCCAAATATGCAAACAATTAAGTTTGCGCCCGAAACAAAGTTCAAGTCTAAAGATGATACAACACCAGGGCAACTCATTGTAAAGGTGGGTAAAGCTCTGATCACTATTCTTAGTATTTTCCCATAATGTAAAGCACATCTCACTAGAAGATGTATATACTGCTATGCATTATGGGTGGGGTCACTACCCAGACCGGTTTCAACCTTATGTATAGGTGAAGCGGGCTCTAAAAATAAGACGATCCCGAAAGATCGCCCAACTCAGCGTTGTTCCACTCGATGACAGGCTCACCCTGTCATCGAGAAGAACTTCTCAGCATTGGCTCTACCCAGTGGCAGGCTCATCCCACCACCAAGCAGAGCCATAATCTCAGCGGTGGCCCCACTCAGAGACAGGCAAAAACCTACCTCCAAGTGGAGCCTCTCAAAGCCAGATCCGCCCCGCACCGGTTTCCCACCCTCATTGGGGTCTCATCAGTGAGTAGGTAGACCCTAAATATACCAAGGTTCTTAAAAGAACTGGGCGATGGACTGAGTCCTTGACTCTTTATCCCGTCATCTGAACGAAGATAATCTGTGTGGATGGAGTGCTATTGAGCTAAAAAGCTCTAGTCATGGCTGGGTAACGGTAATAGCCTAGCCTCAGTTAAATCTTCATTGGCTACAGCATTGCCATTCGTTACCCTGGAAGTCCTGAAACTGTTTAGGTAAAGGGTAAAATCTCAAAAAATCAGACGATCTCTAGGCCACTCATTTGTGGGCGAAAGACCGTCTAAATCTCCGCGTTGGTTCTACTCAGTGAAATTCGACCACCGAGTAGAACCACTCATTCCGAAGAAAATAATTCACCGACAAGAACCCCTCAGCGGGCCGTGCCGGAGAACACTTTCCCCGGTGACTCAAATTGCTCCCTTAAGGCAAAAATCCTAAGACAGCGAACTCTCGAAACTCGGCAAGATAACAGCAACAGCCGAACCTCAGTTTACTTCCTTGATTCAGCATTGCTAATTGTTACCCTGATTAGTAAGTAAAGGGTAAAATCTCAAAAAATCGGACGATCTCTAGGCCACTCCATAGTGGGCGAAAGACCGTCCATGTCTCAGCGTTGGTTCCACTTAGTGACGGCCGCCCCGTCCTAGCACCCCGACGGGCTCCCCGTTTAAGCAGAACCACTCAGCGTTGGTTCCACTCAGTGTCGGCCGCCCCGTCCTAGCACCCCGACTACTGAGTAGAACCGCTCAAATTCCGAGGAAAATAATTCACCGACAAGAACCCCTCAGCGGGCCGTGCCGGAGAACACCTTCCCCGGAGACTCAAAGTGCTCCCTTAAGGCAAAAACCCTAAGGGAGCTAACTCAAAAACTCAACACCCAGGATAACAGCAACAGCCGAACCTCAGTTAACTTCCTTGGTTCAGCATTGCTAATTGTTACCCTGGAAGTCCTAAAAAGAACTTTAGGTTATCAATATCTCCGAATCGTATACCAAGGTTATAGTAATACGGAGCATTATCAACTTTACCTATAGAAGTCGCAACAATGTGTTTTTATTTTTAATAAAAATCTCTGGAGGAGATATAGATGTAATAAATTTTTTAACTTATGAATATTGTATATAATAGGATAACCAAGTTATTTTATAAACTTGGTTACATCTATATCTCCTCCAGAGATTTTTATTAAAAATAAAAACACCTTCTTGCAACTTCTATAGGTAAAGTTGATAAAGCTCCTTATTACTATAACCTTGGTATTGGTATTTAGGGTCTAGCTACTCACTGAGGAGACCTCAAAAAAGGTTGAAACCGGTCTGGGTAGTGACCCCACCCATAATGCATAGCAGTATACATCTTCTAGTGAGATGTGCTTTACATTATGGGAAAATACTAAGAATAGTGATCAGAGCTTTACCCACCTTTACAATGAGTTGCCCTGGTGTTGTACCATCTTTAGACTTGAACTTTGTTTCGGGCGCAAACTTAATTGTTTGCATACTTGGGTTTAGGAGTTAAAATAACCAAGTTTATAAAATAACTTGGTTATCCTAATATACAATATCCCCAAGTTAAAAAATTTATTACATATATATATATATATATTTTTTTGTTGTTTGTTTCTTTGATTAAGCCTTTTAAGTTAAAAATTTGATACAAAATCTTAGATATTTATTAACGGTTAAAAGAACTATGAATTCCATCTGACTACAATAAACATAAAAATCACATTCTATATTCAGATAAAACCAGATTTGGAAGAATAACTTATGGTCATAGACAGTCGGATCATATTAGGAATTTCTTGTTTATAAATACAAAAGTATTCCATCACTCGTAGAAATGTAATTATGATACCGGCTCGACATACGATTTCTAAAAGGTCAGAGGACAGAAGGCAACTCCATAGGTAGCAAAATCACCTTTAACGAACTTGAAATACAACCAGACATTCATGTCTTGTGTTTCCTGTACTGCAACGAAGAAAAATGACAAGTATATGATAGAGGAAGGGAATTGTATGTTTTAACAGTACCTTGAGTGTCTTTAGAGGTGAGAAAAAAGTCAAAAGAACGTCTTTATCTTCTTCAAGGTAATTTGGAAGATGAAAGGGAACAATGTACACATTGCATTTTCCTGGATATATATACTCCACTTCGGCCAGACAGTGGAGATAGGTTTGTAAACTATAAAACTTCATAATGTAATAGATTACTTGCGTTAGTTTTTATAATCAAATGTTCATTTTGCGATTTAAAAAAAAAATAATTTTACGCTTCCATTAACAAATAATTATATCTTAATAATCCTAAATGATTTTTTTGCACTGTACCGGCCCGCCATCTAGCGGAAGTAAAGTAATATCTGGCTTTCGCTAATAGCCGAGGTTATAAAAAAAGCGTCAAAAAAATAAAAATAAAATAAATAAATGAAAATGGTGAGCGTAGCTTTTCTCCAACATATGTATTAGGTGGAAAATTGTTAAAATGTATCGTCACTGTGGCTGCAGGCCAAAAAGTGTGTTACTATTACTACACATTTAAAAGGCTTAGCAACATCGATGAACGTTTCCCTGCATGGTGGCAAGTCCTTTTTCCTCTTACGCGTAATTACACCTCCCCTGAGCAACGAGACTAGCACTAAATCAGAAATCAAGTGAGCAGAAAACGGTTCGTGTTTTCATATGGTACACTAACCTCCCCACGCTCGGGAAAGAAGGACCTTCCGGCCCAAGCACATCTGTAGATTATCACCAAGATTACAAACTACTGATCACATTATCCGTGCTATCTAAAGTTGACACCCCAGCGGTTTTCTTGCCCTTGGGGAACCGTGTTTCCCCACTACTCCTGTAAGTGGTTACGTGTGCAAATTAATTACAAACGCTGGAATAAACCGCTTCAGAGAAGATACGACCATGGCCTGCCACCTTACAAGCAATTTTTGTTGGATACGAAAAAGGTTACACACTTGTTCGACTGTGTGTCCGTTTCTCGTGTGTAGTGAATCGCGATATTATGAGATTTAGATGGCTTAATAGCTTCATCCTCTGATTTAGCAATCTTCTCATCGTGCATTGTATGTGTGTGTGTGTGTGTGTGTGTGTGTGTGTGTGTAATACAACAGTTCGTCCATCTGTATCACCAGTTCCGCTGTTTAATAAAATTCAAATTCCTATATTGCTGGCATATGAAAAATATCCAGGAATAGTGATAAAAATGTAATATTTAATAACAGGCTTGATGAAATAAATCTATAAACTATTTAGGTAAAGCTATTAAGATTGAAGACGGAATAATAGAATAGGTATTTGATTGTTCTTTTCTTTAAGCAACTGTTTTGTTTAGTCAAGCTAAACACTAACTATTATTATTGTGTTATAATCTATACTGCTCAAAACAATTAGGGATTTTGGTTTTCTTGTAAATTATAAAGTTATAAAAATAGTTTACAAATGTAACACGTTTATTTTTAAATATTCTTAATATACAACAGTGTAGAACACGCAACTGCGTACACAATCATGTTAAGAGTTGTCGAAACGTTTTTTTAGCTGTATTAGCATGTGGGGGTGGGGGGTATAAAAGCGTGGCTTGTTGGCCTCACTTCCACAGTGCATAATTATCACTTCAATCGTAAACTTATCACCTACCACCCATTATTTTGTTAAAAATGTCAGAGCAATATGATATCCCGGAATCCATGACTTGGAGAACCATTGGTCGATTGGACAAATGCAGCAAGTTGTTGCTCAAGCTTGTCGTGTATCTCAAAGCCTAATTTCGCGACTTTGGAATCGCTTTCTGGAGACAGGAAATGTTTGCCGAAGACAAGATCAAGGTTGACCATCATCAACAGCTCCAAGAGACGATCAGTATTTGTCATTACTTGTCAGAAGAACATGCTAATCCAATCGAACATGCTTGGGATGCTTTAAGTAGGCGCTTTTCTGCTCGACTGGTGCCACCACGATCGCTTCAAGAGTTCGAAATTGCTCTTACAGAAGAGCGGGGAAATATCCCGCAAGAACTGTTTGATCATCTTATCCGTTCCATGTGCAAAACAAGCTGTTTTGGCTGTTAATGGAGACTGTAGGCCCTATTAAAAATTAACAGCCAAAACAGCTTGTTTTGCATGGAACGGATAAGATGATCAAACAGTTCTGTTATTTTGGATATTTTTGTTAAAACTATTTCACGCTAAAATGTATAATTTGTTAAATTTATAATAAACATCGATTATTTAAACAATATCTCATCAATTAAACCTATCCATAAGTAAGAAATATTTATTCATGTATAAAGAACCCAATAGTTATAATTATTTGCAGAACTTTATAATTATCTGACAGAAACTAATATATCCCTAATTGTTTTGAGCAGTGTATATAATTGTATTATAATATAGTTATATTATATTTTTACTTGCATAATAATTATATACATGCTTATATTATAATATATATATTACTATATTTCATTCATATTATTCGACTAGACAAGCTAAAATGTTCTGCATTTAAACTTCTACTAGTAGTAAAAATGTATAATTAATTATTTTTGCTCTTGTGTGCGAAGTGAGTTCACCCTGTTCTAAAAGTACAATTGTAAAAATAAATAAATTAATTTTTTAAATAAATGATAAATCATAGAAAAAGACTGTAAAATAATGTAATAAAAGGATATATCAAATCCACTCGAAAAACCTTTAAAAAAATAAAATATACGAATGAAGAAATAAAAGAGGCTGTCGTTAGAAAAATGGATAAAAAAGAAGTAAAATATTTATAAAAACTTACATTGTAATAACAGAAATTATTTCAATGTCAGCATTTAAACTCTAATGAATAAAATAATAATAAAATGAAACATAATAAATACCAGGAGAAGATAATACGAATATTAAACTGTACAACAATGCAGCGGGGGGGGGGGATTTAAAGACAGACTTCTGACATTCTTTAATAATTTTTTTTTTTTTTTAACTGGAAAAACTCCTAATTCTTAGGAAAAGAAGCACTGGTTACACCAATTTATAAAAAATGAATTTAAAATATCTGCAGGGATATTAAAAGAAAAGTTAAACACTGTTGTAGAGAACAAAATGGAATCCGAAAAGGACAACCTTGCGTAGACTTTGTTTTTACTCTAAAATTAATAACTGAAACGAGAAGAAAAACACAATCTTTATTGTTAAAAAAAAAAGTGATGAAATTAACAGAAAAACTGTTTAAAATATTGGATGACTTAAATATACCACTGTGACACTTATTGTTTACTTTTAGTCTATTTATATAATACGTGGAATAAAATGGTAATCAAATAAGAATGAATATCAGGGGAGTACTCTATCACTTCTACTTTTTATTATATATTTATTTATCGCATTAACTACATTATCACGATGTGATCATTAGTAAAACCATAAAATGAAATCGCATTTTTTTGGTTTTACTAATGATTATACTTTTCATATTATACTAATACAGTATAATATGAAAATATCTTTTTAAAAAAAAAAAAAAAAAAAAAAACAATGATGATAGCTTTTAAAGGATAAACCCGAGCAAGAAGTAAAATAGTGACAAATAATAAAATATTAGTTCAAGTAAATACTCTCAGATAGATGTAATTTATCATATGAAGATGAAGATGGAAAACAATATGGACATTAAAATTTCAATTTTTGCTAAAGTAAATGCATAATAAATAATATATTTATGCATTCCCTATATAAACACATACTAGAATCACAGTATGTCTAAACCAACTTTATTGTATGGAAGCGAAACGTGAATCATAAAAAAAAAAAAAAAAAAAATGAGAAACCGAATTCTCACTGTCGAAATGCATTTCCTCAGATAAACAGCTCGGAACCATAAACAGATGAATAAATCGAACATTTAACATCTAAATCGAACGAATTACTAAACCAAAACAATTTTTTACATGCATACATATTCAATATTGAATTCAAGTCTCTTATTTAAAATTTGCAATAGCCGGACCTCAGTTAGAACTGCATTGGCTACAGCATAACCATCCATTACCCTCCCTGGGTGCCCATTTTAGTCGCCTCGTACGACATGCATGGGCTACAGTGGGCTGGTATGTAAGTAAAGCCATTTCTAAAAATTAGGCGATCCTCCCGACCACTCCTCACGAGGGACCGAAAGACCGTCCAACTCAGAGTTGGTTCCACTCAGTGACGGCCTCCTCCACCACCACTTAGCAGAACCGCTCATATTCCAGGGAAAAGCATCCACCTACAAGTCCCCTCACGATCCACGCCGGAGAACACACTTCCCAGAGACTCAAAATACTCTTTCAGGGCAAACCCTCCCCAAATCTAAGCTCCCCCCCTCGCCGGGAGCAAAATTTCGGAAGAAACCTAAGAGAGCGAAACTGGAAACTCTGCGTCCCATTTTAGTCGCCTCTTACGACATGCATGGGCTACAGCTGCGTTATTCTTATCCTCGCCACCATACGGGGAAAGAAGTCGTTTTAATGTATCATCCCTTAGTTATACACCCTCTGTCCAAAAAGAAACCGAACTTTTCGAAAATAGAAGAAACTAGTGGTTCCACACTTGTATCTTTTTGTTGTCGAAAGCGGCAACCTTCCTTAGTGTTGTGTCAACTGTTTATGACAGTTGTTTCATTAGAAGCCGAGTTACGTGCCAAGAGTGACTGTGTTTTGACGAACGGTCGGAAAATGAGTTTCAAACAGAGAGCTGCGATTGACTTTTGTGTTAAACTTGGTAAAAGTTTTACCGAAACGCATCAAATGCTTCAAAAAGCATACGGTGATGAATACTTATCCCGTACGCAAGTTTACGAATGGTTTAAGAGATTTCAAAACGGTCGTGAGACGCTTGAGGGAGACGAAAAGCTGTGCCGTCCAAAATCTGGACTGAGCGAAGTTAACATGGAAAAGGTGCGTGATTTCATCAAAGAAAACCCGAAATCGTCCGTGAGATTGATTGAAGATGAATTGGGGATTCCAAAATCAACTGTGCACATTTTGACCGAGACTTTGGGCCTTCGTAAACTGAATTCGTGATTTGTTCCCCACAAGTTGACCGACGACCAAACATCCTTGAAACGATCATTACTGGTGACGAAACGTGGTGCTTTGAGTATGAGTCCGAAACAGAGTGCTGAGTGGAAACCACCAGAAGAGGGGCATCCGAAAAAAAGTCGCTTGGAGAAGTCAAAAGTAAAGACATGCCGATTTGTTTCTACGATTCCAAGGACACATTATCCACAAAGAATTCGTTTAGCCTGCCCAAACGGTCAGTGGTGAGTTTTATCTCGAAGTTTTGAAGCGATTGATAGCGAGAATTCGTCGCGTATACGGCATGAATATCGTGATGCAGGCAGCTGGTCACTTTTGCACGATAATGCACCATCTAATCGTTCGGATATTGTGAGACAGTTTTTGAGCAAAAACCAAGTTTGTGTGTCGGATCATTCGCCGTATTCACCTGAGTTAGCACCCTGCGACTTCTTTCTCTTCCTGCGACTTCATTTGCCGATGAAAGGAAAGCGATACGACACCATTGAAAACGTTCAAGCGGCAGTAACCACAACCACCACCGAGCGGAACCGTTCAAATTCCGAAGAAAAGCATTCACTGACAAAGCCGCCCAGCGGGCCGTGCCGGAGAACACTTTCCACTGAGACTCAAATTACTCCTTAAGGCAAAGACCTTAAGAGAGCGTACTCATATTATTAGCAATATTAGCAATAGCCGAGCCTCGGTTAGAGCTGCATTGGCTACAGCATTGCCATCCATTACCCTCCAAGGGTATTTTAATCACCGCATCTCACGGTCGATAATTGACAAAGAATCGGTTTCTTTTTGGACACGGGGTGTATTCTCATAATATATAAAGTATAAAGGTGTATAATAATTTTTTGAAATTTGAAAGCAACTTTTTAAGTTTTTAAAAATTAAAAGAAAATTAAAGATATAATATAAGTTACTTAATTATTTCTAAAGCATTATTTATATTTTCAATAAATAAACTATACTACAGTTTATTAAAAACCGTTTAAAAGAGTGAATTGCCTTCAAAGCAAACAACTGTTCATTCAACCACAAGTATTTACATGCGGTTGAATGCCTGCCAAATTACTTAGTGTTGCCCGAGATCTTATTTTAATAAATGAATATGGGTTTTAAAAAATAAAGTTTTCAAATCGGAGTTTTTGAAATTATAGCCATGTCTTTCACTTCCCCCTTTCTCAAATCTAAACGTAGCCTACGGTTTTCTCGTATTCCAATAAGAGGCCACAAGTAATTTTGAGGAGATTCAAATATAAATTTTTAATAACAGAAATTTGTTGGAATTACAGCCAAAGAATGCATGCATACGAAGCCAGTATTTTATGCGTATTGACTGCATGTGCTTTTCTACAGTTTTTTGTATTTAGAGAGATTTAAAAAATGCGTTAAAAAAAACTCCAAGTTTAATAATCCGAATACCTCATATCAATAAACAGACATTGATAAAGCATATCAATGTTTATTTATATGCTTGAGAACGGAAATAAAATAGAAAACTTAATTATTGGAACGATGACTATGATTATCCTTCCAAATCGCCCAAATATAATTAATTTATACTTATATCAACTTTGCTTTCGTTTATTCAGAGGGCGCAGGCAGCGACCGGACACAAAATTACACGATTTTAAATTTCATTAGGACAGATGTTAAAAGTGTTTTATATAAAATTATTCTTTCTATAAATTTATGTTCTTTTAATTTTTATCAGTCAGTCACAATGGTTTTTAAATACCAAAAACAGAATTGTGTTGGCCTTTCCGGGATTTTATGGAAGGTTAGAACTGTCCCATGAGTCGCTGTAAAATTGGAATATTATTGTTAGTTTTCTTAAATATTTACTAATTCATTTGCATTAATTATTTTTCTTTTTATTCCTTTTTTTTTTCTCCTCAAGAACGACCTACCACATCTTAATTTATAAATTGCTTCGATTAGTCCTATTTGCCATTTCGCGAATGTCAATGTACCTTATGACATTTTTTTTTTCCTTTTTGATGTTGCAAAAAAAGTGTCGGAGTTATTGTTGAAGAGGTTGGCTCTAACTTTGATATAAAATACTGAATCGAGTTGCGCAATGTGTATATGTGGGGTGGGGGGGGGTCTCTCACTGAACAAATTTTTGTTTCCCTTCATTTATTCTAACTACTGTTATTCTTAGGAACACACCCCTTGTTATGTATTTCCGAAATATCTACGATTTTCTAAGTCAGTGTTAATAGTTTTTTTCTTTCTCTTCTTAACTTTTTCCCATTCATGATGTACTAAGATTGAACAATCTCTTTTGTAAAAAATAGCTCGCTCTTTGAAAAAAAAAAAAAAAAAAAAGCTATATTCTAGAATTAAATACTTTTGTATTTCTGTTTTCGAAGTACATTTAAGTTAATAAAGAAAATGTGCATTTAAGATGTCTTTGCCTTGACACTCGATGTAATATGCACCTGTTCGTCTATGATTAGCAGCGCAAACAGGAATGGTAATTTGATTGATATTTTAGTTTGTCAAAAACCAAGTAAATCATGAAGTATTATATGATGTTTTTATTCGAATCTTACCCGTGAAAGCCTTAGATGTGTTGGTGGGTTAAGGCTGATTGTTTTGAATTACTTGCAAACAGCTAAGAATATGAGGCTAGTGTACTACATCTGTAAACCGCCCTGCTTCCCTGTGTTGCGGAATGAAAAAATAAAAATAAACAGGTTTCTGGAAGGGAAAACTTCTTCCACCTCCATATGAGACAGGTTAGCTCGCTCTCAGCTGTAAAAGCCCTTGTCAAGGTTCTTCAGTAGGTGATCCAAGGAACAGATATTTTCAAGCCACTTGCGATCTTTACTAAATAGGTTGGTAGTCTTCCGCTAGGCGGTGCCTCGGTAGCTTTGCTCGGTCGGTATTGACGAAGCCCTTTGATTAAAAAGGTGTACGTTCGAATCCGTTTTAGGACTTTTATCAAGACTTTTTTATATATACGGAGGTGGAAGTATTTTTTCCTTCCCCGAAACTCAGGTTTTTCATTCCATAAAATAGGCAAACCGACCAGAAGAATACACGCAATTAACAGACACAATACAATGGCCCCCTCATCGTTTTAGGTGCTTTTGCTATAATCTCAAATAACAACATCGGCGACAAGAACAGTCTCTTCGTTAAACGCATTCACCAACATCCAGACGACAGAAGGATTCCAATCCACAGCCTGCAGCTTGAAGTGAGGAGCCGCTATCCACTTGGTCAACCAGCACAATCAAGCACTGCTATTAATGATTAATAACTCAGAATGCCACGGACAAAAAATATACGGTACTTCGCATCTTTATTGACACTTGCTATAGAAAATCAAAAAAACATTGTCCATTCTTTTCAGGAGAATGAGGGAAGCTGTTTATGCAGTTCCCTAATCAAAGTACGTTTGAAGAATCTTGCTCGATAAAACAGCTGATTCCATCTAGATTATCATTTTTTATCACATTTATTTATTATATTTTATTATTTTTTATTTATTCTTTTTTTTTATGTGAGAATAAGGTATTATGTGGCTTTCTCGCTTACTCGTTAGCAAATGGCTAACGACAATGGAAAGATGGATCAACTCCTTAGTTTTCCTTTTCCCCTTTGTCTGGGAATGGATTTGTACCCATTGTGGGTTGAGTTTAGGAGAAGTAGACCTTAAGTAAGTGAGAGTTTACCGCTTAGTGGACTAACTGGTTAAGGTGAGCGGTAGCAGTTGCGGAGTATGTGTTGATGTCGAGGATCCCAAATCTCTGGATGCAGGGGTGATCCAGAGATTTGTGAAGACTTGAGCAGTACAGTAACGAGGGTATGAAGCGACTGTGGCAAGTGTCTAACTTTTCTCCCCCTTAACCCAAAAATGAAAAAAAATTTTGAAAAATGTAAATGTAACAAGTTAAATTATACTAAATGCAATATTTTAAATACTTACTATTAACCCCATCAAAATTAGTTGCAGTGTGTTGCAGAATTTGTGTGTCTAAAGCGGCATATTGCCGAAATTTAAAAGTACAATATAAAATAGCGGACTTTTATATCTATTTATTTATTTTTATTTTTTAAATTTTTTTACGTTTTGCGCCTCAAACCTAATTGCGCCCGTGGCGGGCGCCTCTTTCGCCACGCCCTCGTTACCGGCACTGGACTTGAGACTTGCACTCAGAAACGATTGGCTTTCTCGTAAAGAGTACTGTTGTACTTTTATCCGCATATTTTATACGTCGATGCACCGTTTTTTGAAGTAGGTTTTAAGATTAAGTTACGGTGCCTTGGAATCACTTGGTTGTTAGGTGTGAACGTGATGCCCCTGTTAATTTTGCCGTATCATCTGCATAGAAGGTTGTGGTGTCGGTAGTCAGTGAGGAATGTTGACTGTGTGTATGGTAAAGAAGAGGAATAGGGAAGGGTTGGTCAATGGAGGAGATGTTCGGTGTAAGGCGCATGTGTTGGTGCACTTTTCTGATGAAATTTAAGTTGGAGCACTTGTAGTGGGGGGGATTGCATTGTGTATCCGAGCTAGTAGATATGTTTCTGGAATGTGTTCCTCATTATTGATAATGTTCTACTCACCATGAATTGAGGGGAAAACACTTTCAGCTATTACAGAACATCTTAAATAATTTCCGAAGTGATTGGTTGTAGAGATTAAAGTTTTCTTTCGCATTGTTGGTTTCCGCAGTCTTCGGGAATGTGATGTCGAACCAAGTTGTTGTTTTATTGAATAATTAACTACCCACTTCGAAGATTATTCGAAGTGGGTAGTATTTTGTGGTAACCCCTCCTGACTTTATTCTTTTCTTTGATGAGATTTATGGATTTCTCTGAGAGTAATTTATTTTGGATGTAGCCTTAATGGGGATTGTCGCTGGGACTGCTTTGCTTTTCCAGACTTTCCTCATGGCGTCGGACTCTTCCTTAGACTTTATGGTAGAACTGGTCTGATGAGTTGAAGACAGCATTTGGGGGGGGGGTGTCCTTCCAGTTGACAATGGATGGGCTATACGGTAAGGTATCGAATTCTGATGATCCGAGTTGAAGTAAGATAGTATTGTAGTCTGAGTTAAGGTCGTCTATTACTTGCAGTTGGAATTGATGTTTGACGCTTATATAATGATCGAGAAAGTCTGGTCGTCCAGACGGTCCAGACCCCTACAACCGATCTATTTCTAGTCATTGTGTATTCAGTATGTGTGGTTTCGCTGCTTTGCTGTTTCAGGAAGATGTGCTTGGCGTTTAAGTAGCAAGCTGCCAGTACTGTGTCTTTGGTATTGGCAGCTGTTTGCTTGGAGGATTATAGATGGAAAAAATTCTTAATTTGTCTGCTTGGAGGTTAGGACCACCACCTCGGCGATTTTTATGTTTCTGGTTGTGGGTTTGCCCTCTTGCTGTTCTTTATGTTGTACTTAAAATAGACTGCTGTGGATCGCCTCTGGCATTTCTATACAGGACATAGCCCCTGATTTTTGGATTGTCGACTTTTCCAAATGTGTGTCTCGTAGATTACAAGTAATTCTGTGTTGTATAAGTTAATGAATTCGTGCAGTTCGTGGATTGTGATCGTTTTTATTTCTATAGGTGGATGCTGTTGAGTTTTAGACATTGCTGAGTGCTGCTAGGATTACTTGAGTGTGTTTCACGAATCCGTTTGTAGATTCCTGTTTTGAGTTTGTTTCTCCTAGCGAGGTTGCAATTGCAATGGCTTGTGTGTATTATTGAGAGATATTGTTCTATATTTTTCATTCGTTTAGCTGCTTCTACATATGTTTTGCTTTCGGGAGATCTCCGTTTGTTTTTGGTTGACGTTCGATTGAAGTTGATTATATCTTCTGTGGTCTGGCGGTTTGGGACATCTTGGTATGGTTTTCTTCATCACACACACACACACACACACACACACACACACACACACACACACACACACACAGTGGATCATACATGACACGAAAATATGCACACCCTTTTCCAGTATCCTTTCCTTCAGTTTACTTCATAACTGCTTCTTGGTTGGTTGGTTTTTTCACCATTAGGTTTTCATGTTTTCCTAACATTAGCTACAGTTGATCTATAATGCTCTAACTGTGCTACAATCTCACGAACTTATTGTTTATTAACACCTGTTATCTTACTAGAAACCGATTGACTCTTAATCCCGTTCTCATTTCTAATATTGTACAAAATTACAGTGAGTTTTGTGTCCTTTGTCATTATACCCTGCTGTTCCACACAGCTTATCCGAGAAAACGGAGATGGCATTTTTGCAATACAGTATGTGTCTAAGTCGTCATACTGTATTGCACATACTTAGACACATGCTGTATAGGACACACCGGGAGGCATAGGGCTAGCCACCTTATCCTCGGGACGGGTACAGCTTAGAAGAGTTAAGGATAGCTCCGTAACAGGCCACTAAGCCTAATATGTGAAGAGAAGAAGAAGAAGAAGAAGAAGAAGAATATATATATATATATATATATATATATATATATATATATATATATATATATATATATATATATATATATATATATGTGGATGGGTGACCTCGGTTTCCGAGGTCATCCATCTCTGTGCGCTGATATAATTATTATAATCCATTCAATACCTATACTAGAATCGAATAACCTGCTTATAAAGTTATAATTCATTCGTTCCTCAAAAATGTCTCCTATAGATTAAGAAAAGTGATGAATGTTCGTAACTTATAATATTATATCAATTCATTCCATACAAATCAAGAGTGAAATAGCATTTTCGTACTTAAATTGTGGAAGAGCATTAAGAACATTATGAAAAATTTGCCAAATTTGAACAGTTGCCAAAATGAGAGGAGATAATAACGAAGGTCTGGCTACTGTATAGTGTACAGTTACATTTTTCGGGGTAATTTATAGATCAGCTAATATCTACAAGACAATTAATTCGTAACTTTTTAATATGTGCGTTTACATAAAAGCCACTGGTTTGCATATTCGATATAAATTATAAGCTATTGATCTGCTTATTTGATGTTACTATAGGGGTGTGAGCTCAGTTCAGAATGGTTAGCTAAGTTAAATGGTATTAAATTATGAAAGGACATCTGATAATCTTGGGTATCTTCATGCTCTTGTATAAAATATTCTCTTACCTCCTTTCCCTCCTCAATAATCATGACGAGAAGAACTTTGGAAATCGATAGGCAGTCACCTTACACTGATCACGAGGTGGGAATTCACCCCACGACATGCTGGATAATAGGCAATGTTCTCTAATCCTTAATAGTTTGTGTGCATCTTTGTATGTTGTAAGGTTGATTGAAAAAAAAAAAAAAAACTATATTTTTTCGAGGGAAAACCTATTTGCCAGTGTCAAAAACTAATCCTAGAATCGACTGAAAAAAAAAAGCCTGTAAAAATTCCTCTAGTCAGTTATTGCAAGTTTTAAAATAGTCTGCATTGGGTGGGGAGAGAGAGAACCCCTCATTTTTGCCCGCAATAAGAATGCAATGGTTGCTTTTTTTTATTCCTACGACAATTTGTGAAGTTTAATAATTGTGAACATTTTAATAATTATGACAGTTGTAGTTTGTTTATTTATTTATTTTTTTTAAATTATTTTGAAAGTTAAATGGGGCATCTTTGGTAACTTCCTCTATAGAATAGTTTGTATTTTGTTTAGATATGCTGCATAGCAACAACCAAATAAATATATATATATATATATACATAACCATTCTGGAACAATTAGAATGATAAAACAACCTTTTGTGTGTTTGTTTGCCTTAACAATTCACTCCTCGTTGCAGAAGAATACTAGATTATCTTTTAGGGGGTAAAAAAGTAATAATAAAATAAATGGACAAAAATTGCAAAGAGGTTTAATCTGTCATCTAGTTTTCTTAGAATTTTTTTTCGTCCTCTGAATTGTTACATTATGCTTATACGGAAGCTTTTACTGAAAGTCAATAAAAAACATCAGATTATATATATATATATATATTCCAACATTTCTTTCTTTATTGGTGATGTTTGTCAGTTCTCATCGATTTCTTTTATTATTATTTTTTTTTTTTTTCCCCCTTTCCACAGAAAGTGGTTGTTGTCTTTCCGAGAAGCTATCGCACATCCGAGTTCACAGAATACTTCACATGAGCATACGTGTATAAAACGAAGGCGATTCAAAATATCCCAGTATGTGAAATCTGCCGAAAATACAGTATTTAGTTGGTATTACAGCATTGTTATATCTCAATTACGTAAATCGAGTGCGCCATCTAGTGTCAATGAAATTATAACGTGGCTGACAGCAAGAATTTTTTTAAAAAAGTATTATTGATTGCAAGAAATACTTGATGTAAAACCAGATGCCATTGATATTTATCAGCAGAATGAAGCACATTCTTGTTCGAAACATGTATATATAAATACAAAAGTTATCAATTTTTATCAAATGAGTTACTAATGAAGGAAATCTTCATGACAATGTCTTGATTTTTGAAATCAGTTTTTGTGATAGATTGTATAATATTCATGTTGAGTGAACAACATACACAACTTCAATAGATTTTTATTTGAAATAAAAAAATAATGAGTTCGAATTTTTATAAATTTAAATTTAAAGAATAATTACTTAAGAGATTTTATAATTTGAATAGAAAAAAAATAATATTTATATTCTAATTAGTTAGTTCTCAAAGCCACCATTCCTATTTCTATATATAGGAAAAATAAATTTTATTTATTTTACAATTTCTCTGTTTTGTGGGTCCTTACGTTTTGTTATTGTGCCTTTAATTCTTTTCCCAATTTTTTTCAACTGAACAGCTTTGTTTTTTTAATTAATTTTTCGTAGTGTGTGGCCTTTCTGCTGCACGTGTCAGTACTGGTCTGACAACTTCCTCACAGGTTTTTATTCTTCACACACACACACACACCTGTTTATGCTTATAGCATAATGTTTTTCTTTTCTATTGAATGCATTTAATTTAATAATCTTTGGTAATCGAATTATCTTCGCTATTCAACTAGCAGTTCGCGGGTGCGAATCCCATTGCAGGTATTAATGTTTCGGAATATCTTTAGGTAGAGATAAATTTCATCGCCAGGTGCAGACCACCTCTCCGCTTATTGATGCCTTTCGTCTCTTGAAAAACTTCCATTTTTAGTTTTTTAGAGCAGAGTTTCCGGACAATGTAAAAATAAAAATAAATAAATAATAAAAAATGTTAAAAATAATAAAAAAAAATCTTTAACTCATCAACAGTATTAAATAGGTTTACAAATAGCTGTTGGGGGACACAAAAAAAAGAAAGAAAAATAATATGGGAGTATATTAACACAGAGAGAGAGCAATATTTCTTACTTAATATTTACACTGCTTTGAAAGAAGTCAATGGACACCACAGTGTAAGAAAAAACAGCCATGGCGCCCATCTTAATGCATTGTAGGAACTTTCTTTTGCTACGATGACCACAGCAATCCTAAGAGGAATACTTTCCACAAGCGTACTATTACGATCAGTGGGAATTTTGGACCATTCTTCCTGTAGGCATGCTATGAGGTTCTGGACTTATGATAAAAGTTTAATGGAGTGAAACCATACTAGGAAACTATTAAAAATAGTATTTAATGCTTCCAATATTTCATCTCCGTTACAGGGACATCGCCAGTGAGTACTAGATGAGAGTTGTAACACACACACACACCTTTTCCTAGTGCTCTTTCACTCCATTAAACTTAATTAATATTAGCCTTAATATACGAAAGTCCTAGACTGTTGTGGGACGTCCCTTGACCTCACCGGACGTTCCAGTTCATCCCGCAGATGTTCACAAGGGTTCAGATAAGCCTCTGTGGAAACCAGTCAAGTGCGGTGACGTTCGTGTCCACAAACCACGCAATTACAGCAGCAGCTTTATGACACAGTACGTTGTCATGCTGAGAGAGAGAGAGAGAGAGAGAGAGAGAGAGAGAGAGAGAGAGAGAGAGAGAGAGAGAGAGAGAGAGTGGTCAGTTCCATAGAAACTCCACAAAGTAGGAAGCATTGCATTGTGCAGAATGGTTCATTTACCTCCCGGAGTTCAATGTTCGTGGCACCACAAACAGAAGTCCAAAACCAAACCAGGAGAAACAGGACTATATCATCACTCCGCCACCTCCGAATTTCATAGGAGGGTTTACACTCTGGTAAGAGGCGTTCACCGGGCATCCACCACACCCTTTCATCTGCTCGGTAGAGGATGTAACGTGATTTGTCGCTTCATAACAGCTTTCCAAGTTTTCACGTCCCGCTGTACATTGTCTTTCCACTACTAATGATGATGCTACATTGTTGATTCGGGTAATGTGGAGTTTATATATCGTGGCCTCACCATGGAAATCCATGCTGTGAGCGTCGGTTCTGTATGATTTTTGTGCACATTCGTGTTCCAGTAGATGCCCGGAATTACACGTTCAACGTGTCGGACGACCAATGGCGGTTTTTACATATTATCCTTCGTAGCACCTTACATTCGGTGAGTGGGGGTGGGTCGTCCACTGCTTGTAGTGCAGTTGACACCCTGCGCTTGTATATTATCACTGATTGCTGACCTGGTAGGACCAAATTTGTCATTAATTTGCGGATCAGATAGGCCTGCATCATGCACCTCGTGCATGAGGGGTGTCCGTTGACTTCTTTCCAAGCAGTGTCAAACGTCTTTTAGATGTTACCTTGTAGTCCCGTAAGCCATGGGTAGCTTACGGGACTACATATTGAAAAGATATTAATGTAAATACCTGAATCAATAAGAAAATGAAATGTATTATTTAATAACAAATATTAAACATTACTGACATTTAAATGGTTTAATTAATATAAAACACATCTTGATTTAAAAAATAAAAGTATATTTATAATTAAAATTTATAACATATAGCTTTGAATGTCATTAAAATGCTTTTCATATATGAATTCTTCCCTGCACAGCTTTTTATTTTCTCTCGAAAATTTGACAGATTTGTTCTCAATTTCAATGTTTTGATATTAAGGTGACGTTTTGCATTGCGAGATTTCGGACTGTCTTCTGCTAATATTGTATATCCTCTAGGCATATCACCTACAATTTCTCATCATCAATCATTATTCAGTAAAACCCAGTAATAAATATGATTTTTCACGTGGCTGTTTTTTGATATCCGATTCTTTGTTTAACTCTATAATCAGTGCACTGGGTTCCTCAGCGATCAAGAGCTAAAACTTCTTAGCGCTTGATCGCTAGCAAAATGACAACCTCGGTGCTTACGCTGAAACGTTGGCTTTTAAGTCATTCATGCAACATCTCACTATGGTCTTCCTTTCTGAATAAATACACGTAAATTCAAAGTCACTTTTCTCACTGAAAGTTATGATGATCTTTTTCTTGGTATGAGACGTGGTGTATTTCCATCCTAAACTCCGACCTTTGCTCTTCTGCTGTTGTAGTGAACGAACTACGTTTTATCACCAATGACAATGTGCTTTAGGGTGATATCGCTTTCCTCATAACAAAGATAGATCAAAAGGCTGTATTGCTTATATCGTTCTAGAGTTGTTTGGGAATCCATCTTCAAGTAGCAAAGTCTTTTGAGATGACTTTGCAAACCAAACAGTGACTAATCTTCTTTTAGTTTATCATTTCGTTGGTAATTATCCTTCTGCTCTTGTGAATAAATCTAAGGATTTTTTTCAGTGTTAGCATCATTTCTCGATACGAATTAGCGCTATGATTGGTCTTGTTCATGACCGCTTGCTTGTCTGCTTTTGAATATGCAAAGAAACTTGTATATCCACTCTATAAAACACACTATCATTTTCTTTAAGTCTTTGATAAATTCCTGCGCATGCTACACTTTTAACCCACAAAATTCATATAATTAAATGGTGTTATTTTAAACATACAGTATATAGTCACTAGAGTGGCCATGTTCACTCAGATAACTAATTATTGAAGGTCAAATAATTAGTCTCACTGCTAAACATGAATGTTTAGCAGTGAGACTGATTTCGATGCGGATAAGAAATGGGATAAAAATGTTAAAGTTATTTACACACATTTCGATTAGAACCTCCAGGTCATGTATCTTACATAAATTTAAAGCATGCATAGATAAAAGATGTTTGAAAAAATCTCCACAACAACAACAAAAAAAAAATCAGCAGTCAGATTTCTATTATCCTGGTAAATACCGAAATGAATGTGCGTGCGTGTGTGTGTGTGTTTTCCCTCAACCCAATGGTCGGTGGCGCAGCAATCCTACTTTACTAGGGAATTATTGATTCTGAGCGGACAACCTCTTACATGTCAATGTTCTTCTCTTCCTTACAGAAATATTATGGTACTATCCATTTCCAAAATACAACAGCAAAGAAAAGAAAGACATTGACTGTTAAAACCAACCATGCTTTGCTAATTTTAGCAGCCAATGTCTTTCTTTTGCCCAGGTTTCATCTATTTAGTGGAAGTATCTGCAGAAGAGAGTGTGAATGACTTCGTTTGCCCTTCTTTTCTAGGATACCGTTCCCGCTTACTTTTCAGTCGTGTTTGATCCAGCGGATAGGTCACGGATGTTTACAAATATCTTTAGGATGGCAAATGATTTTCATTACCTAGAGGAAGATCGCACGCATCCCATGCTTACTGAAGACCTAAAGTGTGATTAAAAAATGTTGTTTGGAATTACGATCGAATCAACTAAGACTATTAAACAAGCATATTATATTTGTAAATTGCGTGTGTTCTTATGACCGATTTGGCTGTATTTTTGCGAGATGAAAATCCCATGTTTTCCGAAGGGGAAACCCTACCACCTTCGTGTGATTTAAAAAAAATACCACGATGTGTGGTAAGAACCACCGTAAAGGAACTTAACCGTTTGTGAACTAGATTATTATTTAAAATATAAGTTACTTAATCCTTTGTCCAAGTGTAAGTAAGAAAGTTTGCGCCTTCATTTATATTTTATTTATTGAGAGAATTCCCTTAGGAATTTTTAGTAAAGCTTTAAGTGACACCAACTTCAGTCAAGAAAAAAAAAATCTATTCCGTACCTTTTAAATGCAATGTTCACCTTAACTAGAGGGCACTACTACTTAGTAGCTCACTCGATAACGACTATGTCTAGGATTATAAGGACCCGTATTTGAATCCAGTCTAGAATGTAAATACCTTTTCAGGTGTTAGTCGGATTCATTTTTTCAACTAGAAATCTCGTTTTGTATCTGCGCAAAGCAGACAAATCTGTCAAAAGAAATTACACGCACAATTTAAGATACATAATGGTATTACGTTTCTTAATGATGGCCTTATAACCTCAGTTGTTTCGGCCGTAATTACAAATCCATCATAGTGTAATATCACTAAGCATAGTTATGGATTTCTTAGCATTTTTAAAGAGTCAAGTTTTTATTAAAGTTCAGGAACAACTTTTCCTACATCTGTCAGTGAACTGCCTTCAGCCTTCTAAATAAGTTATGTTAAATTTCCTACTTTTATTCGTAATGTTCTTTTTATTACTTTTCGAGGGTTTTGGAGTTAACCGTATCGCAGTGTTTTTTGTTCCTAACCTTTCTGAGAGTTGCAGACTGACTGTTTTAAGAAATAACAAATTTGTCACACTACGTATATACAGTGTGAGTCAAATGGTAAATAGTTTCATAAATTTGAAGCCGACATTTAAATAAGAAAAACATTAAGTTGTTTTGAGATTATTATACCATTTACCAACAGCCTTAAGCACTCACGTGTAAGTTACACATTAAAAAAAATGAATATCCTCCATTTTATTTTTACAGAAATCTCGCTATGCATAACCAAACAAAACATTAATAACTACGCATGACATTAATTTAAGCGTAAGTAATCAACCATCGAAATTGCTGTTTGCCTAGTTTTTATTTATAGAATTGGTTAGAAAAAATTAAAAGGTGTATATTTACAGTGCTCAGATAAAACCAATATTTGATCTTTTATCAAATTAAGCTAAACTAATTGAATAACATTAAAAGTGATTATATTTATTTTATATGAAATAACTTTCTATTCTTGTTCTTATACTCTCCATAGAAGTTGTAATAGAAACTACTGATATGTATTCTTTATGCCATTAGTATTTGCAATTCTTATTTCGCGGGAGTCTGTGGTCCATTGTCCCCTTTTAGTAGCAGTATTTGGGAGGAAAATATCCAAGTTGTTTGGTTTTCTCATTGTCATATCTCATCCATTTGACTACCTCGTTTGAAATAGGTAAAATGGAATTCATAATGGCCATTGCGAGTTCGTATGAAATCCTACATAGCCTATTGTGAAAGTGTTTGAGTTCTTTCCGTTTTCTGTATTTGTTCGTTCTGAAACCATTGTGAGACACAGGAATGGCTGTAACAATAACAACAAACAGAGGTGCGTATAGATGGCGCTGTAGGTCTAATTATCTAGGCGATGGCACAAATAATATTTCGTCAACATATATTTTTCCCTGTGTTGGGAGTGAAATAAATCTACAGGTATGTTTTAGTGTGGTCTAGTTTTTTTTTTTTTTTTCCCTTCATTGACGCATATCCAGAACTATTAAGGATTCTCCTTTGAATTTTATTAGTTTTCAGATCCGAGTATTTTATTTTTCGATTATGATCCTTTATTGATACATTAAACAAATTCTTTGGCACTCTAAAACAACGTTGATTATATTCCTAGAAGCGAAGTGTACATATTTAGGGCATAGTTTGGACTGTAAACCTACTCAGCTGTATTACTCAAGTAAATACAGACACGATGTCATGTGATTTTATGACGTAACTGTTACAGTTAAAGATCTACAACCACAAATTATGAACTTATTCTCAAAACAGAAATTGTAAAAGTCTAGAAACATCTATTTATGAAATGAACATCGCATATTTTGTTACGCATGCGCATTTGCAACACTTCTGTTAGACAAAATGCCAATAGCGTTGTTAAATTTTATTTATTTATTATTGAGAAGGTTATAAATTTCCAAACACAAGAAGGAAGAACTCACTATTTAGAAATAATATTTTCTTTTCTATTTTGAATGGATAAAAATTATAGGGCAATATTTATCTAGTTTGTGCTTTTCCTTTCCTGAAATATAAATAATTAATAGATACATGCAGGGCCCCGAGAGGGGGCGATACAATTATTTCCCAACTTCACATCTTTAAAAACCATTCAGAATTTATTTTCACCATACAGGTAACCCTCGTATAACGCGGTACTTATACAACGCGGTTTCGATATAACGCGGTCTACAAATTGTAGTAATCCTTGTTGAACGCGGTATTTATACAACGCGGTTTCGATATAAGACGGTCTACAAACTGTAGTAACTTAAAAATTAAATTTTTCTTCGTTAAATTTGCGTCTGCTCGTATCGCGCATGTAGTTATGTTGCGAATTTATATTAGGGGAAATACCCTTTAGCACGCATGTACGTCAATTGTTTACCGTATAAGACATTTATTGTTGAAAATTGTCCTCGTTTCTGCCAGGAAAGCTGATTAAAAATCATAAGTTTGTTAACCTCAAGCTGAGCACTTTATTTTTTGGAGTTACATACAATATGTAATGCTTTTTTTTATGTAAAAAAAAATCATTTTTATAATAACTGCCACTTAGAGCGCTTTTGCGATATTCGCATTTGTCAATAGGGATAAACTCACCCACTGTAAACTGCCAAGGTAACAATCGAACAAGACTAAAGACCTTCGCGAACTTCTTCATAAGTGCTCCAATTTCTTCAACAGTGAATTAATTGATGGGGAAATAGATTTAAATGAGGAGGAACTGGTACAATTAATAGATGACGTCGAACTGAATGGAGGGGAAAGTTCTGCCAAAGATTCAGATTGTGATGAATCCGTTAAAGAATTCAGTTTAAAGAAATTAGCAGAAGGATTGGACTTGGCAAGAAAGTTATTTTATGGATAATGGTCTCTCAATGCAGCGCTCCGGAAAATTAACGAGACAGTTGGATATTTGTTTAGCTCCATATTATGAACTTAATAAAAAATTGCAGCATAGTGGTAAGCAAGGTCTTATTACTGACTTCTTGATGTAATGAGAATTATACTAATGATATGTCCAATTGATGACGACGTCCGGCCACTAGTAAATAAAGAACATCTACGAAATATTAGTTTTGAAGAGAGTGATAACGATTAAAATACACGCTTTATTTTATTTTGCCTAAAACATTTATTTATTATGTGCAATGAAGTTTACGTACAATTAATTATTTTTTATAATTTTATACTATGTATTTGTTTCATAGTTTATGTTTTCTTATCTTACATGAATTTAATAAAAAATATATTTTTTTGGGATATGTCATTGTTTATATAATCTTAAAAAAAAAAAGATTTCGGAACCTAACCCTACTTTTTCTATGTTATCTGAGTCTCGCATAACACGATTTATATAACGCGGCATTTTTGTGGAACCTAACATCCGCGTTATACGAGGATTAGCTGTATATTAAATTTTCAAACAATGAATGATCAAGAAATTTCTGACTCGAGCAATAATTTAATAAATAAATATTCGAAAGACTTAACATCATCTCTGAAAGACGAACTCTATCACATAAAAGATTTATAACGCCACGTTTAAAGATGTTATACCAGGATTCGACATTTATAAATTTCGACTTCAAGTGTTTTTCCCGAAATATGTACTTCAATCAGAAATTTTTGCACAATACGTAACAGTTGCCGAAGGTGAAAGAGCGTTTAGTAAACTTTCAGCAATAAAGAGCTTCAGTCGATCATCAATGCTCCAGGAAAGATTAACCGGCTTAGCTTTGCTATCAATAGAACATGACCTGGCAATGAAAATTGATTATGACGAGGTGATTAAAGATTTCGCTAACCATAAAGTGAGGAAGTGGATGAGGCAATAAAAATTTAAAAATTCTCTTTTTATTTAATGTTTGTATTTTGTATGGTATGTAACGTACCGAAATTTGAATTTATTGTACACTTTTTTAAATAAATGCTTAATGTTTTATATGACTTTTTTTTAGTAAACAAAAGTGATGCACTTTTTTAAGTGGGGCCCGAACCACACACTTGTCACGGGTCCAAAAATTTCTCTCGGCGGCCCTGGATACATGCAAACATTAATAGATACTTTTTAGTGCAGAACTCAGGTGCAAAAAAAAGCTTCTCTAATTTTTGTATTGTCTTGTAACTGTTAATTAAAAATATAAATAAATATATATAATTAGGAAAAAAATTAAAACATTTTAAATTTAATTAAGCAAAATTTTCTTAATTTTTAATTAAATAAGATTAAAATTTATTAAACACCTTTTAGTAATTATAATAATTTAACTATAAATAACATTTATAATTGTCGCTGTTACCCTCCTGCCATGATCAGAGCTTTAATAGCTCAATAACACATTATCCCTACACTGTCCTCTACAGATAACGGGGAAGATGAAAAGCATTTTTGCTTCTCCCCTTATCCTTATAAGGATAAGGATACTTCCACTTCCACCGGGGAAATGGGAGAGATAGAGTCGAAGAGTCCTTTTTAGGACTTCCAGGATAACAAATGGCAATGTTGTAGCCAATTAAGTTTTAACTGAGGCTCCTATTACCGTTACCCAGCCATGACTAGAGCGTTTAGCTCAATAACATCTCATCCAGACAGATTTTCTTCATTCAGATGACGGGATAAAGAGTCAAGGACTCAGTCCATCGCCCAGTTCTTTTAAGAACTTCCACCGGGGTTGAGGATGAATCGACCGTGAGATGCGGTGATTAATACCCTTGGAGGGTAATGGATGGCAATGCTGTAGCCAATGAAGTTCTAACTGAGGCTTGGCTAATGCTATTATCCTCCTGTCATGATCAGAGCTTTAATTACTCAATAACACCTTATCCCTACACTGTCCTCTACAGATAACGGGGAATATGAAAAGCATTCTTGCTTCGCCCCTTTAAGCCAGTCCTTTTAAGGACTTCCCCCGGGACATAAATATCCCCTACATCTCTCCACTACTACGTTCCTTAGCAGAAAAATTCTTTATGAAGACATCTACGCATCCAAACCAACTAATACAGCAAGCCGGAAACTATGACGGTAATGACCACTGGAAACATAAAAGACCGAAAACCATCCTAACACCCAACGACGAATAACCACTTCTGCCCACTCAGGGCGAGCTAAAATAGCTCACAAATCTCTCCCATCATTGCTCCCGAACACAGACAACAGGGAATATAAAAAGAGTCACGCTTCACCCTCTGCGCCATATATGTCCTGCGAACTGCGTCCTACTTGGAAGTTTGGGTAATGGATGGCAAATGCCGTAGCCAATGAAGTTCTAGCTGAGGCTAGAATTTCATTGGCTACGAATAGAATAGAGTAGTAAAAGGGTAACAGCAATAGAATTCTATTGCTGTTACCCTCCTGCCATGATCAGAGCATTATATAGCTCAATAACACCTTATCCTTACACTGTTCTCTACAGATAACGGAGAATATGAAAAGCATTCTTGCTTCGCCCCTTTAAGTCAGTCCTTTTAAGGACTTGGAAGTTGTAGTATTAACTGAAGATTGTGAGAGGTGTGAGGTAGAGGATAGACAGTCCTTTTTAGGACTTCCAGGGTAACTGATGGCAATGCTTTTGTCAATGAAGTCTTAACTGAGGCTCGACTATTGCAGTTACCCAACCATGAGTAGAGTTTTTAGCTCAATAACACCCCATCCACACAGATTTTCTTCATTGAGATGACAGGATAAAGAGTCAAGGACTCAGTCCATCTCCCAGTCCTTTTTAGGATTTGGAAGTTGTTTAGAATTGTGGTTTGGAGATGGAATAAATTTTCAGACACCCAGGGTAACAGATGGTAATGCTTTTGCCAAGGAAGTTTTAACTGAGGCTCGGTCATTGCCGTTACCCAGCCATGACTAGAGCTTTAGCTCAATAACACCCCATCCACCCATTTTCTTCTATCAGATGAAGGTATAAAGAGTCAAGGACACAGTCCATCTCCCAAAAAAAAAAAAAAAATTGGAAGTTGTGAAAAACCTAGTTCTGCAATGAATTGGTTACTGATTGACTTTTCTTTTTTAGGAAAGACAAAACGTGTCCTGGAAGAAAATTACTTGGTGAATAATAATTGCAGAAAATAAGGCATCCATCGAAGAATTAGATTATTAAAAAAATAATTCAATCACTAGCCTTTATAGTTTCTACGGATGACCCCTCCTTTTCAATTTTTTTTTATTTTAAAGAAAATCATCCCGCTATTTGTCTGATAAACTCAACTCCATTATTTTCCCGTCCCACTTGCTATTTTATTTTATGTAAATCCCTCTCAAGAACAGTTCTTAGATGGAATTCACATGCTGCATATGAGTGGGACATAATCGAAAATCCTGCTCAAGAGATCAAACGTCGAACACTTTTCAAGATAATTCAAACCTACAATTAGTCCACGGATGGTGGCAAAACTCATCTGTCACCTAAATCGCTTATTATCATTATTAATAATAGTAAGATCTCAATAGTATTGAACCGTTACCAAACAAGCTCTAAACTTCCCATTAACGTAACAACCTGTGTTTAACACGTTATAATGTCAGTCCATCGTTGGCAATTGAATCGATCAATTTAAACATAACAAATGCGTTAATATATATGACGTCATTCATTATCATAACATACCAATTGGACCTGGATCTGGCTTATTTAAAAGTTTATCGCCATTTGTTGTACATATTTATTAAATTCATTATTATATTCCGGTTTGTCGAGTGGTTAGCGTATCCGCTCCCCCCCCCCCCCACCAAAAAAAAAAAAAAAAAGGCGCGGATTCGAATTCCGACATGGATATTTGCGATGTTTTTCATGCATGTAGATATATCCATCCTTCGAGATAGACTATATCTTCTTGAAAATACTAGAAAAAAAAATTAAAAACGAAATTCTTTCCATCATCTAACGAAAGATAAACAAATGAATTAACCAAAGAGTTTCTAAAACTATTACCAAAAAATTTAATATTCTCGGAACGATCCTTTTAGCTTCTAAGATACAATAAATACTCTTCTCATAGGAAGAGTATTTATTGTATCTTAATAAAGCAACGCATGCTCCATGCAAATTACAAGCATTTCTAAATTAGCAACATTCCAAACCTCAGGTATCCCATGCAGTTTTAAAAATGGAATTGGGTTTTGCATCCTATGAGAAGATCAGATCTATAGTTAAACGTTGGCCCTCAGGTACTGTTGCTGTAATAAAAATTAATCCATAACTAACCAAAACTAATAAGGTCATGGAATTATTTCTTCTTATTAGTCCAATAGTTTTACTTACCATCAGTCAATAATAGGCAACATAATCCCCATTGATATCGCCTTGTCTGACCTTCTATTTTTTAGTTTCAGCAAGGAGAATATTGCTTGCAGTGAAATGGAACATAAACTTGCTCGAAGTTAGACTGTATTAAAAGGGACATTTTCCTCCCACCAGGAGAAAATAATTACTCCCAAATTCATGTTCCCTCCCTCTGCCAACACTAACTTTCTCCTTTTCGCGCATTGAAAGCGTTCCAACCCCCAAACAGGACGAAATTTAACTTTTCTGCACCTCCCTTTAATTTTCTTACAAACGACAATGGTTCATGGCTAATGAGTTATTGTGTAAGATTCTGTCAAGCAGTAAAATCTCTTGGGAGGGTTGTGGATGCTGCCTAATCTCTGCCTTAATTAAGTGTCCTGTCTCCAGTGTGTTAGTATTAATTTGAGTTCGATGCATTTCTTCAACAAAACTAGGGTGGTAGATGAGCTCGAGAGAGTGAGTCTTTTTGAAGGTGGCGCCACATTAGTACACTCACACACACACGTACTCATCGATTTCGAAGCGTACGTTATTACGAGCACGATGGATAATATTGAAGGTTAATAAGCAGAAACGCGATAAAGGTAATGTAACTTACTTTGATATAAACACTTCGTGGCTTCAATTAACGCTCGTTTTGTGTCTTAATCCACAAACGCTGTGTCTTAATTAAGCCATCCTCGCAGCCCATAACACGGTTGAAAGTTCTCTACACAAAGGGCCGTAATTAAATGTTTTCCATTTGCTTGCTCCAACACACTCACGGGAAAAAGGACTCATTGTGTGCGCGCGGAGACAATGTACGAAATCTTGGAAAATCTTTCTTAGACACCGCAAGAGGCTGAACATTGTCCGACAACCGAGTGGCACACACACACAACGCTACCTTGTTCTACATAATATCGTCGACGGCGACACACACACACACACACACACACACACACACACACACACATACATATTCCTAACCACAATATAGCTCCTTCCGCAGCTTCGTTTTCCAAAACACGTCTCTAGTTGCCTTCCACATCAACGCCTTGACCGAAACAGGCGACACTTCCTCTCACAATTCACAGAGGAAAATATTCTACGAAAAGAGAAGAAAGAGAGAGAGAGAGAGAGAGAGAGAGAGAGAGAGGGAAAAAAGAAGGGATGAATAGGATATCGTACCGTGGTGTTCAGTGAGCCATTGAGCTGCATTGAAAGGCTGAGGTGAGGCGTATTACGTGTAGTTTGAACACATATGGATACCATACCGTTCGCTCACGGTAACAAAAGTGGTGGAAAGAAGAACCCATGAATAGGGAAGACTGGAGGCTGAAAGGGGGCCCTTTGTCCATGACATAATGAAAGACACCGGACAAATACCGGGTATTCAGGGGAAATCGACGTTTATTATTACCGCGTGTAACGAGATCAACGCGTGCCCTATTCACCATGATTTGGCCATTGTCTGATGCAAAATTGAAAACCATTCAGCAGGGCCGCCAAGGAGAGAAAGCTGTTGAAAAGCACTACAGCCGACCATTGAATGGCCCCATTCAACGTTGAATGGAAGGTAAATAAGCCTTGCACGAGACGCGGCGCAGGAACAGACCCCCCCCCCCTTCCCTCCACCTCCTCCTCCTTCTCCTCTCTCTTCTCTTCGTTTTCCCTAGTTCGTTTCGCCTGTGCTACTAGCATCTATACAAATGGACCGGTGCGATATAGAAGCTGGCGGCAGGCCTTAAGTTGCTTGTATCGACCGTCGTTGGACGAAGGCCCTGGATTACCACCTACTTGGGGTCACAATTAGCATCCCTAATCGTGCTTGACAGGCTACGGGACTCTTGCCTCTTGAGTGCTGATGACCTCTCAAAACCGTAGGTTACCCACTCCCTCCCCCATTTTTTTTTTTTTTTTTTTTTCAGTAGTGAAGCGTGAGTTGTTAGATGTAATTTGTTTAGGTTTTCGTTAAGCGGGTTTTATTTTGCGTAAATGTACAGAGCAGGCTGCGCTGTGTGCAAAGAAAAAAAGTTACACTTTAATATTACTGGATAGTGTGTGTATACCGATGGCGCAAAAGTTTAGGGTTGCTGTTAATTGAAATAGATTATTGATTCGTGTTATAATTACTGTATTTTTAAATCCACTGTATTTTTTTCGAATGCATTTTGAGTGGGTTTGTTGCGAGATGCTCTGTCGTTCCGTTACCGTTGGAGGCTCTCTGATCCTTGATGGAACTCGCTTTTGCATGTACGTGAACTCTGTCTCTGTCTGTCTGTATGTGTGTGTGTGTGTGTGTGTTTGTGTGTGTGTGTGTGTGTGCGCGCGCGCGCGCGCCAGAGAGAGAAAGAGAAGAGTTTAATGACAAACACTTTTTTCTAATATAAAAACTAAACTACATCAACTCGGTTTTGTTCGCTGTATTTCAACCAGAACGATTTTGAAACTTGTTTTATGGTTTCCCTAAATGAAAGAATTGCATAGGACGATTTTTTAAGCAAAATATTTTCTTTTTCACCGTGATTTGTTGATCTGATGGCAACTGTAAGTAATTTATATTAAGAGCACCGCCTGCCAAATCATTGTTTTTTAATGCCTTAATTATAGTTCATTATTAGAACAAATATTTGTGTGTTTCTTTAAATATATAAATATATTTTATATAAAGATTATTTTTAATCTCTTAACTGCCTTGTTATTTTTGAAAGTGGAACAACGCCCGCGAAATCTAGAGGACAACACAGCATCCGATGAAGATTCCTTTGGATTGGCGTCGTTGTTATTTCGGATTAAGGCCAAAGTAAGAGCTCTGATGTCAGTATGGCTGTCAGTTATGCGTGTTTATTTTCTAGCTGGTGTGCCTATTTTGTGGAATGCAATCCCCAGTTTTCGGGAGGAAAGAATTCCTCCACCTCCGTATGAGTCAAGTTAACTCAACTTCAATTGAAAAGCTCTTATAAAGGTTCTTTGTGTATTAGATGAGATTCGAACCCATGTCTTTCCGACCAAAGGGCAGGAAAATGCAATAGAATCCTATTTTTTTTTTTAGTTGTTCTCAAAATTCGTTTTAAAATTTTAAAATCAAAAATACTTACCCAAAAGATGAAAAAAAGCTGTTCCCTCTATACAATAATTTCTTTAAACTATACAATAACAATCTCATGTGAGTCCACCTCGCTGAATATTGGAGGCCTGAAGTGGCTTGAAAAAAAAAGAAGAGTCGTGTTTGATCTCCTGAGCAGGATTTTCGCACCAGGTAAAAACATAAATAAAAATAAGGAGGAAAAATCCTTAGCCCATCAATGGTACGTTTACAAAACCTTTCGTAAGTAGAAGCATAAAAAAATTTAAAAAATGTGTAGTTTACTAATGATTGTTAAAATGATCTCGAATCATATATTTAGCTAATGAAGTTAAGTTTAAGGAACTCAAAATATGGCATTATTATTATTTGATACTTTTTATAAACAACAAATAAAGCAAGTACCTCTTTGTAGGCGAAAGAAAGGTTGGCATTTTTATAGCTCTTGACAACCCTTAACTGGATCTAAGAACCGCAAATATAATTCTTATGTCGCAGTCCAATAAAACCAAATTATGAAATCATATGAAAACCCACGGGCTTGTATTAAAGCGACGATTCAGTGATTTTGCTTTAGTAAAGCATTTCACAGAATATCGATATTTTGCGATATTATGGATATTTTGCGTATTCTTTGTGTTGCTTTATGATTGATTTGAATAAAGCGAAACATATAACGATATTAAAATTAAAGAAAAAATTCATCTTCATTTGTGTATAAATATATGTATATATATATTTTTTTTTTATTTTTTTTATTTTGGAATGATTTAGGTTTCAAATTGTCATCAGTGTCTGAAGAACGTAGACTTTTTTTTTCATTATGAAGTTGATTTAATCATCTCAGATGGAAGTAGTCAGTTTCTTTTTCCTCTACAAACATTACACATTAACACCACAATTTAGTTTTTTTAACGTTAATTAGAAACAAATCCATCCAAACTCGAGGCGCATTGTGTTACAGCCATATTCTAATATTCAAATGTTACTCTATAGTTTGGAGAGACTTCGTATCTCAGTCGTAACGACAGATACCCTTTAGATGAAAATGCCTGGGTTCGAATGCCATCTAAACGCAAATAACTTTATAAGAGCTTTTTAACTGAAGGTGTGTGTTAGGTAGTTGCATATGGAGGTGGGAAGGACTTCGGTCAACTAGAGTCAATAGGTCAGCTTTTCCTCTCGAACAGATACTGTAGAAACACATATTTATAGACAATACACCAACTCATAGAGGATGCAGCAGGAGAATGCGAGCCAACTGCATTAAAAATGCTTGTAAACCCACATACTTAGGTCTCAACCCATTCTTTGATGTTGCGAAATACATTCATGCTAACAATAATACATCTAAGAAAAGTGATGTGTAGAATAAATGGTTTACTACAGAATCTTTAATCCTTGAGCTCCTCACCTCTCCGACGGGAATCGAACCCAAGAC
Organism: Typopeltis vanoorti; assembly: GCF_054136105.1. Lineage (NCBI taxonomy): Eukaryota > Metazoa > Arthropoda > Arachnida > Uropygi > Thelyphonidae > Typopeltis > Typopeltis vanoorti. The sequence goes on along the minus strand of NC_143569.1, from coordinate 69,561,664 downwards.
ACTCCTTCCTCAGGCATATGGTTGCGAAGCGCACAGCCACTAGGCTAACCGCGCGAACTGGTGTTTTTCTAAGAGATTTAAAATAGAATAATTAACTATCTAAACTATTTGCTGGAAAGAAAGAGAATAGAAATAAAATCAGTTGTAAGTATCGCTAATTGTTCATATATGTTATAAGCTTATACACTAGAATAGGTGGGGTTAGGTACTTCTAACATTCGAACTTTCTGATAAAAAAAAAAAATCAATGATTTCTCCATTGGGAGAAACATTGGGGATCACATTCGGGATCTTCTCAATGTTCACTTTGTTTTAAATTATGAAAAAGCTCCAGTTGTGACGATGTTTTGTTCTTATTTCTTTTTCATATTATACATATTGTTCTGAATGTTATCAAATATTTCATTGATTTTCCAGAAATATTTCTATAGTCAAAAATATATCATGATCACTCTTTTTATCTCCAGCTTAAGATACAATGTTACTGCGCTCGCTTCCATAGCACCCTTGTATCGATATGCCTCTTCACTGAAAAGACCATCGCACGAGGATGTAAAGAACAGTGGATAAGGAAACAGTAGGTTTTTTCCCTCTCTAAATTCAGATTCTGTTCAAGACTACCGCCCTGCTTATTGGGAGCTTGAAGTACGTTGAAAAAAGTTCCATGCTTGGTGTCCTTTAGAGGATTCACTCATTTAACCTTAGACCATCCACAGGATCCACCCACACCACATACATCAAGTGCAATGATTTTCCTGACTTGCATGGGCGAGACTGACATAAAAAAATACAACTAAAAAAAAAGTGATGCGTCAGAATTTGATAAACCAATGAAAGAACACGACAGCATTTTTTAGCGAAATGATAAGATAGAAAATAATAATAAAAATAAATATAGAAATAGAAAACAGAGAGTTGAAAAATAAAATAGTTCCTTTCGTTATTTCTATCTAAAATTTAAAATAAAAGTTTTTTTATTTCTCTATACTACAAATTTCGAATATTCTAAGTTAATAGAAGTACCGGGTTTAAAACCTTACTTCAATTTCAAGAAAACTGTGCAGCGGTTTAAAATAATAAGCACTTATATGGTTCCACAGCGTATAAATATTATTTAAAAGTGATCCAAACACTTTTACAGTAGATTGTATTAGCAAGCGCTACCTTACGATTCGCGGCTGTTTGCTCCTCCCATGTACCTGTCGCTAATGCAGGTAAAATACCGCTGCGGTTCTACCGATCCCACACTTACTTCTCAGCAATCGCAGAGACCGTTATACGGTTATCCGTGCGGATGCCCATCTTTGGCAGAGGTGACCCCAACGTTTCCATTTTAGTAATGAGAACGAAGAGTTGTGTAGAACTTTCTTTCTATCTCTTTTAAATCACCTTCCGACTGCTTTTCTTGTCCTTCATTGTTCCTATTGTGGGGCTCGAGTTGCGTCCAGAAGTTTTGGATCGAACAAAGGCACCCAGCTGACTGTTGGGGGCCGTGTGCAAACAACTCCTGGCAGCCCATGGGTCTCCCCAGGGCTCCCTAGAAAAAAAAAAAAAAAGGTAACTGACTGTTCTGTGATACAATGACATACAGGTCTCTCCGTCGACTTGTAACGGTGTTTCGGAGCGACTGTGTGCCTTGTCTGCCGTTCCGCTGTGCATCCCACAACAGTTTATCAATGGTGAGATTTTTGTCGTCACGGTTTCGGCCCATTAATTCGAGCTAGAGATGGAAGCTCGCCCTTTGTGCTATTCAGACTGGTAATGGAATAAAGAGGCCTTAATTGACTTAATTGGTGCTTTCAAGGTTTGTGCTTCTCTATAGCTGCCATTGTGTACCATGTTATGCATGAGAATAACGGCTCAAAGCTGCCCTTCATTTTTCTCTGAACAATAGTAAAAACATGTAGTGGAACTCTGCCGCTTGGCTGCTACAGAAAGTGCCCTTTTCCCCTGCGTCCCCCCCCCCCCTTTTTCCTCCGTCTCGTGCCATAAATCTGCCTACTAGATGGGTGGACGCAAAGAAAAAGTGAACGTACACGAGCCTTCATTAGCTGGAACCTGGCTAGGATTGCCTGGGCAGTGAGCGCTTACTTTCTCTCTCTCTCTCTCTCTCTCTCTCTCTCTCTCTCTCTTTTTCTTTCTTTCTATCACTCACACACACACACACAGACGAGCGTATAGAGAAAGGGGAAAGAGGGAAGTAAAAATCAAAGAGTAAAAGGACGGATGGGTGAAAGTAAAAAGAGACAGGGAAGAACTATCTTCAAAGTCAAACGAAGAAATCACTGACTTTGAAGATAGTCAAGAAAAAAAAGAAAGATAATACGGTTTTCTTTGAACACGAGAATGTTCTCTTAGCAACACAGTGGGAGGTAATTGGAAAAGGATGCTTAGTCATAACCCGAAACATGTAGCAAATGGTTTACGTTTACATGCATTATCTGCCATTATAACGATATTTAAGAGCTTTGCTGCTAAGATATTCTTTTCACTTTGCCAGAATTTCATCAGATAACACTGGTGAAACAAAATTGTTTATAACTTTGAATACGACTTAGGTGAAAGAACTTCTCTCTTCATGGTTCATGATCGTCTTACGAGTTTATATCCATCAAAGAGAGAAATATATATTTGAAAACGGTTGCCTTTCTCTTCATATTCTGCTGTTTATTGACAAATAATTTTCTTCTTGAGGCAACGATCAATCTCCCTCGAAGAGAATCAATTCGTGTTTTTTTTTTTTGCTTAGCAAGTAACTATGACTTTCTCACTATCGCTCACCGGGAGCGTCATCTTTCCATCTCTATAATTGTCGCCACAAAAATATTAAGTGCAAGGTAGTTCATATAATTAGCTTTGTTCTGATAATTTGCTGAGAGAAATAAAAAGACCAATTTGTTGTCTGATTAACGTGACAGAATCAGTTGATGTCATGAATTTTTCTGTTCTTTCTATTAGATATTTTGTAAACGTGTTAATAATATATATATATATATATATATAGACGAAATTAATTTAATTAAAAAGAGATTAAATTAACTTAATTAAAACATTTTAAAAATGTGTAAAAAAGAGTCTGAAAATATATATACAGAGTGAATTAATAATCTACTTTCTTAAAAGAACTGGGCGATGGACTGAGTCCTTGACTCTTTATCCCGTCATCTGAATGAAGAAATCTGTGTGGGTGAGATGTTATTGAGCTAAAAAGCTCTAGTCATGGCTGGGTAACGGCAATAGCCGAGCCTCAGTTAAAACTTCATTGGCTACAGTATTGCCATTTGTTACCCTGGAAGTCCTAAAAAGGACTATCTAATAATCTACTTATAGTCCTTATAAGGACTGGCTTAAAGGGGCGAAGCAAGAATGCTTTTCATCTTCCCCGTTATCTGTAGAGGACAGTGTAGGGATAAGGTGTTATTGAGCTATTAAAGCTCTGATCATGGCAGGAGAGTAACAACAATAGCCGAGCCTCAGTTAGAAAACTTCATTGGCTACAGTATTGCCATCCATTACCCTCCAAGGGTATTGGACATAATCTACTTTGATCCTTATCCTTATAAGGACTGGCTTAAAGGGGCGAAGCAAGAATGCTTTTCATCTTCCCCGTTATCTGTAGAGGACAGTGTAGGGATAAGGTGTTATTGAGCAAATAAAGCTCTGATCATGGCAGGAGGGTAACAGCAATAGCCGAGCCTCAGTTAGAGCTTCACTGGCTACAGCATTGCCATCCATTATCCATTACCCTCCAAGGGTATTGGATTGAATGAATCAGTCACCGCATCTCACGGTCGATTGATTTATTCATCCATCAGAATCCCATCTACTTTGATCTTAAAGTTCTTAAAAGAACTGGGCGATGGACTGAGTCCTTGACTCTTTATCCCGTCATCTGAATGAAGAAAATCTGTGTGGATGAGATGTTTTTGAGCTAAAAAGCTCTAGTCATGGCTGAGTAACGGCAATAGCCGAGCCTCAGTTAAAACTTCATTGGCTACAGCATTGCCATTTGTTACCCTGGAAGTCCTAAAAAGGACTGTTTTTTCTTTTTCCTCAAATCCATCTACTTTGATAGATAGATAATATTTTTTAAATAAAAATCTTATACAAAATAAGGTTTACTGTATAAGAATTTTTGCATTTTAAACAACTAATTTTTTCTTATATGTTCAAATTCTTCATATTATGCATAGTACTTTAAAGTTTCTTATAAAGTTCTAAATTATAAATATAATTTCAATTATATAAGCTTCAGTAATTGCACTTTATATTTTATATTGTCATAGAATAATACGAAATATAATTTTATCACATAAGCAAAATGGATATTAGATCCAGCATTATTTCAAAGCCGAATGTAGAAACTAAGAAAGTTTCGTAAGTTAGCCAGACAGCTTGCTGTGTGTGTGTGTATGTGTGTGTGTGTGTGTGTGTGTGTGTGTGTGTGTGGCAGAATACTTACAGCCAGTCCTGAACAAGCCTATAGAGAATAGTTTTAATTTCATTCAATTCATTAATAAATATTATATTATAGCATTTATTAAAGAATTTATCATTTATAAATAAATAAATATTATTTATTTAATTAACTGCGCATATATACTTTTATAAATAATACTTACTTTTTTACCAATATATAAATAACAAATTCACACACTATAAACTAGAAGTACATTCTTAATATAAATTATATAAAAAATTATAAATTTTATACTAGATTTTCGCATGCCCGGGCGGTTAGCCGAATGGTTACGCGCTCCTCAACCATATGCCTGGGAAAGGGGTGTCCTGGATCTAAGGATCTTTCTCAGCCATAGCCAAGTTAGCCGGTCTTGGGCGTGGACTGCATGGTTTTTCTCCCCAGTTTATCGGAGGGTTTTTCATCCCGCAGAGCAGGCAAACCGGTCTTAAGAACACAACGCTTCACACATGGTTAAGCGTAGGGGTTACGACCCCACCTTGTGGTGAGTTATGAAACCCAAAAATGGGAGGCCAAGGCTCTGAATGGCGCTGTAGTGCCGAAGAAGAAGATTATTTTCGCGTGAATTTCGTAATAGTAATAATTAAAATATATTTATTTAAAAATAGACCAATTTACTAATTAACTGACAAATTTACTTAATAACAAAATATACTTAAGCAAATTACTTAAGTACAATTTACTTAAGCAACAAAATATAAAAGAGAGAATACCATTTATTAATGATGTCTTTTAGCTGATTAAGATACAGCGAGCAGAACTTATTATTGCTGAAAACCACTGAAGCATACGTCACATCCGCCTTAGTCAAACGCAAACGATTTTGTTATTCAGAGAGAAATGTACAGCGTGCTATTTTATTTATTTCAAAGAAAAGTGGCAGATTTCTCTTTAGCCTTGGGAATTTAATAGAATGCACACTGTTCTCTATATCTCGAATAATAAACAGTATTTATTTTATTATATTTATTTATTTTATTTTATTTATTTATTTATCTTTATTTATTTTTTGTTTTTATTTTTATTTATTTATTTTATTTATATTTATTTATTTATTTATTTCATTTTTATTCTGCTACTGTTATCTCCGAATTTATATAAAACTTTATGAACATTTTAAAAATATTTCATTATTTTAAATAAAATAAAAAGTATTTAACTCCCATTTAATTTTATATTAATTTAAAATTTTAAAATCATTAGTAAACAAATAATAAAAGCAAATACGCGTCTGGTGGAACTGCAACACTCAAGAAGAGAGTTACGTGAAGCTGTAATGAGCTTGGCGTATTCTAAATCCCTTCTCATCCCCCCCCCCCCTAAACAGAACTTATACCTGAACTCGAAAAGGAGCATTACAGTAAACTAGAGTGAATAATAATAAATAATAAATCTTCTAACACATTTTATTCCCCAAAAGAAGTATCTGAATCTGCTTAACCTTAATTAACTTTTTGAAGATCAGTTAGTAGATAATCGCCATTATCAGGATTAACCGATAGCTAATCCAAGGCTATCAATGATTTCATAAATATTCAGGGAGGAGAATACTGCAGACAACTACCGTGGTCTGTAACTCTAATACTATATGGCAGTATTATCGGAAATAGCGTGAATTCTAAGGTCGATTTTCTTGAGTTGAGGATTTAATAAACTGAGTTTCCTTGGGAAAAAAAAAAAGTTGTCTGTGCAAAGATCGACTAAATGAGCAACTGGCTGGGGAAAAAAAAAATTCAGAGAAACGTTTCTTTCGTCGCTCAGTCTGTTACGTCATACTGACGTAATAGACTGAGCGGATTTTTTTTCTTAGCTGTTTCTCTTGTATTAATTCTATTTTATTGTATTAATTCACATTTCATGTATTTATAAAAAATATACATAGGAATGTTTTTTTTTCTTTATTACTTTTTGGAAATCAGTGCCTAGGGCCTGAGAATACATTCTTATCGTTTTGTTCAATTTAAAAGATATATTTGAGATTAATCAAAAGCAACCCACACTATGCGAAGTGTGTATGATGTTTATATGCTGTATGTATACTCCAACCACTTTTTCATTACTTTTGGATGATGAACAACACGAGATTGACTTCAGCAGAATGGATTGGGTAAAACAAAACATTAAACCCAATCAATTATTCAAAAGCAATAACAATTCACAAATGACTAATCATGATAATTATTGACTTAAGCAAGTATTATTCTGTAATATCTTCATCTACACGTGAATTAAAAGTACTTTTTTTTTTGCTATTTTAAAATAAGTTTAAATTATTTGGGAGTGCTTTGTGGCAATTCTACGCATAAAGAGAAAAGTTGTAAACCCAATAGACTCTTATTAATGCTAGTGGGTTAGTTGCATTTTACATTTTATCGAGAGTATAATAAAAAACAAAAATCAATAATAATAATTTATTTATTTCGTATGGGGTTCGTCCTTTCCTCCCATGTCCCTTAAGACGGAGTTGAGCCCTCCTAATGAGGGATTAAGTATGTATTTTATGACTGTATATATCCGTGTGTGTTTGTGTTCATAGGGCAGTTCGCCTGTTCTGAGGGACGAAAAACTAGAGTTTCCGGGTGAAAAAAAACCTCTACCTCTGTATGAGGCCGGCTAACTCACCTTTAGTTGAAAGAGACTGGATAAAAGTTCATCACATCACGGACGAGAATCGAACCCAGGTCTTTCCGACAAAAAGGAGTTTGTCTATGCCGACTGAGTTACCGAGGCTCACTAATAATGATGATGATGATGAAACGTGGTATGGTAGGATAATACTTATGGGGAAGGGGGGGAAGATAAGTGTTGGAGCAAGTTACAAGGAATAGTTATACGACTGGCCTGTCTAAGAAAGTACATAATTGCATTATTATTCGTAAGGTTTAAAACTGTTCCCATTGGTCAGATTTACCAATGATAATAACAGTTTTAAACCTTGCCAATAATAATGCAATTATGTACACACACACACACACACACACACACACACACACACACACACACACACACACACACACACACACACACACGCACGCACGCACGCACACACACACACACATGTCACATGAATGCATCATGTCGAGATTTATTTCCAAGAACTATAATACCCAAGTGATCTACTCTCTACATTATATCCATACCTAATATTTGGTATAAACACATCGTAAGAGTGGTCTGTGTTTATTTCATAAGATGGACGTACTCATACCTTAAAGAGAAAACCGCTTCAATAGGTGGCACTCATTCTGAGGCTCATTTTGCCGCTTTGATAAAGTTTTATTTATTTAAAAGTGAATCCCATCCATGAAGCATGTAACGTACATGCCGGATAGGGCAAAATATTAGATAACTCAGGAATCCTGCTCTAGAGTGTAAACATGGTTGAAGCGTATTTTTGGCCTTCCATTAGCAGGATGATAGTCTCCTACCAACCGTCAGCCTAAGGAAATCTACCTTCCACCTAAAGATCCCCTAAAGATAAATCACCTAAAGACATAAATGTCATTAGGTGATCTATTTCAAGCATCTATGTTCCATTATTCAAGCCACAGCCTCTTAGCCGCAGTGCGGAAACGCTATCCACTCTTCTTCCATAAACGTATGGTAGACTAATTAGTATTTGCCAACGACAATCTTGAAACAAGAACAAAAAAATCGACTGTGGCAACCCCAAAATAGAGGATTAATGATCAGGGAAATTGGATTATGCTTGTGATTATGGGGGAGTGGGGGATTAAGAAAGAATTACCAGTCATACGAAAGATGAATCTATTGAACATTCTCCTCTGCCAGTAACAGAGCAACCACTTTTTGCAAATCAATACAGCCTTTAATTTTGTACTTTACTGTTAATGTTTTGCTTTATTTCATTATGTTCACTAAGCTGTTATACTGTTAGTATTTTTTTTTATTATTCAATGTTGTATATTAAAGACAAACTTCAGGTTTGGGATGGAGAAACGCTGGTCTTCAGTGACTTTCAGCCTTTTCCGTCAACTTCTGAAAAACACAACTCCACGATTTGATGGGAATTATATTTTGATTTCAGAATCCGAAAATAAAGTACAAAAATCTTGAATTAATTGTTCTGCAAATTTCTTAAATATCACATTGCTTAGAAAAAAAAGAAATATTTTTTCATAGGGCTAAACTTCCGACACAGGTGAAGTAGATAGGCTAAATAATAAGTGATGCGCAAATAAGAGTACAACAAATAGAATTTTTCAATTGCAACGTTTAGGCTTAGTAATAAAAACACTCTACGGTAAGAAAGAGTAAAATCTTAAATTATTTTTTTAAATCCTCAGAATAAAGTTTTGAGTTCGTCTGCTCAATATCCTACCTTTTTCCCTCTTGCTGCCTGGGTTCCGTCCCTGCCACAAACCAATCACGCCATCCAGAGAGGTCCTAGTGAACAAAACACAATCAAACATCTTCACACAACAGGATTTTCTCTCACTAACACATCAAAACTTACCGGCAAAGCTAATCCCAACACTTCAGGCTGAATTCTAATCGGTTGCCTAGGTGACACAACAGCACAATTTTCGTCCATGGAACACAAGCGAGCGACACCCGACCTAGGTCACGCCTTCTGCTGACCGTCCCAGACGCAAGTAATCGTCCTTTGTCAGGGGGAGAGAACAATAGCTACCGCAGACTAGCTGTTGAACTCGACCGTGCGTGCCATTGTCAATCCGTTGCACGTGCCTCGCGCCCATCCCTCTTCGTACAGCTTGATCTAGTGGATAAGGGGAAAGGAGAGAGAGAGAGAAAGAGAGAGAGAGAGAGAGAGAGAGAGAGAGAGAGAGAGGGGGGGGGCTTACAACTAACGGACGCGGGAGGTGGTCGCCACCTTGTGTTGCGTTCCTAACAATTCCAAATTCGGTTTGAGTACTTGGACTATTGTTGGGGCTTTTGTGGTGCTTGTACCACCCCAGCGGAGGAACAACAGTAAAGTTCTTTGTTGATCTCTGGTGCAGAAGGGCCTGTTAATTGACCACCCTCGACTAACGAGAGGTGGTGGCTTCCCTTAGCCATCTGTTACCTTTCTCATGTTATCCTGGGAAGGCTATGGTCGAATGCTTGAGTTATGGGTGTGTATGTGTAGGGGGAAGCAACTTATGACGATCTCTCTCTCTCACACACACACAGACACACTCGAAGTAATTCTAACTTTGCAGAACTAGTGTTATCTTCATTCGCGATGAGTACTTTATTAACAGAGACGAAATTGATCTTTATTTAACAGCGACATAGACCAACAGATGTCACTGATGTCTCATTTACCAGGAGAAATTATAACGATAAAGAATAACGGGAAATTATTAAAATATTTGTATTTTTATTAGAGATTAAATAAATCTACGCTGGATTTTAAGTTCATTTCTCTAATCTTTGCTTGAATTAATCACAGAAAGAGAAAAGTAATTTTTTTCGGGATGTCTTTTTTTAAAAAACAGTTTCGTACTATATCCTTGCGTTATTTTGATGTGGACTAATATATGTATTATTAAATATGAAAATTTTAATTAAATACTTTAAGGTGCATTTGGAATAATTTTAATAATTTTCAACTTATTTGGACAATTGAAAATTAATGCTAAATCAGCTAGTGATGATTTTGTGATGAATGTTTTTTTTTTATCTGCTGAGTTATTGTATATTTTGCGCACTGGGAGAATAGACCAGAGTTTGAAGGGAAAACTCCTCTACTGCCATCCGAAATAATTAATTCACTTTTAGCTGAAAAGGCCTAGAAATTGCTTGGGGAGTGGCGAGAAGCGAACTCAGATCTTTCTCCTAAACAGGCTGCTGAGTTAACAGCAGCTTATGAAAACATGGAAGAAATTAATAGCCAATCGTTCACTTGTTTGTGCTTGAAAAATTGCAAACAAAATAAATAATAATAATATTAAAGTATTTTATGTTATACATTATCATTTGCCCTTTTAGTAAGGTCGCATTTCTAGTGTGGTTGCCTCTCATAGAATTGTTTTCCAGTTACTTTGGGACATTTTATATTTAACACTTTACCTCGGGAGATTGGGAATTAGGTGGGTGGATGAACAGATGAAACACCTCTGAAATAGCCACAGTGAGAATTATCAAAAAGAAAGATATATCTTAAGCGACTTTAACCCTGTTTAAACTTGTCTTTTGCTTCCTCCAGGCGTAGCCAAGATCGAAATCAACCGACTGATTTACACTGTAGAGTGTGCCCCCAGTTTCCCCTGTATAAGTCGTCATCTCGCTTACAGTACGCCACCTGTCAACAGTGGGGTGTCTTCTCGGACGACAATGTGGAGGAGGGTGGTTATAGGAGTGCCTTTTTACCTCCCGCCAACTTTTCTTCCGAGGCCAAATAGGAGCGACACGTGGTAATGACTGAGGTCCTAAAAGACTTACAGTAGTCGCTTTCAAACACAATGACCTTGGTCGTGTTTTATGACCCTGTTTTTCTATAGGTAAGTACTCGCATGGTTCCGCCCATCGTTTCACACAACGGTTAAACCATCGAGGATAATTTTTCCCTGAAGCCCATTCATAACTTGCTTACTTCACTTCTGCCACTAGTGTGTATTTGACTATTTACGTGGCTATGGATATTTGATGTCCACGTGACAATAGACCATTCAGTATCTCATCCACCATCGCTATCACCTATTCTATGGAAGCCGACGTCTCATTTACTCTAAATGACTTCGATTATAAAAGCCGCATGTAAACCGATACCTTTACATATTAGGCATATTGCAACAGCCGGATCATTCTCGTTGCTATGGTTACTTCCCTGAAGGGAAAATAATACTTTTTTTTTTATATTAATACCATCGACAGGAAATGAATGGCAGAAAATAGACTCAGGATGATGCAATTGCAAAACCGGTATCTTAATATTGGTCAACTATGATGTAGATCGGCATCCTTCAATAGACAGATGAGGACTGAGTGTTATTCCTGAACCAAAGTTTTGCAATATTTCAATAAATAAAGAATAAAATAAATGGTAGAGGGTCATGTTTACCCTGAGACATATCTTCGAACTACAAATAAAGTAATTAAGTACAATATATTGAAATATTCACTGTCTTGATTACCTGGTTTCGTAATCAGTTAATGTGTGCCTTGCTGCCACTGCAGTTATCTGTGCGACTCGATACTTGAGGTCCATCGTCGTAATATATGTATCCGTAAGGAACGTGACTATAGATGTACATAATACGGGTTAATGATTGTGATGTTCCTTCATCTCGCGTTTCTCCATTTTTATACTTTTGCGACTTACTGGTTTATTATAATGCTTAACAACTTGATTCTTCAATTTACGATTTGGCAAATTAATGAAATTTCAAGGGGTAGCTTCGTAACGTCGGCACATTTGCCGTTCGGTTGAATAGACCGAGGTTCCAATCCTGTCTACAATATGAACCTTGCTTATAAAGAACCTTTATAAGGGTTTCCGATCTTATACGGAATAGATGAGTAAAGGGTTCTCCCCTTCCTCGGAAATTCTAAAATTCATCTTGAAAAGTAGCAAAGGAGCCAGAGGGCACACGCAAGGTAACAGACGTTATGTTCTCCCCTCAGTTACTTTATGTCTTCGTTGTTTAAATATTTAAAATTGGAACTGTCCCGAAATATTGGACTCATGTTCGGCTTGATATAAGTATTATTCTTTGCGTTTATCAATTAATGTCTTAACTTAAATAGTTCTTCTCCACGAGTAGTTTTTTAAATATTTTTTGTAAGGACCCCACATATAAAAGATCACACACGCAAGGTGATTGAAGGGTGCTTTTGAGAGAGAGAGAGAGAGATCACCTATAAAACTAGATGACGCTCTCTTTTGTATATCACAAGAATCTTACGAAGGTTTGGCATGTACCATCCCGTTTGTTTAAAAGTCGAGTCGTGCTTTTGATGATTACATATTCATCATCTAAATCATCACCATCTTTATCACCAAGACGATTATATTTACTTCGTCCAGACTATATAAATAAAGACTGTATATATATTTTATTTTTAACCCCCCCCCCCATGCGCAAAGTTCATAAAGTGAAAGGATGCTCCTTTGTCAGTGAGTGCAGAACATAGCAGATCTCACACATTTTTTCCTTCTTAAAACTGGCCTGATGCAACACCATTTTAACTTCATCACCATTGTATCATATACCTTAATATGAAGTAAAATGTAAAATATATACGGAATGGTATCTATTTTATATGTAATATATTTTGGACGTATTCACTCAGTTAAAATTTATTCCACAATGTCTCGCCTATCATTAAAGCATTACAATTGCTACCAATGTATTTAGTGTACTTTAACCATTGTATTTTGTATTATTTCACCTAATGTTTTTATATGATAGTAGTCAATCTGTTATTATTTTCCGTTATTATTTATTTATTTATTTTCCTGCTATTTGTCGATCCAAGACCCGACTTTTTATAAATCAGGTGACCTTGCTGATATCAGTTACAACTCGGAATAATCCAAACTGGGAAATAAAGTAATACGCTAATCAAGAACTACAACTAAAAAAGAAATACAAATACATATAATAAAAATATTGATTTAAACACTGATAAAAGGAAACTTTTATTTAATACTGTGATGGATCTCCTTTAGTCATCGCCAATCCCGATCGTCTTCAATTCCCAGCGCATAGTTCGGTGATATGTGAGTCGAGAACAGCCTTCATTAAATGCTTCTGTCATTTGCTGAGCAGGAAGTTTTGTTTGTCCCTACAAGCTTTCTCAGATGATGGTGATCTCGGTTCTAGTCTTAGGACCTCTTAGACAAGCAAGTTGGGTTATTTTTCCACTGATTAAACACTCGGGATAGTTCATCTTTTGAGAAACCAGTCAGATCTGCTGTTTTCAGAATCTTAGCCATGCAGACGGGCACCCACAATAAGCCGTTTATCGAACTCCGAAAGATCCTTTGTTTTTCTCCATTGTGATCAACACTGTTGACAATTTCTGATTAGCAGCATTCTTAAATAGTTGCCTAGAACACGTGGTGACGCACTTAACCTAGTATTTTGCATATACACTGCGTAAGTGACGTTTACGAACATCTGCGTAAAGGTTTCTAGTTCTGTGGTCGATACGTGCAAATAAGAGTCAATGTTTCTAATCCAAGCTTCCGAAGAAATAAGCAATTTAAATACGAGAAAAAATTCGATATGCAACGCTAATTTAATCGCTGAGAATTTCAGCAATATTATAATTAGAAAATGAAGATAATGTTAACAGCTAACTCAATGCTTTTATCCACGCTCTTCTTCCTATACATCAATGATTTTCTCTCTGACATCTAAATATAAGTAACTTGGCTGATCTCAGTACTCTCCATTCCTTTCTTCACTTACAAAACTTGCGAATCTCAGGTGATTTAGGCTTCAAGAGTTTCTATGACCAATGTCTTAATCACCGATTTCGTTGCCATTATCAAGTGGAACAAGTGGAATTTTAATGCTGCCAAAACGCGGTCCTGTCTTATTTCTTTTATTGGATTGATTATCGCATCTAATCTAACAAACACATTCGTATCCTCTTCAGCCTCCAAAAAAATTTATTCTTTTTAATTCTAAACAATACTTTTCTGCTAAACTCCTGACACTTTATATATATCTCAAATCCACCCTAGATTAGAATATATTGTTGTCACATTTGGGTGATGAACGTAAAACCTCCCTTACAATGGTTGATTGTATAAAGAAGATAGCTATTCGCCAAACAAATAAGTACTATCCTCTAATCGCGTATGAACGTGAGCAGCTGCTGGTCAACACCTGCATACAGTTCAGCTACAAAGTCATCGAATCAAAATAAAATGTGAAGAGAACAGCCATAAAGAAAGAGAAACAGATATTGATAAATAGAGTATATATAATCATAGACGATGAAGTTAAAAATACACTTAAAGAAATTAAAAAAAAAAAAAAAAACGAAAGGTACTTGTGCTAGACCTTGGGTTGTTTGGAAGAACCCCTCTAAACAATCCTTCTATTATAAAAAAAAAGATAAAACTGACATTAGAAATTACAAACGCCTAACTCTTCTCTCACGTATTCTGCCAGCAATTAGGAATTTTAGGCAATTTAATGCAGTCGGCTTGCTCTTCCTCTGTTGTATCTCTCTCTATAAAGAGTAAGTAATTTATATCTTATGCACTGCTTGGAAAGAAGTCAACGGACACCACAGTGTGAGGAACAAGCAGCTATGGCACTCGCCTTAATAAGATGAAGGACCTCCTTTCCCTGCGATGACTTCAGCAATCCTACAGGCATACTTTACATAAGCGTGCCATAGCGATCAATGGGAATGTTTGACCATTTTTTTTCGTAGGCATGCAGTGATGTCCTGGAATGTTCTGGGGAAGAGGTCCCTTGACTTCAACCGACGCTGCACTTCATCCCATATGTTCAAATGTGATGACATTCATGTCCACAAACCACGCAGTTACAGCAGAAGCTTTATGACGCGGTGTGAATTTCATAGTTGGGATTATGCTCTGCTAAGAAACTTTCACCGGACATCCGTCAAACCTACATCCGCTCGGTTGAGAGTGCAGCATGATTCATTGCTTCATAACATAGCTAGCTTCCGCGTCCCACTCTATACTCTCTTCGCACCACTGAAGTCGTCTCTGCATGTTGGTTCGGGAAATGTGGAGCTTGCATGTTGCGGTCCTACCATGGAAACTTCTGTTTCTAGCATCGGTTGTGAACGTTTTTGTGCAGATTCGTGTTCCAGTCGATGCTCGGTATTCCTCATTCAACGAGTCAGCTGACAAATAGTGGTTTTTACACATTATCCTTACTAGCACCCAACGAGTCATTCGGTGAATGTCGTGGGTTGTCCACTGCTGGTAGCACTTGCAGACGACTCTCTACGCTTCCATCTTAGTATGGTATCACTGGTTGTTGACCTGAATGGCCAAATGTTTCAATGATATGCTGAACAGATAGGTCTGCAACATGGCATCCTATCGCCACGCCTCTTTCAAACTCCGTCAGTTCTCTTGTCGCAGCCATTTCAACCGGACACAGTTGCACTGATTTGGGAGCATCATATTCCTCTAATTTATAAGCACGTGACTCGATACACGGCAAGAAGCACCGTGTAGCCTTGCCCATGGGGGTATCCGTTGACTTCTTTTCAAGCAGTGTATATGTGTTCATGTGAGCGATATACTTGTTTTGAGGGACGAAAAACCCTTTTGAGAAAGATTTTTCTCCGGTAAAGTCGTGTTTTTCGTTCCTGACGACTGGTATGTCGCTCCCATGAACATTTCCCAGGTTTCATACGGTGTGGAATTTCCAGGAGGATCCCGGATGAGATCAGCTAACTCCCCGTTAACTGAAAAGTCCTGATAATGGATTCTCGTCATAGACGATATTCGAAATCAGGTCTTTCCAACCAAATTGCTTCATCGAAACCTATTGAGCTACTCAGATTCCAACTTTAAATCGCATAATGGAAAAACAAAAGAATAGAATATATAAATTTCTCCGTCAACAGATCTTATGTAAAATATCATAAGCTTTAAATTGTATAGATGGAAAGAAAGAGAAATAGAAATAGAAATAAAAGGGAGAAAAAAAGATCTAAAGGGAGAGAATCAGATAAGTACTCTCCATCTGATCAAAACGTTTTATCCGCTTTTGAATGTGAATGAAAAAAAATATTAGAAAACTAAACCTGGAGGAATGAGGATCAAAGATAGCATAACAGTTGAGTGATACACAACTGGACGTTCATATTATACCAATATAAACCGTAGTTCATAAATCACGAAGGGATTTAAACATTTAATAACTTTTTATTTGTTAATTATTTTTTATTCTTTTTCTGTTATAGTGAAATACAGAACCTGGAGATTTTTTTTAGTTACGAAAAACCACTTATTTTACCTCCCCCTCCCCCCACGTGACTTACGGATCACCGTGTGTTATTATATCTCTCGGAGTACCAATAGCAATGTTGCTTCAACAATATGTATCAATAATAATGACAGTGGAAAAACTAGCGACATGGTTACTTTTACTTCGAGAGACATAATAAAATAATATAAAATAATAAAAGACAAAAATGGGACAGAACAGGATAGAATATGTGAAAAGAATGTCTGACAACCGATTGACAAAGTAAACATTTGATTGGATGATAAGAACTGGACACCTAAGACATGCTAAGACAGGATGACGAGATTCAAAGATTTTATGGCCATTCATAGATGCGCAATATTTTTTTTTTAATAGAAGAAACATACTAACGGAAAATAATGATTATGATAAGGTGTTGTTTCCATACGTAAGATTGAAATTACATTATTATGTTCACTAGGACACGTGTAGTGGGCCACTGAATACATAATTGCAAGTGAATGAGTTGTAAATACAATACATTAGGATAAACAAAGGGAATACAACAAAACTATAGTAAAAAATAAATAAATAAAAAAACTCTGGTGAAGGAATGTGACAATTTGTTCCATCCATGATTCTAAGTTATTTCTTTCGTGCACATTCCCCCTCCCCCTTACAAAAATTATATTAATTTTCGTCCCGGGAATGGGTGTTTCTTTCCCATACAAGTTTTCATTCTTTCTCGAGAACTCGTTGACTTTCAAAACCAGCACACTGGGTAGTTAAACCCAGTTGTATAGTTTTCAGACTGAAGATGATGTTCATATAACTGCTCAGAGCAATAGGATTATTTCGAATGATTATCAGAAAATGAAAAAAAAAAAAAAAAAGAAGAAGAAGAAATAAAAGCAATGTCAAAAAAAAACACACACACAGTCGATGGCCGATCTCGTTCAATTCCAACAATAGTACCTCGATCAATCAGACGTAAAATCATTCTTATAGCGGGATCTGGGACCACAACAATTGCCCAACACTTCATTGTTTCTCCAGAAGAGATTATGTTTGAAACGTCACGTAGCTAGTGCGTATTCTCACGTATTCAACGGGGCAAAGAGAAAAAAGCATATTTTTCATTTATATGATGAAATGTTCATAACATTATTACAGAGTACAAGCGTGGTTTGAAAGAAAACGATATCTCACGTGCCTCACGTTCTCTAGGTGCTTTATTTCATTGTTCTCAACAATGAAATAAAGCACCCATACTCTTATTGTACTATTATTAAAATAAATCTCGACACTAAACTGCGATCTTTTATAACATCTTTTCGGTGTTTATTATATTTCTAGACACTAACTCAAACTCGTCTTGTTTTGTTTCGTGTCTTGTTTCACCAAATTTCTAATCTCAATTGGTACTCCTCAAATTTAACACGAATGGAGATTATTGTCATGTTATTTTCAATTCAAACTCATAGTAGGTATACGGATGTTTTGTGAATATCTTTGGGTAGGAGATTTCGATCATTTTGTGAATATCTTTGGGTAGGAGATTTTCAATTTCAATTCAAACTCATAGTAGGTATACGGATGTTTTGTGAATATCTTTGGGTAGGAGATTTCGATCAGCTAGCTGTGGCAGAACGACCGCCACTGCTTATTGGAGTGGCTTGAAAAAGTCCCATCATGATTAGCCTGTCGATTAGAAGGCCTGATTATAGTCCACCCACGCTTTGCGATAAATTTACAATCTTCCGTGCGTAGGAGGCAAATAAAAAAACCTGGGTAGAAGCTTTTGAACTGTTTTTCTCTCCCTTTCTCTGTTGTGTGTGTGTGTGTGTGTGTGTGTGTGTGTGTGTGTGTGTGTGTGTGTGTGTGTGTGTGTGTGTGTGTGTGTGTGTGTGTGTGTGTGTGTGTGTGTGTGTGTGTGTGTGTGTGTGTGTGTGTGTGTGTGTGTGTGTGTGTGTGTGTGTGTGTGTGTGAAATGTGGCTATTAAATAACGAGACTGGTTGCAAATGTGGTTTATTATTACAATTGTACAACTTAATTCTTGTCCCTCCCCTCCTCTATCTATTCACCGTTGCATACGAATTTTCCATGTTGGAAACAGTACTGCAAGTCATCAGGTGTTATCTGCTTCGGTAGCGCTGCCGTTTTCTTCTTTACCTCATCCACTGACTGAAAATGAGCGCCCTTCAATGCAGATTTCAACTTTGGAAAAAGGTAAAAGTCGCATGGAGCGAATAAGGTGGATGCTCCAACACTGGGATCTTCTTATCACAATTGTACAACTTAATTGTTATCTCCTTCAACATACTCCCCTCCTTCATCTATACACAGTTGCATACGAATTTTCCATGTTGGAAGCAGTGCACTGTGAACTGGAGCGTTGTCCAGATGGAGAATCCAAGCGATGTTCTTCCACAGATCGGATCTCTTCTTCCTCACTCGTTCTCTCAGCTTGGCCAGAACCTCAAGGTAATAATGTTGATTAACTGTCTGACCCTCCGGTACCTATTCAACCATTACCACGCCATTGATATATACATAAAAAAAAAAAACGATCAGCATTACCTTCAATTTTGACTTGCTCATTCTTACTTTTTTCATTCTCGGTGACGTGGAGTTTTCCAGTGCATCGATTGTCTCTTTGTTTCTGGATCGTACTGAAAATTCCACGTCTCATCACATGTGACGATCTTCTACTGCAAGTCCGGCTCCGCTGTCAGACGGAGAAAACGGCAGCCCTACTGAAGTAGATAACACCTGATGACTTGCAGCACTGCTTCCAACATGGAAAATTCGTATGCAACTGTGTATAGATGAAGGAGGGGAGTATGTTGAAGGAGATAAGTTGTACAATTGTAATAATAAACCACATTTTTGCAACCAATCTCGTTATTTAATAGCTAAATCTCGTATACAACATTATATCGCATGTAATTTATATACTGAGTTTTAATTTGAACAAAAACAGGACTTTTGGTTGAGAAAAGAGTGTAAAAACATCATAATTATCTATACAAAATCCGATAAGTCTGGTCTAGACAGCATAGAGTCGACATAGATTGAAATATTCGATTTTTTAACTTATTAATGAACTTCTTGTGTTCAAAGACGGTTTTGATATATCACAAATGCCTATAAAAATCAATTTTTTTTTTACAAAAAAAAAAAAAAAAACGACTGATTTTTGATGCTTTTGTAACAACCACGTACTAGCTCAGAAATCAGTGCATTTAGCTTAAGTTGTTTTCGATATATATCACTATAGCAACAGGCGATCTCTTAGAGAGACCCGGATATTGCATTTCATTAGAGTGATATTTCAAAATGTCAGGAAATAAACAGCATATCGGGTTTATTTTATACTTATTGCTACTCCAGTAGAAGTAAGCAAAGTGTTTTTGCGATCTTTATTTTTGAATGAATTCGCAAGAATAACCATCTTTTGGTTGATTGCGATGGCAGAAGTAACAGAATTAATTAAATCAATAAGGTTATCGGATCATTTAATAAAGGTAGATATCACTAAGAAATAAAAAAAAAAATAATTAAATGGATAACTAACTTTACCCGCATTGTGTTATAAGATATGTGACGATGATGATTCAAATATAACTTGAAAGCACTTGCAGGATGGTTGGGGTTGCCGCGCATGGCGTCTTAAGTGGCCCTTTTGGAGAAATTTACAGGTCAACTGTCATTTGTGTTGAAAATATTTGTTCATTTTATAATGTCAAGCACTTAGTTCGTGTTTTTAATGTTAGCTGATCTTGTGCATCAATTTTCATCCATAATATTGTTTCGATTTGTTCAAAAAAATGCAAGAAAGGAAATTATAACATCAATGTTGTTAGCAATATTTGAATCATCTCAATGGAATAGCTGCAAAGATTTAAAAAGGGCCTTCTCTCTAAGGCTCTGACACAATATTACATTTGTATAAATATATACAAATGTAATCTGTTTATTTAAAATAGATTTACATTCCTAGGTTCAAGGGAGGAAAATAAACATAAATTAAAATTAATATGCGCATAAAAAAAGGACAAGTATACTCTACAAATGTACTACATAAAACTTTCAATGGCGTTCTTAAATCATAATATTACATACAATCATATAAAGTTTTAGGCTAAAGTGGAAATATCAAGCTAAACCACGAGAAGCACACTCAATTCGAAAGATCTTGCACGATTTTTTTTCATGTGATAAAAGTTATACAACTTAGACATTTCCAAGTACTGTCTTTAGCCAGCTAGTTTGCAATAAATGCTGAAGTCTTTAAAACCGTTTAAATTTGAAACAGATGGTTTCAACTCCAACTAATTATGCAGGCAAGCAAAAAAAAAAAACATTTACAAATGCATATAAGTGCTCTTAATATATAACATAACATTAAAAAACATAATAATGATAAATCGTATAAATATTTCTATCCATGAACTGAAAAAGAAATGTAAATATTTATAATAAGATTTATAACAGTATTTAGAACCACATTAATAATATTATGTAAGTGACGATACTTATGCTTATATACTTACATAATGATCAAAGTTTAATTATTATGTATGTCGGTGATATTATTCGCTGATCGGTGTTAATGGATTTTCACCAATTTAATAAAATTACGTTTAGAAAATTTATCAGCTTATAAGCAGACTTTGAGTACATTTTCTTTGGTTACTTTTTTTATTTACGATGACATTGCTTAAATTTTATTTATGTTCAGCTGTAAATGGAAAAGCTAAGGCTATAAGATGAATGCATTCTGTCTGTCATCTATGTATGCGTATGCATGTGTGTTTTCATTGAGTTGTTTTTGATAGGACCATTAACCTTTCTGAGTTGATCAGGTTTTTCCAAAAAGAAAAAGGGGAATGTCATACGAGAATTCTCATTTCACTCAGTCATAAATCGAGTGGAATAAGCCGTGACTTAACAATATTGCTAACATTTTAAACGAAATATTTGATGGCCATATCACTACTATTTGCAGCAAATGTCCTTGTGCATTGGGTGGAAATATTCAACAGTCGGACAATTCGTTGAATATCTCGCTGTTCTCTCAGTAATTGACAATTCACTTAAGCTGTTTGAACCGCCACTAGTTGTCATGGACAATCCCACAATTGGTAAACAGATCAATAATTTAGTCATTTCCTAATGACATGCGCACATTAAAGTACCCAAGTGTGTTTTAGAATGTAAAGGCGATAGGTTAAACATAGCTAAAATTAAGCGGCATGTCGCTTGATTATAGGGACATAAGTCTTGTCAAGGTTGCCTTTGCGACGTAATTGATGCTTGAATACGTCAAATTGCAAGGCTGCGTTAATATTTCCTGCACCGCGATCACATATTAAGAGTTCACACTTCTTCCCTTCCCCCCTTTCTCTTTTAGTAAGGATTGTAAATTAGCAGTTGGTTTTTTACATATTGAGTACTGCCGGTTTCACAAGCCTACAGAGCAATGCTTAGAAAACTGCATAATTCATAAAGTATATTTGTTCCTCATTTCGATGATTTTAAATGTTTAGATATCCTTATCTGATGTTGCTCTCGCAGTTCAGATGTTACGAGAATACGGATTTCTGGAGACGAGGTGAAAAGATGATTTTTCAGCGATTTTTGTTATGAAATAAACTTTGGTCTGTTTATTAATAAGAACTCTTTATGGATGAACTTAATCCCGAATTTAACTTAACCGAATGCGACTTAATCCCGAATTTAACTTAACAGAATGTGACTTAATCCTGAACTTAATCCCGAATGCGATTTAATCCCGAACTTAATCCCGAATGCGACTTAATCCCGAACTAAATCCCGAATTTAACTTAATCCTGAAACTTAATCTCTAATGTAACTTAATACTGAACTTAGTTCCCAATTTATACAACCCGTAATGTAATCAATTTTAATCTTGAATTCCCGTATAATATTATTTAAATAGTAATAATAAGTAATAAATATTAGGAGAATTTGTGATGGAAACCTCTGATGGATTTTACACGAATGAATAATCAAAATAAAAAATATATATATACACATACAAAGATTGAATAGATTCACTGAAAATTTGATAAAAGTTTTCGACGTTCGTAGCATCCTATTAATTATTTTTATGGTTTTATTTATTGATTAATTGTGCTGGTCTCTAAGAAAAAACAGTGATAAGGAATATAAATTCATTGTACACGTGAGTAATATGAATTTATATTACTTGTCTGAAATTATGACCGGTTAGGACTGGTCTAGGAGATGCAAAGCTCGAGATTCCAGGAGATACAACCCTGCCGTCTCTAAATAAAGCTATATATATATATATATATATATATATATATATATATATATATATATATATATATATATATATATATATATAGACTTTAATGAATGAACAAAAATTATCCGTTTTTATGTAACCCTAACATACAGTATTTTGGTAATTATTAATTACATAAAATGACAGCAGATGATGTTGTCATAGGACAGCAAAAGTAATAGTAGTGTTTATTATTTTATAAACTTAATAAAATAATATATCTAATTTCTCTTTTAAAATTATATAAAAAGCTTAACAATAAAACAGATTTAGATTTATTTTTAATCACTTTTGATATTTATTTTTTAAAATCCTAAATTTTCTTCCCACTGTTTTATTATTTTCGTATCCTTTTCTTTATAAATTAATATCAGAAACGTTGGTGTATTTAAAAAGTATGGGAGAGAAATTAATTCTTCACCATAACCAATCTTTACATTTTTTGGTTATTATTAAGGTGTATTATTTCTTATTGCAGCAAAACCTTTACAAGAACTAATGAATATATAGCAAAGATATCCTCAAACTCATTTTCTTTTTGATCAGTATCTTGAGGGAAATACATATTAGGCTTCATTACCATATGTTAAAATGTTGTGATTTAATCTCGAAGAATTCATGGCTGTTAAACATGATGAAGTGGATTTTATGGACGTTTCTTATTTTTTACTGCATGTCAAATGGTGTTAATCATATGCAAGCAGCAAGACATGCATTTACGCAACCAGGGCAAAGTTTAGAGCTTACATAACGATAAAAATGTAAGGTGGTTTTCTTGTTTCTACATTTAAAAAAAAAAAAAACTTTAATGTAAAATGATGTCCCAATAAGTTTCCTTAACATACTATCTTGCAAGGGGATATTAAATTCCACATTGTTTCAAAACCGAATAAGAAACTCAAAGAGTTTCATGCCGAATATAGTAAACTATAAAAGTATCGGCGACTACTTATTAATAATAACTTTATAATAAATTAAGTTATTAATAATAACTAGGGCAACTCGTAGCAAAGGTGGAGAAAGTTCTGATCGCTATTCTTAGTATTTCCCATAATGTAAAACCCATCTCCTAGGAAATGTCTGATGTTATGGTCGGAGGTCACTACGCAGACTGGTTTCGATCTTTATTGAGATCTCATCAGTGAGTAGCTTAGACCAAGTTATTAATACTAAGGTTCTTAAAGTTCCTAAAAAAAAAACTGGGAGATGGACTGAGTCCTTGACTCTTTATCCCGTCATCTGAATAAAGAAAATCTGTGTGGATGGGATGTTATTGAGCTAAAAGCTCTAGTCATGGCTGGGTAATAGCCGAGCCTCAGTTAAAACTTCATTGACTACAGCATTGCCAGTCCTAAAAAGGACTCTTCTTGTGGGATATATCTTTTCTTTTCCCTTTCGAAACCTTAATACTAAGTCCTTATAGTCCTTATAAGGACTGGCTTAAAGGGGCGAAGCAAGAATGCTTTTCATCTTCCCCGTTATCTGTAGAGGGCAGTGTAGGGATAAGGTGTTATTGAGCTATTAAAGCTCTGATAATGGCAAAAGGGTAACAGCAATAGCCGAGTCTCAGTTAGAACTTCGTTGGCTACAGCATTGCCATCCATTACCCTCCAAGGGTATTAATCACAGCATCACACAGTCGATTCTACCTCCTTTGCTATACGAGTTGTCATAAAAGTGCACCGATTAAATTACATAAATAAAGAGCCAATAGGCTTCATTTTGGCGAGGTTAACATTGTTTAAATTAAGGGGATATTAAATCCCACATTGTTTCAAAACCGAATAAAAAACTCAAAGAGCGGAATCAAAAGGGGATTTAATATCCCTTTAATTTAAACAATGTTTACGTCGCCGAAATGAAGCTCTTTATTTATGTAATATATATACAGTATTAATTCTTTGAAGTCCGTATTCAAACTTTTATTTGGTCCGAGGGTATCGATTCTAATTCAACACCAATATCTACCTTTAAACTTTATCAACTGTATTAAGAATCCGAAAGAATATTAACTTTTAAAATTCAAAATATTTAAAATATAGTTTCAGACAGTTTAACTAAACACACCTCATCTAATAACTTTTTTTTTCCACTCGACCAAGTAAGCCAGTTAAACTGCTCATTTGCTGGCCTACTTGGTCGAGTGGATCGCATATTAAATATTATATTGTAACATCAATATGTATTTCATGGTTTAGACTCCCATTCAAATCGCAGTCTTGTCTTCTCGTATTAGAACCTATTATCACAAAATAGGCGATAGTGACCTCGACAATATAACGTAACATGTGCATTATAGGAAATGTTTGTGGGTACAATGCGATTTTGATGTTAAAAATATAGCAGTCTTACCAGCAGAATAGGAACTCTGTGGGTTGTCAACCCATAACCCTCCAAAAATCTAAATCTTGTTTTCAAGTCGAATAAATGATCGCCATCAGACAGATTCCATGGTGATTATTAAAGCTTAGAAAAGTAGAATACGAATCGGGCAATGGAATATTAAAACACTATCAAAATGGAAAGGAAATGGGAAAATATGAGATGAATTTTATCGTCCGGTGTGAGACCAACTCCTTGCTTATTGAAGGTTCGAAGTGGCTCGAAAAAGTTACATGTTTGGTCTAGAGCAGGGGTTTCTGAATTATGCAAATAATAATAAGAAGAAGAAGAAGAAGAAAAGTAGAGTAAAATTAAAAATAAAACAAAATCCTTAATCCCACGGTACTAATGTAGCATAGGTTTACAACAACCTTTGGTAGACAGGAGTCGCATAAAACACAACAAAAAAAAAAAAAAAAAAAACTAACAGTTTGATGAATTTAATTCTCCTTTATATATTTATACTGTTTTCAGGTTTTCGATTCCATTATTATAGATTGTGTATATGTGTAGATTTCATTAAAAAATAAAAGCAAATAGTAACCACAGAAAATAGTAAACCTCATTAATGAAGATAATTAATTCCAATGTTAGGCGCTTGTCGATGGCTGTTTGTCACAACATTTCCAAATTGTAGCGACAGTAATGTCTACTATCTGTCTTATTATTTATACTGGTGCTAGATTATGTTTTAGAACAAACATAAATGATACATACCAGAGAATATCCTGGAAAATAAATAAAACTTGGATGGTCATGCAGGTGATGGGTGTGTCACAGACAGATAGATATCCAAAATAAACACTTGACAAGAAGACGAAGAATCGCTAAAAGTTGGTTTGAAAATGAATAAAATAAAACGAAAGAAAATGAGAATCGATATGTATAACAATGTAACAAGTACAATTAAGTTTTATCCGCAGCTAGAGACGCTGATATAAGAATTCAAACCGCAAAAGATGCTCAACTAAGTAGACTATAGAAATGAATGTGAAACATGGTTGGTTTCAAAGGAAATAGAAATAACGAATAAAAAAATAGAAATTCATTAATGGATATTTGTGGATATCTTCAAATACGATGGTCTCAAATTACTATTAGTGAAGACTTCAGTAAAAAGTCAACCTGGAAATCAGAAAACGAAAATTCAAATAGTTGGACATAGACTACTTAGTAAAGATCACCAAGAAATCTTTGTGTAACCCTAGAATGAAATTCAAAAGGGAAAAGAATCCCCAATGTCCTAAAAATACATGGAAGATATCGACTTTAATAAAATGTGAGACGAGTATGTTGAATTAAGACCAATAGTAAGGATAAGGAACCGATGGAATGCATTTACAGACTCACGATTTTCCTGATGGAAGTGGGAAAAAAAGAAGAAAGCATGCACGTGGGTATTCCAACAAATTCAAGTGATTATGTTGGCTTGTTATTACGAGCGTTTGATCTGATAGTATCTTGGAGTTGGCATTTTTCATGCCACAATCAATGGCTTGCAGATAGTGGACATTTCCCCCCTGACCACTGTAATAAAGACAGCAATAAAAGACAAGAGTAATAAAATTACATATTACATAACTTTTTGTACACATTTTTTTTTAAAAAAAGGAACTTATCTCATTGGATTAGCAAACCCAATTGCTCTTAAAGGCAAATATTTTTATACCACATCAGACCTTCAGTAAGCAATATTGGAAGTTTTTCCCCACTTGGTTAGACTATAATAAATTTAGTTTAATCCTTTATCCAAGTGTAAGCAAACAAAATTTGTCCCTGAAGCAACTCGTGATAAAGGTGGACCAAGCTGTCATCACTCCTTGTCCCAGTATCTCTCATAATGCAAAGCACATCTCTTTGCGGACATGTATAATGTTATGGTCCACCTTTACCACGAGTTGCCTCAGTCCTGAAGATACTTCAGGCACAAATTTTGTTTGCTTACACTTGGATAAAGGATTAAACTAAATATATTCAATAAGCAATATAGTGACACATCGGGAGATGAAAATCATCTCGATAGAAATTTTATACGATGTCCACCTGCCTTTGACAAGATTTGCTTTCTACTAATATTCATTATTTTTATCATTACCGGAGAAATAGGACTTTGATTATTTAGTGATAAATAAGCCACAGTCATTGTTTAGTAATTAAGAATTACTAATTAGCCGACCTGGTTGTCCAAGTGGATAGCGTACCGATAGATCGGGAGTTCGAATCTCACCGTGGACACAAATGATTGTGAATATCTTTCGGTGAGAGAATGAATTCCATCGATGGGTGTAAGATCAGCATTCTCCTTACTGGAGGCCTGAAGTAGCTTGAAAAAGTTTCATTTTTGGTCGTTTTGACAACTTTTTAATGGGTGCAAAAGCCATTGGGTACGAGAGTCCAGATATATTGGCTCAACTCCCTTCGGCTGCGATTCGAATAAAGCCGTGGATATGGATGTTTGGGAGATAAATGTCATCGTCCAGTTCAAGATTAGCTTCCCGTTTACTGGACGCCTGGTTTGAAAAGTTCCGTGTTTGATCTCTAGGTCAGGGTTTCTGGACTATGTAAAAAATAGACAAAGTCCTTTAGAATGTTAATAACGAGGAACATTACTGCCTCAAACTAACTGATTAAAACCAAACATTATAAAGCTATACGAAATTCTCTTTGGTATGGTAACATAATAATAATAATATCAAACACAATATTAAATCCGGTCATAGTAAATACTTAGTGGGCCGCTATATTTGCTTGAGTGTTAAGTACCAATCCGATTATTTTACTTTTTTGCATTGTCTCGTTCCTGCTAGCCAAGCTTTAACAGATAGACTTGTTTAAAAGTTGACAATAAGCCTTCGTTCCTATCGTGGTCTCTATTGATTAACAGAACAGTCGAGTTCAGTGAAGCGACCCCTCTTTTAAGACCCCCAACAGAGAATACAGGGACCCCGGCTAAGTATCACGTGACCCACCGTTATAGGCCGATATTAGTGCACACTTTGTGTGTGTGTGCGCGAACTACGGGTGAGCCAGTTGCACACCACTTCTCCCTTCATTTAACCCCATGTACACGCAGGGTATTATCCCGCCCGCGCCCTCGGTTCTCTCCACAGCTTCTTCAGGACTACTGCTGATGTATATTTACGGGCAAGAGAATTTAAGAGTCGCTTTATGTTTAAGGGAGGTTGGATTGTATCCCATCATAACACAGCGTTGTTGCGTTAAACAATCATTGATTGTGATAATCATTGATTATTCAGGATATCATACTGTATTATTAAGTTATTATTGTAATCATATAATTAAGAAATATAGTCCTTATAAGGATAAAGACTGGCTTAAAGGGGCGAAGCAAGAATGCTTTTCATCTTCCCCGTTATCTCTAGAGGACAGTATAGGGATAAGGTGTTATTGAGCAATTAAAGCTCTGATCATGGCAAAAGGGTAACAGCATTAGCCGAGCCTCAGTTAGAACTTCATTGGCTACAGCATTGCCATCCATTACCCTCCAAGGGTATTAATCACCGCATCTCACGGTCGACCACCTCTGCTATAAGTTTGATATATTTTTAAATATCTAAAATTATTTTTAAAATTATAAAAATTATACATACACCTTTCAATGTTTTATATCATAATACTACAAGTTTATCAGAATGAATATAAATATATATTTATTAAGAAATAATAGTACCATTTTCAGAATGAATATAAATATATATTTATATTATTAAGAAATATCCTTATATCCTTATAGTCCTTATAAGGACTGGCTTAAAGGGGCTAAGCAAGAATGCTTTTCATCTTCCCCGTTATCTGTAGAGGACAGTGTAGGGATAAGGTGTTATTGATCTATTAAATTAAATTATTAAATTAAAGCTCTGATCATGGCAGGAGGGTAACAGCAATATTAAAGCTCTGATCATGGCAGGAGGGTAACAGCAATAGCCGAGCCTCAGTTAGAACTTCATTGGCTACAGAATTGCCATCCATTACCTCCAAGGATATCGGATTTTGGATTGAATGAATCGATCAGCATCTCACGGTCGATTGATTCTTTTCAAACACCAACAATTCATTCTGATAAACTTGTAGTATTATGATATAAAACATTGAAAGGTGTATATGTAATTTTTATACTTTTAAAAATAATTTTAGATAATTAAAAATGTAATAAACTTGTTTAAAACAAAGTAATAAGTTGCATTATTATTCCTAAAAAATGTTAATATGTTTTAAAATAAACCTTGTCAAGTAACATGCACGAAATTTTAACAGACAGATAATGTATGTAAAGACATTTTATCATTTTCTTTTTATCCATTTGAATTCTTTTGACTTACAGCGCATAATGGTAAAGGAACAACAGGGAATATCAGTAATTGTTTTAACATGATTGCAAGAACAATAACTTGAATTTTATAAACGCCATTTTGGTAGAATTAGAAAACCAAGTAGAATAATTTGTCAACTGCATGCATTATATGGGGGGGAGGAGAGATATTCCAGACATTCCTCGTTTCCTAAAATGGATTCATACCCAGGTATTTTCCGCCCTAATGACATAGTCAGTTTTCCACTCCCCAACAAATAAATGATCCGAGTCAGTCACAGAATTAACTCCAATGGCGATCAGAGTTCTAATCGCTCTTTGTGAGAGGAATCTGACGGTGGAGAATCGGAAAAAAAAAAAAAAAAAAAAGCTTGTTGTCGAACCCGAAAAATGAAAATTACAAAACTGGAAGTAAGTTAAAGGATTTACAAAACAAAAGGAAAAAACATAGCTTAAATAGACGAAAGAAATCACACTTCTGGAACTAAGAAATATAACTAAACAATTACAGTAATCCCAAAACTCAACAGGGATTAACAAAATACGTCACGCTTCTCACTGAAAAAATATACTGAAAGTAAAACTTTATTAACGGTTTCCTTCTCCTATTTTGAATTTCCTTGGATGATGAAGCCTAATTTAGTGACCCAGATTTTTTTTTTCAATCTAATTCTTACTGTTACAATTAATGAGGATTAATAATTATGATAAATCTATAACTCTATCTAATTAATAGACGTAAAATTGATTATGTTTTTTTATTTATGAGTTATAACTCAACCTTAATATACTTAATAGCACTTTCAAGTAATTATCACCAAATCGCCAAAAAGCAAAGTTGTGACCCATTTCAACCATAAATCTTAGAAACGAGTAAACTCTTCATCAATTGACGTTTCTATACTTTTGAGATGAGAGTGTAGTTTTCCTTTAAAATATTTTGGAGTCTTGGCATGAAGCAAATGTTATGGTGTAGGCAATATTCAGATCTGAAAGCAAATTTTCGAATTATTACAGATTCGAAAGAGAAATATTAGAATCAATAATTAATAGTAGGAGGAATGAAATAAAACAAACACCAAACAGAACATTTTTCTTGGATTTGAATCCCCTTCTGATTCAGTTCTGTTTGATGCCATCAGTGAAAATAGTGCAATTGGGTGTTTCGGTTTTTTTAATTTCCCTTCTGCGAAAATATCTTCCGTTTTAATAGGAAACTTTAATTCATTCACAGCGAAAAAGTCGTCTGCATATTCCTTATTCTCCAGTTGGAAATATGTGGGTTCGAATTTCGTCAAGAACACAAAGAAAAGAACAACTTTTTAACTGAGGATGACTTAAGTGATCGCTTTTTTTCTTCTCACAGAAGCGACTGAAGGAAGAACACAAGTGATCATCAGAAAGGGTATACTCCCTTCATAACCTTATTTGCCTCGTTATTAACCTAAATCTCACATTAATTTATAAGTAAAACAGAATTCACCGAAGGATTGTAGTCCGAGCTGTCCATTAATCAATGCATATACAAGAATTTCTAAAATCTGATTTTTTTTTTTTTTTTTTTTTTTGTATTAGTAATGAAACTGAGTCACGTAATATGTTGTCAAATAAGTGTGTTCTATGGCCGGTTTTTCTATATTTTACAGGAGATAAAAATACATTTCCTGGAAGAAAAACACCTCCACTTCCGTATGAGGCGGAATAACTCACCATCATCAACGAAAAGAAAATTATTTATGTTTTTATTTATTTATTTATTGCATTTTCATAAGATAATGAACTTGTGAGGTAATCAACGAAAGAAAAAGTATTGAAAATCAAACTTTTTTTTTTCAATATATTAAGTTCAAAAAATAAAAATAAAAAAGACATAACGAACACACATAACAACCACAATATAATTAGTAAGTATGATATTATTATTAATTATATTGATAATTAATAATTATAATAATGTGTGCCTGTCTGAGGTGAAAAAAAAAAGAGATCTTATTTCTTAAGGGCTTAGAACTTTTTTTAAATTTATTTACATTCTTCTATTTACACCTCATATTGCACCTTGTATCAATTCAATACACGGTATTAAGACGTGAATTGCAACCTTGATAACAAGACAAAGAGAGAAAGAGAATAAAAGAAATGTGAATATATTAACTTTATAGCTGGCTACTGTTTACTGAAGAGGTTTCAAATGTAAGTAGACAGCCAAACCACACTTAAAATTAAACTCCCTTTGCAGGGCACTCATACATCTAGACTGTAATACACCAAATTACAAATATACAGATGAGGGATCTCTGTTTTAGAATATGATAAAGAACATCTCCAGATAAACCGTACACAGCATTTTTTTTTTTCAAATGCATTCCCTTTCGTAAATGGATTATAATTTAACTTTAAGAATGTTAATAAAGAGGCGAGATCCGACACATGTTTGAATAAGTTTTTTTTTTTTTTATATAGTTTACTTTTTTTGGTTCCTATTTGAAATTGCCATCTTAACACAGACTTCTTCGCTACAAGAATGGTAAAAGTCTGAAAAGTTCCATTGCTAAAAGTTCAGGAAACCCACATGTTGGACACGCACAGTGTCACAAACATGGTAAGCCATTAAATTATGACGGGATGGATCTGACTGTTCTTGAAGGATCATTCTAATGAAACGTCTTGGCCAATTGGCAAGGAACTGTTCGAAAAAAAATTGTTCTACAGTCTAGGAACAGCAACAAACAGCTTTTGTGGGATGTGGGTGGGGAGCTATCTTTGCATCCAAGGACTCCTAAATTCTCTCATGGAGCTGTACGTTTATTTGGCCAAATATAATTTTTTTTTTTTTAAACGGACACACATACACGTGCAACATCCACCACAGATTAAGAACTTAGAACGAGCTCTTTTCCCATCCCTTGAAATTTGTAGCCACACACGTCTTACAAGAAGCCTACGACTAAGGAGAGAAAACTCACCTCAGACCACGTGACCTAGGGACAAAGCAGGGGGACTGGGTCGAGAGAAGCGATCGTCCGGCTTCAGGAACATATACGAGAAAGGTGACCTGAGTTCCGAGCTGGGGGTGACGCTTGGCGGCGAATTGATGCTTGGGAAATAGGATGGGGAACAGTAAGAACTGTACGAACTGGAGAAGGCGCCTCCGTGGGCATGTGAGAGGGAGGACAGGAAGCTGCTGGCGGCCGAATTGTATAGAGAACTCGAAGAGGAATGAGGTCCGATGAGGTTGTTCCCGCTGTTCATCATAGCTGTGGGTTCGCCGGCAGCAGCCCGGAGTTTGAGAAGACTGCTAGCGTCCAAGGAACTGTACACGCTACCCAGATGAGGGGTGAAGGAACTACGGGGTAAAGGCAGGCTGAATGTCCGCGCAGTTACCGCTTTCTCGCTGTCCAGACACGACGGTCCCACAGGAAACCTGGCCAGAGGGTCAAGCGACGACGGCAGACAGGAGGTCACCGAGAGGAATCCGTTGTCCTTCTTCGAGAGCGGTTTGGGCTTGCGACGCGGACGGTACTTGTAGTCGGGATGCTCTTTCATGTGCAGCGCCCGCAGCCGCTTCGCTTCGTCGATGAAAGGCCGCTTTTCCGCCTCGGAGAGCTGCTTCCATTCGCTGCCGAGCCGCTTGCTGATTTCCGAATTGTGCATCTTCGGATTCTCTTGAGCCATCTTCCTTCTTTGGCCTCTGGACCACACCATGAAGGCGTTCATGGGCCGTTTCACGTGGTCGCCGTTGGTTTTCGACATGTCGACGGACATCCGACACAGCACCTCAATGAGCTAATAAACTAGACGGGGGTCTCTTAACCCTCGAGATGTGACTAAACAAGCGTTGCGAGTGGGCCAACACTAAAGGTCAGCTAGTTCGTCATGAAAAGCGACACACATACATACACACGCAGCCGTTTCCGAGACGAGCACTCAGCGTTCTATAGCCATCAGACAATCGGCGTTGGCTTCGGCCAACCCTCCGTATCGGGCTATGTAATATAAACGTTTTGTAACGGTGGCTCCAATTTGTTCTCCTACCCTCGGTCACGGGCTTCAGGGTGGAGCTACTGGGATCACGCCACGCCTTTCCACTTTTCTATTGGTGGTTTTTATTCGACCCGACATGTCGCATTTATTCCACCCGGTGTTCACTAGCCTTGTCAGCGAGCGCCATCTATACTCCGTTAGGAACTTCCTTCCTTCCTACTATTGAGACAGATCATCCCCCGATATCAGGAACACTTTAAGGTAGGAAAGTTTCTGAGAACATTTCTACCTATTTTTAGTACTGTGTTTGTTTGCCAAAATTAGCCAATCCCGTGCCTTAATTCACAAAGCGATTATTTTAAGAACTAGAAATTATTTTATTTGGAGTGTTACCTGAAAGACGAATGCATAAATAGTTGGAAATATTTCGTAATTTCAAAAAAGTTTAATGCAGTTTTTTTTTTATCGTTTTTAGAAACAAATGATTGTTCAAATGCATGAAATTATGTTTTTTTTTTTTTTTTGCTTAATTTGTTATCTGTAATAAAAATGCATTTATATTTAGTTCGAAAGAAAGAAAACGGAAAAAAAGAGATAATTTTTTCATTAAATTCATTTTTATCTACTTGATTATTCACAGTGTTCTATATTTTACAAGTTATGTGGAGGAGGGTTTTATTTTTCTATACATTATTTATTTATTTTTCCTGGAAAGTGTAAAGGAAAATTATTCACGTAATACAGACTTGATGCACTTACATTTCGTTTCTAGAAAACTTTATGCCAAATAAACCGTAATTTTAGCATTGCATTTCACTGCAAATCGTAACCACCTTGTATATTATGATGCAATAAAAATATTATTGAAACTTTGCTCTATAATAAAAACAATTAAACAATTTCATTATTGCTGATTTAAAACTGTTTTAATTGTTTAAAATAAAACTAAAATTTAAAATTGTTTAATCTTGCTCCAAAAAGTCGGAAAAAAGAAATTTAATTGTGATTATCACAACACTAAAACAGTGAATGGTTTCTTATTTTAAGACTGCATATTTTTCAAATTATATTTCAAAAAATAATATTTTGAAAAAATATTTCATATTTTTCAAATTGCAGTTTTCAAATGTGATATTGCACGTCATTTATCTTCCGTTTTGTATGTATGGTGATTCATTAACTGTTATACGACATTAGATGGTCTGTAAGGAAACAGTGGTGCCCTCTGTGTAGTTTGTTGGCTAAAAGATCATTTTTGTAATAATGGTAATTTAGGCGTTGCAGTGCAAGAAATGTATGCTCGATCTTTGAGAAATTAAAAATAAAGATAATAATAAGTTATTTCAGATATTTTGATATTTTTCTTATATAATAATATTTTTATAAACAAAAATGTAATTTTTGTTTTTATTTTTCAAATATTAAAATATTTTTATAAAAAATTCAAATTTGTTTAATACACCATTTATTTATTAGAAGAAATATACTATATAAATTTAAGTAGTACATGTAAGAGACAGACTCAACAAGCTGCAGCATATGAGCCAACGGACATATTCAAATATAGAAGACCAAAAACTATATTAGCCTCCTATAACGATGCATAATCTCCATGCCCATTCAGGGCGAGCAAACTGCTCGTAAATTTTACCCTCACTGTAACCACGACAGATAGCGGGGAATATGAAAAGCATCTTGCTTCACCCTTAAAGACATAAATGTCAATTGTCAATTGTCAATTGTAAGAGTCAGTGATATGATATGGACCACTCACCTTAAACGAGATTTTGTACTTAACCTTATACCAAAATGGCATTGTTGCTTGTCTGTATGACAGTTGATATCATCAAGGATCATAGTTGCGAGCGTGCACATGACATTGCGATTAAACTCGCAATGCGCCACCATGACGTCAAACACTTACTCCATTTTTAAGGCAGCTGAGCATCCTGTTTTCACAACAGTGATTCTGACAATAGCTTTTAAAACCATTGTTGGTAAACGTTGGAAGACAGTTTCAAAAACTATCAATGTCATTGTTGGGTTTAACGACAATGATCGTCATATGAATCTTTTTTTTTTTTTTACTTGACATGTTTTTATTTTTTTGTTTTAAAGTTTTAGATTTAAACATTTCTCTACACTATATAATAATTTATATCTTAGACAACTACTTAGCTCTTTCTCTATAAAATTTCATTTCGCACTTCTGTACTTCGTTATCATAGTCTCATCTTAAATTATTGTTGTTGCCTTTATTCAAACTTGGCGACCAGTGAGTGAAATTGGTTGCAATTCTAGCTTCTTTGTATCCCATCCAATCACTACTTCTGTTAATTGTGATCTCTTAAGTAATCATACAATGGTATATTTAGCTTACGAATTCTATGTGAATCATGTGTAATCCATAGACATCTTCTAGATACAAATGTCGCTCGATTTAAGATTATGACTCTCCTAATGTACAGTGAAAAGAAAATTAATATGTATAATCAAATATCCCTACAATTTAGTATGATTTCTCTGTCCACCTATAATACTAATTAATAACCATTGCAATGATGAGATCTGTTGTGGGACTTTCATGATGACATTCAATAAAATAGAATATAATTTCTTCCTTCCTTAGATTCTACTATTTTCAGGAATGGATACCACAATTAAAAAAATAAGGCAATCTCTTTAGCTATTAAAATATAATACAAAAATATTGCTTTTAATGTTAATTTCAATGATAATTTCATGTTTATTTCAATAATACAATATTGTTGCAGTTCTACCACTACAAAACCCATAATATCTTGCAACTGAATCATCTTTCTGTTCTTTTTCAGACTTTTATTTTTATTGTTTTTCAAATTCATCACTCTATAACATATGCTGAATCCTTTAAGAATGATGGTCAATGATTTTGAATACTTCACATGGAAACTTGGAGGTTTTTTTTTTTTTTTTCGTGTGATAAAGATAAGGTGGGAGAAGATGCATAGAGACCAGAAACGGAGCTTTTTCAAGCCGCTTTAGGCTTCTAATAATTAAGTGGGAGATGAATTTCATACCAAGCAATTAAATTTAACTCCCATCGAACTTCACCAAATTTAAGTTAGTGAATTCATCTTTACAAAAACATTTTTGAATATTTATTACTTTTATTTATTTTTTTTTTTTAATAAAGAACATTTAAGTTTGTGGTGTTAAAAAGAATACAGCAACATGCAAGCAATACTTTACTTTTTTTTTTTTTTTCAAAATATCAGTTTACTCTTAAATAAATATTCTGTCTCTGCAAAATAGTTTGCTATAACTTAATTTTTTGGGTTATTTTAAGTTGTCTTTAGACGTCTAAGCTCTAATAATAACCCAGACTTTTTAAAATTATATTTCTCCAACCTCTCTACTGACGTAATTTTTTTTCCTAAGCGTTCAATTCCTCTAGAACAACTACAGTTTATTTTTGCTTTCTTCGCCACTGGATTCTTCGAACATCTTTCGAAAAATAGATCTTTTTCTTAACTCCCAATCCTCTTCGCTTTTCATTGTTTCTTTGTTAAATGCATTGAAAGGGTGCTTGAGGTCATCGTGACTGACAGAAAGTGACGCGGTCATTTTTATACAAGCACATCATTTCTGTTTAGAACACAAATGATGTGCAAAATTCCCCCCTTTTCAAATAATCTGAAAAGTTAATGATAACTGTTGACGCATTGATGCAGAATTTTGCAGACTGTGTTGCTATGACTACAGATTTAACTATTTTCATTAATAACCTTGGATGCTCTGGATGTATGAAACCGAAATTAAAAATATTTCGATGGAGAAACTGTATTTTAAAAAATATTCAATATATCCACGTCTGTTACATTTCTATTTACAGTTCCTATGTTTCATCTCTCTCTCTCTCTCTCTCTCTCTCTCTCTCTCTCATTTAGCTTATATTTCTAGCAAAGCACCATATGATAAGCATAGTGATCTATTCACTGATTCCCCAACTGGGTAAGTTTTTGGAAAAACCATCATTACTTGCGGAAGTTGTGACACAACACTGACTGGTGTGGGATGCTGTCAAGATGTTTCAAAATTGGCTCCCCCCTCTCTATCATCCTCAGTACACTATTTAGTGTTCGTCAGAGTATGTTTCCGATTTCGCTCTTCTTCTTCCCCCCCCTCCCCCATCTCCACCCTCCCATCGAACGACACCACACTTGACACCATTATGAGTGCAAGCATGGTGCAGTTGGCGAGAGGGATCCGATTACGGGGATGCAGTGTGACGTTTAGATAGAGGCCGTCATAATTGTGTCTAGAGCCCAGAGATAATTGGGAGCCCAGAGAGGATCACGCAACACTCAATAGAGTGAGTGGAGAAGGAGGGTCGGATTTGTAACCAAGTCGGCCGACAAAGAGTGTATGTAACAAAGGTTTGGTCCGGTAGATCTCTTGTTGAGTCAGGCTATTGTGTCGCCTTGCCTCTCCGCCAAACGACGGAGACACTCCAAAGAGGCGGGAATTCAGAACCAGGCCTAACGACCTGAATAGCAGTGGCCGTTATCTGCGCGAGAAAGCCCCGCGTTCTACAATGGCTGCGGCCCTACACGGCGTTCCTCTAGCGTTGTGGTTAGCCGCCGATAACGAGACATAAACTCCGTATCTCTCCAGGCCGCTACATCGACAGCGGAACTAGAAACGAGGCTTACGATCCATGCATTGTGGCTTGGCAAGCAGCTTTTGTCGTCAAAAAGAGTGACGATAAACAATCGTATCCATAGCGACGGGACGCTGGAAAAAGGATGACTGTTGGCGGCAAAGGGTATTAACAGTGATTTCACTGAGGGATGGCTGGAAGCTCGCGGCTTATCGGTAGGTTGAGGATTCAGTTAGTTCGCCAAATGATCGGGTCTAGCCACGTCATGAAGGTCTATCGCTTGTCCGTTCAATAGAACGACAAATAAGGAGGGGAGGAAAGGTAGTGGGGTTACGGAGAGACAGCGTTCTGAAAGGGTGGAGGACTGGGCAATTAAAGCATTGTGGAGGTGTAAATGCTGCGGACAAGATCGCATTCCTGTCCGCCGAAGACCAAAGATTGAAACAAAAGACGGAAAATTGTTCGGTGCTTTTGACTGAAGTGGTGAATTAAACATAACAGGGTAGTTAGTCCCTTCCTTTCCCTGGTGACTGGCACGGCCACCAGATAAACACCTTTGTACCGTTGTTTGTGCACTACACAAGTGTAAACATCCGTCTTTAGATCAGTTTACTCACCAGTTACGAGTTAAATCTAAGTGTGGAATACTTTAGCGAACGAGAACGAATAAATGGATCCGATAATACAAACAAGCGGTGAATGTTATGAAAGTGATGTGTACAAAATATCAAATATTTTACATTTTAAATTATTCTTCCCAACACAGAAGAACTTAGCTAATTTTAAAGTACTTAATTTGACGGATGTCACCCATTTTGAGCCCAGTACACACACTCGTTTGCATTTAAAACAATAACCAGTGATACAGGGCAGTATACATTATTATCCAATCCTATTTGAATTTCTATTGTTCTCAGCTTTATGCACTGACGATGGGTTTTTTCCCTTCTCCTCATTCTCCCCTTCTCTCTATTTTATCTATCTCGATCTCGCTTTTTGCTTTTATTCTCTGTCTCCACTCGTCTACTTTATTTTCTTTTTTTTGATTTCTCTACGGTTTATGTTAAATTCTGCATTTTCAAGAATCTTCCCTCACTTTGGGCACCACTACCTACCAATCAACATGTATTTTATTTTATTTTTAAACTTCAGACAGCTTCTGTTTTCCCAGTAACTACACAGCAGTCAGCTCTGTCGGATTTGTAAGTTCAATAGCTTGAATGTCTAAAAATTATGTGACAGAAACTTGCAAAAAGTAAGCGTAATAGATATCGAATTTAAATAATAAATTCCCAATAATTAAATGTTTCAACAACCATGTTCTCCTATATTACTTCTTATATACATGTAAGTTGGAATAAGAAAAGATCTCATACAACTTAAATAGGATATTTTTTTCTGCAAAGTTCATTGTAAACATAAAATGTAATTTTTTTAAAAATTTATTTAGATTATCATAAATTTTTCTGTCATTCGTTATGTTAAAAAAAAGCGTTACATTTAATATAGCAACTCAGGTAAAGATTTACCCCTGTACTGTTTGTTTCACTGCTGAACACGTTCGTATCACGGAGAAGCTGTAATTTATGTAATAATGTTTTGAAAAATATTATTAAATCGTCATATTATATGCTGGTGCTCATTACCTATGATTATGATTATGCTAAGAGTAAAACAACACTTATATAGTTATATAACACTCGTTATAACAACTAATAAACTCATATTTTATATTTAAAATAGAAAAGTGAATTTTTTAAAAAAAAATCTTCAAACACACGATGAAAGAACATTTTGAACGCCAAAACTAGATAATTAATTGAAATGAAAGACAGGGAAAAAAGGCATTTTGTACTGTATATTACGAAGTCTTTATGCATGCACTTGAGAATTTTCAACGCAACTTTACGATTAGAATTTTTAGTTCGTTTTATTTTTTGTAATAGAGGACCATAAAGTTAGGGTAATGAAGTCGAAGTGAAAAGAGAGGCCCAGTTATAGCTGAGAGGCATCACATTATTGGGGTATAAAGCAGACCCAAATCGGCAGTCTCCTCCATGACAATGCACGCTCCTTCTTTCTACTTCATCTTCACAACGATCTCTACTCCGATACCAAGGCGAGTTTTCAAACTTCGATTATGAAATGACTGTTAAGAGATATAAACAACTTCCTGAATATTGCAAAACACCCTTCTACTTATTCTTCCCTATTTCCGACTATTTTCCCTCGTTGTGACTTTCAGTTTCTCTTTTGGCAGCTTTATTAGTGCACGTGATCAATGGCTGTCTTATTTTTGGTCCTTTTTTCTTTCTCTCTTTCCTTATCAGTCTATTTAATTCAGTCTCACACTTTCAGACCCTCACAAATAAATACATTTTCTTCCTTTGTTTTTATCTCCGTAGTTTTCTGATTTCCCTGTTTTTTAATCTACACATTTTGTGCATTCTCTCTCTCTCTCTCTCTCTCAATCTACCTAATACTTCCACTTTACTTATCTATTTCTCTCTTTTCTTATTTCTTTCTTCCTTCATCTTATCTTGTACTTCATGTCCCTTTTCATTTGTTTACACCATATTGTTCCTATTTTCTTCTCTCTATCTCTGTTATTATCTATTCATACCTTTCCTGTTTTAACTTATTTATACTTAATCAATCTCTCTCTCTATCTATCTCTCTCCCACACTACACACAATCTTTTTATATATCATCTCTCTCTCTCTCTCTCAATCTATTTATGAATAACATTATCTCTCTTTATCTTTCTCTCTCTCTCTCTCTCAATCTATTTATGAATAACATTATCTCTCTTTATCTCTCTCTCTCTCTCTCAATCTATTTATAAATAACATTCTCTTTTCTTTCTCAATCTATTTATATATATTATCTCTTTCTCTCTGTCTCAATATGTTTAAGTATACCATCTCTCTCTCTCTCTCTCTCTCTCTCTCTCTCTCTCTTTCTCAATCAATCAATCAATCGATTTATTTCTACTCTTTTCTCTGTCTATTTATCTGTACCATGAGGGAGAAATCTGAGGAGTTTCTCTCTCATGAATCTCTTTATACCATCTCTCTATCTACCTGTTAATTTTATTTCTTCCGATTTCTTTATTTATAACTCTCCACTCTGTCTCTCTCTCTCTCTTTTCTCTCTCTCTGTTTAATAGTCATAGCTATCTCTATTTTCTTTTTGCTTTTAGGAAATCATTCCCGTCTTTAATTGCGTAAATGTTTGCCTACAGGCAGTATTCTGTTAATTTTGCACGGCTCTCTAGAATGACCTCTTACGACATGTCGCGTGTGTATCCATGTTATTCACGTAGAACGAGCGAATCCCATCTTCCTGGTTGTGTTTAGTCAGGTACTTCCAGGCGTTTGTGTCGTGCGGAGAGGGGTAATAAACAATCGCGGACGCAAGCCGACGGAAGAGGCGATACCTTTGAGTTTAATAGGTATAACAAACACGGAGGTCATTCGGCGCTGTAGACAGATAATGAAAGGAGACAGAATGATCCCTTTCGTATCCCCCCCCCCTCTTTTCCCATATAGTTCATTAGAGTCAAAACCCTAGCAGGTACTATAACTGTTTACTCGGTAAATATGGGAATGGAAGCTGAAAGTGAGTTAGGAAGATATTTATAACTCCCTTGACGACATTTTAAGTGGTTGACTTTCATACATTAGCGAAATGCGAGGTAGGTTTCCCCTCCCCTCTTTTTGGACCATTTGTATTGATGGATAGAATGATAAATCAAGAAGAGCGAGGGAGTTGACCGAGGCAGTCCACTATGTTTTGAATGATAAATGTTAGAAGTAAAACGATCTATTTAAGAAAAATGCTACCAACACGTATGCTGTCGTGGGAAGATATCAGAACACTCACTTTAATTACCAAAACTCAATTTTTTGTTTTTTTTACTTAAAGAGTTAGCAATTCATTCGAACTACAACTTCCACCTCTCTTGATCATTCCCTATTATTTGTAAAGTTTTGTAAAATGTTTAACTTTTTTGTTGTTTTTTCATTAAGCATCAAGTTCTTGTTGAGTGTCATATAGTCCATCACGTTCCACACTTGAAATTAACTCGCTAAGATCAATTGTAAAGTCACACAGTCATCAGTGTATGGCGTTTCAGCAATGTACTTAATATTTTATCTCATCCCATCCCTCCTCTTCCTCTACAGCCATTTCCTGTTTATGGTAGTGTCCTTGGAGGGAGATTTCTATAGGAGGGGAAAAAAACTCACTTTTAAAAGTGTGAGTTTGCAGTTTATCGTTATGACTGAAAATATCGCCCGCTCACACATTTCAGGGAAGCGAGCAAGCTTTCTGTTTTTATTATAAACTCGGTAGAAAATTTTCAAATCTGCTGTTAAGTGGGGAGCTGTCAATGTTCTGTGTGGTAGGCCTTATCGGAGAAATTAAAAACTTTCTGGAATTCCATTTAATAGCATGTGGGGCAAGGGGGGGGGGCGGATAAGTTAATAAACGGTTTCTCCATCGAAACAGGGCAATCATTTAGGGCTATATCGGAACCGGAAGTCT
Organism: Typopeltis vanoorti; assembly: GCF_054136105.1. Lineage (NCBI taxonomy): Eukaryota > Metazoa > Arthropoda > Arachnida > Uropygi > Thelyphonidae > Typopeltis > Typopeltis vanoorti. The sequence goes on along the minus strand of NC_143569.1, from coordinate 69,519,078 downwards.
CCAGTAGTTAGCTACGACTCTTACACTCTCATACCCACACTAATGAAGGTAGTTTGAATAACAGACAATACGTATCGCCATGGTAACCTCGTTACAATGACGTAACTAATGATCATAGCTACCTATACATTGATTATTTGTTGAACGAAATCACATCCAACGTCTCTGCTGTCTTTTTTAGTCTTTTTTTTAGGGGGTAAAATAGACGTCTCTTTTGATTCTCTTCCCATGCATGCATGTGATCATACTGCAAAAGAGTGAAGGGGGGAAATCTTGGAGGAAATATATTTTGAAAGCGAGAGAGAGTGGACGCTTGCCATAGCTGGCAAAGGAGCAGCAAGAATGTTTAAAGTCAAGTACAATGTGACATATGTGTGTACAGTTCAGCTATATCTTCCCTTTAAGATGCGAAATTGAGTGAGTTGTTCCAACTAAATCTTTCCCAATGCGCCATTAACCTATTTTTAGAAAGAACTTCCCTCCTTCATCTTCTTCTCTCTTCCATCATCTATGTGGATGATGATGAGGCCGAATGAACTCTTTCCATTTATGTCTGTCCCGGGAGAGTCCGAACAATTCTGTCCAGTTTAGTGTCGCTTCTTGTGATTTGGTTTTCCGGTCCTCTTTTATTTTGTCTATCTATCTAATTCTGGACCCCCCCTTCGAATCTTTTACCTTCCATCGTCGTATGGCTTTAGTTGGTAATCTTTCTGTTCCCATTCTGGTCACATGGCCCTCCTTCATAGTCATACCAAATAATCTTCTAAGATAGTTGGTAACGAATACCCTGTCATTTCAACAAGGCACGAGCAAAATAAATTTTTCCAATGGTATCATCTGAACTAGATTATCTGTACTTCACATTCAGATTTTGGACTTCTATGTGACATTTTAGCTATAAAAGTATAACTATTTTTTTAAGTAAATGCGTTAACACAATGGCTATGGTGACTAGAATGTTTTGTGGATTGAAGGAAACATTATGGAGTGAGAAGAAAAAGATGGAGATTGGGGAAGTCCTCGTGTTATTTGTAAAATGAATTGCATTCTGAATTTTTTTAAAAAAATTGTAATTATATTATTATAACAAATCTGTGTTGACTGATTTAATATGCTTATGTAAAATTAGTCAATGCGATCTAAAGGCATTTCTTTGGTGGATAAAGAAAAATGAAAAAATTTGCAAAGAGAGAGAGAGAGAGAATTTGAAGTACTGTATCTAAAATGAAGATTTCGTATACAGATGTCTTATCACTAAATAAATGTGGTGTAAGCTGGAAATGTAATTTTCTTGAAATCAAGTGCGCCATATGCAAGAATAGAATATCTCATAAATAAGGAAATGGCTTCAACTATCTAAAAAGATATCTTTAAGATAAGTTGTTTTATGATAAGATAAAGCTTATCATAAAAATTATATGACATTACCATATTTAAAATGAATTAACTTCTCCATTTATAAATATTGCAAAAGACAAAGCATCGATGATACTGTCAGGATCTTACTTTTCCTGTGGAAAAAATAACATCTTATCGCATCAAAACTAAAGCTTTTATTACCGAATCACAGCCTTGTTGACATTCTCTGATAAAAGCATACAGCTATAGCAGATGAAATCTTAGAATACTGAGGCAACGATCTTATTTGTAAACAACTATGATTTGAGCGAAATGTTATTGCGTGGTTCTCTATTAAACCAACAAATGCCGTTCTAATTTCAGTCGGCAATGATGCAGTAGCATCCTTATCAATTATCAGCATGTAAAGTGACCTTATTTGATCTGAACTCTTTCATGATACTGAAGGTTTGTTTTTTAATATTACTCATGTTTTAAAACGAAATTTTTTGTCTACTAGTACGTGGAAAGTCAATAATCAGATAAGCTGTGAATTCGAATCTAGAGACTAGACATGATTCTTATGCCACTTCAGGCCTCCAGTATGCAAGCTGTCAGTATCATCCGTGTTTTTTTTTTTTTTTTTTCAATACTCTTAAGGAATTTCTTTTGGAAATGATCGTTACAAATCACCCTACGGCAGTGCTTATACGTATTTCAAAAGATAGAATGACCGATATCCAAAGATTAATAATTATTCATTACAATAACAAGAGGTTTTATTTTGAGTGGTGTGTGTAATAAAATATTTATTACTGTATTTAAATTAAGCTACATAAAATACAAATTACATTTCTGAATTACAATTGAAGTGATTTTAAAGACCTTCTTGCTTTTTCTTATTACGTTAATTTCTTTTAGGAGAGAATATTCAATCCAGTATTGATTATCTAGTAAGAGAACATTTTTGCCAATCAAAAATTATTAATTATGCAAGAAAAAAAGAGAAAGAAAAAGAAAACGAAAGAAATATATTTTATACTGGTATAATTATTTTCCTCTCCAAATGAAATCAATTATTATTTCATTCAAATATCTTAGTAATGTGGTGCAGTATATTGATTTATATAACTGAATCTCATAAAATAGATAGTTATTCAAAAATATTTTCATTTACAGTTGATACCCAACTTTAACAGCATCCAAAACAGTGTCATCTCCAACAGCACACTAAGATTGCAGGTTCCTGAAAACTTCATCAGCATATTAAGGCAGCGAGTGTCTCCAGAGATTTTTTTTTTAACTTGGTAAATGAGTATGAGCTAAGCCTAAAATAATTATTTTTTTTCTTTCTTGCATGGGATCTCAACACTAAACAAAGAAGGCTTTCCAGAGCTTGTAGAAAAATCCTGATGATGTCACTTTTTCAGAATATTTTTTTCTTTAGATAAAAACCATTCACAGATCAAGAAAACAATACCGTGACTGGAGGTAGGTTAGTTCAAAACAGGTAAACAGATTGTAAATTTTAATGATTCTGTGTTCGATACATTTCTATAGCATAGCGCAATCGTGAGGGCAACGGGTGACCTTCGGTCGGGAAGCTCTGGATTCAAATCTCATCTGAGAGAGAGATAGTCATTTATTTATTCATACCATTTACTTTTTACCATTATTTATGGAATTAAAATGCAATTTAATGGTTCAGATAACTTAAATATTTGTCGGATAGGAGAAAAAAACTCAACCACCTAGTTGTTTCGTTATAGTTTTATTTCGTTATGCAAAATGTGTTAAGTGAGTTTATGATCACCAATCAGCTTGAGCCTTCGATCTGATTCTCTTCCTCCACTGGATGATCCATCGCACGTTGGAACTTTATTCGTTCAGGCTCATAATATTCAGCAGAAGGTGCAGAACGCTTCATTCTATCACGTGAAGCAGATCGTTTTTTTTTTTTTTTGTTAATCATTTATTCCCTAGTTCACCATCCGCAGGCGCCAACACTTAAAAGACTATTTTTGTAAATCACAAATATAGAAGTAGTTTATAGATTTCCTTTTAATGCTAACTATATTATACAGTCAATTAAAAACTACGTTGGTATAAAAAAATTAACTTGGATAACAAATCGCATTTAATTTCGGGAACAGGAAATGTCAAATTTACTCTAAAAATCTTATTTGTTTATATACAGTTAAATATGCGTTTATTGTTTGTATTTTGATCTGAAACAAACATACATTGTTTAATAAACGCGCCAGCAAACAATGGATGCTTATTTTACGTTTTTGTTTTTTTCTTTTAGTAAGTATTCGACTATTTTGGGAGAATAAATTTCTGTCAAGATATCTCCAAACATCTAATTGTATTCATTCATCACCTAAAAGATGATTGTGGTGTTCTAAAGATGATAAGTTACCATTAATATTTCTTTATTTGTTTCTTGAAGCATTAGGAGGCAAGGCGGTTGCAAATCTCTACATAAACTGTCTGGTTTTGGCAAAATTAGCTTCGTAAAAAAAAAAGTCTAAAACAGTTTACGATTTTTTGTCTGAATAGTAAAATACATGCAAGGTTTTAGCCTTAAACATTGTTGACTGTTGATTTGCTATTAGCTTGCACTTCTTCCTGTAATATTCATTTTACTAATCCACACGCTGCATTGTTTTCTATATATTAGTATTCGGCATGACTTAAAAATCTGAGATAAAATGACATTAGATTATAGTAATTGCATTTCGGTTGTGATAATAATTATTAGTTTTTTTGGGATTGTTGTGTTATTCAAGATCATTACAAGCGAGTCTCATTTCAATCAGGAAAGAACTACAATACAAAAATAGTCTAAATATTACTATTAATAACTTACCTGAGAATAGATCAACAGAGTTAGCATCATCTTTTACAAATTTGTATCTGGTCTCTTCCTTCTAAAAAAAAAGGCAAGTTTTTGACTAGGGAGCCTTTCTGTTTTACACTGGATGGTAGCATTCGATTTTATTGTCCATTGTCGTGACACTCAAAATGTGCCATGTCGCATACCTATGAAAGGCATTCCTTGACGATGAGGCATGTCAAAACTTGCCTCATCAAGGTTTGCACGTAGTTGTATTATATTTTTTATTCCAGTGATCTAATGGGTATTATAAGAGGTCGGAGTACACGGAATATCTGCTTAAGAAATCAACCCATCTTATACATCAGACTTCTCCTAGAAGCATATTTTATCATTGCAATCTTGTACCGTTTAAAGTGAGTCTATTGTCCTCGCTTCCCACTAACTCCTTAGTAACACGATGAATGAACTTTATATAAAAAAATACTCCTTAGCTTCCTCAATATTTTCCATAACAATTGCTGTTATGGAAAATAACAACAGTTGTTTGCATCCCACCTTGAGTAGGATACAGATCTTCTAGCTTTCTCCCGTCACAAGTTACCACTAAAGCAGTTGTAAAAAAAGAAAACAATATCGATTTTATTCATCCATCTATAATCTTTGTTAGGAGCATTTGTCCTTGAGACTACTGTGTGGGTGTTATGAAACCCACGTGTGTTCGTTTTAACTAAAAAATTTTCTCCTCACTCCCTGTCTCCTTTTGCGAATAGGTCAGTATCCCCTTGCAAAAAAAAAAAAAAAAAAAAAAAAAACTGTTAAAAACGATCAGCAAACCCTCGGGTCCTGTCCGTAACTTTTGAGTGGTCTTCATCCATGCAGGAAATATTAATGTGCCCTTTGGGGCTGTTGTGTTGTCGCGTGCTTTTTAGCACTCCCACATTAGTTCTTTTGTGTTCTCTGCAGAGATGCTGGGGGGGGGGTCGACCTTCCGTCTTTAGATTAATGCTCTCGTGTCAGAGACGGCCCACCACGGGATGAGGGGTCGTGACGGGGTTACGGAAGGCGTCTTTCCTTGTGCAGCGTTTGCATATGAAGCGATCAACTGGCTTCCGCTGTTAATGTAGCTGTCACTATGGTTCTCCGGGAACGAACGCCTCGGTTGGACAACTTCCTACGAACATCACGGACTTCGAATGGGGTTGGTGTGCCGTACAGAAATCAGCTTCTTTTAACACTTCTCGTACTCCCCTCATGCTCCCTTGTGTTTGAAGAATAGCTGTCTGCTCTACCCTCCCTGCCACTATTCTGGATTCTATTCATAGTCTAATTTCCCTTAGCAGGGTGTCCCTTGCTTTAAAATTCCCCCCTCTAGACGCAAGCTGTTCAGGATTTGGTAGTTGTTATGGCCACGAGTGGGGACCATATTGTTGCCACAATCTGACACCTCTCCCCTACCGATTTCGGCCTATTCACTTAGAATCGCCAGTCAATGGAGACTACTTGTGTAAGTCTTGTTTTGTTGGTTCCCCCACTCCTCCCAAGTATTACCACTTGTGTAACCTTATGGATGTTTCGATGGTCTCAGCAACAGATAATTCACTGCATCACGCCCTCTGTGGACAGTACTAGGAACCATCACTCTATTGTCCCATTTTTCTCGGTGGGTTGATTCCGTTACAAACTGTTCCGTAATGCTCTGATCGTTGTACGTGAATATATATTATCCACCATTCCTGATCCCTTCTCTCAATTCACAATTCAGCAGTATATATGTTATACTATTGAAAATATATTATTATAGTAATTGGAACTATTACACGTAATCAATTCAGGTACTGTTACTTAAAATTATATCTTATAAATATGCCTCATCAAAGAAATGCAAAAATAGCATGCCTTCATCTATTATCTCTCCTACAAGATCCCTCAAATATTTATAATTTAGTTATAGTTATGTGCAGTTCCACTCAGAAATTGTTTTCTAGTGCACAAGCAAAGATTTTTGTTTCAATTGTAGGGGTTGCGCTAAAGTCGAAGTGGAGTGTCGTATTTTCCTATGACGATACAAGTACTTTATGATGACAAAGTGTCATTCTATTCATCTTTCCATATATAATGATGCTGTTACTTCATAATATTTTCCTAAGAGAAGACCAACCTACAGTGAGCTGTACAATGAGTGGGACTTCGTTTGTTTCCGGTTTGGTAGAAGATATAATGAGGGTAATGAATGACACTAAATAATATTCATTAATATTCACTGATCACAGATTTATAAGTATTATATATGCTTTGCCAACATGAAGTTTGTTTGCTTTGAGAAAGTAGGGTTACCGATTACTTTTGGTACACGTCCATCTTCGGACAGCACCTAGTAACCTCGAAGTTTAACATACAAGTGCTATTAGTGGATAGTATTGTGTCGTGTTTTGAAGTCGAGAATTCCATGTTTCTTGTAGCATTCATAAACACTTGTTTTCCAGTCCTTTTTTTTTCCTTCCATCTAATGATTCCATGCAGTGATGTAGCAACCTGATATCAATCCTGATTCAAGATTTTCTTTAGCAGCTTCCAAAACTATTCCCAATTGTTCACGTATCACTTGAACGTGTACTCGATATTTAAGGAATGATTTGGTTTTATATTTTGAAAGAGATACACACGCTAAAACAATTCTTTTTTTCAATCGTGGAATAGATGGTAAACAGATCGTACTTTCATAAGATTGCTGTGTGGTATTCCTCTGCTGATTTTCAAAAGTTCTATCACGACTACAGTTATTATTCCAACAATCAGATGTGTGTTCATTTTTCAATTTAGGATGGAAAAGAATCTTTGAAAAGTATCAAAGCAACTTTTTGGATACCTTTTATAAGCAGTGGGATCGTAAGTATACCTCAGACCAATCGGCCCTACATTTTAATATTTCAGATTATTACCAGAAGCAAACTCATGAAGTATATGCTTAACTGTTGTGCGCATTAATCACAGCTAAACCCAATTTAATATATAATACAAACAGACACTTTGTTTTACTAAGAATTTTTTTTGTCTGCTATGAAAATTAAATGTGATCTTTTCTGATTGATCAATGGTATTTGCAAGCAATGACCGTGAAGAGAGTTTTACTTTGTACCAGATAGTTTCCTGCGTTAATTTTGAGAATCATTCTTCTCTTTATGCCGAAGACGAGTTAGTCGGTCTTATACCGAGGTGTAAATGTTTTGCCATCTCGCAAAACAGACAGTGTCTAAAGAATACATGCAGACATAAATAATACACTGGCCTTAGTTGATTCTGTCGTAACAGCAACCAATCACACAGACTCACATTTTAATTCCTCTACAGATATTTCCATGATCTTCATCGCAATCATAGTTTAAAAAAACTAGGATTCTCTCATTGCTTTCTTTGGGATAATGAATGTTTTTTTTTCTAAAAATTACAGTCCCAGTTGTTCAATTCAAATACGTTTTTCTTTCTGTACCAATACTCTGGTGTATACCAGAGTATTCGTACAGTACTATTCATACTGTACGAATACTCTGGTATACACCAAAAAACAAACTTCAATATTTGTGAACAGCACACAATATTAAGGCTTTATTATTCAATTCTCTTTCAAATTAAATATTTTTCGATGTTTAGTACTTCCGAATTTTTCATCTACTAGTGGATAATCAATTAATGCAAATTCGGTAATTATTACATAAATTAGTATTTAGAATATTCAAAACACTTCAAACTTTCTTGGACGAAAATTTGACGGAGTTTTCTAAAACAACTTATCGCATTTTTCTGGTCTTCTTTCCAAACTATTGCAATACTAAGGCAATGCTACCTAACGTCTCGTGTTGAATGTCTTCGATGTCTGTTGGTCTCCGTCACGGATCCATGTCATCAACGCCTTGTTTCAAATAATTATCAATCTGAAATCGTTCTAATTATATTTTATATTCTACTTGCATCCGCTCTCTATCTAAAGCAATACAGGCTCTGCATCTTCTTAGCTGCAGAGCCTGTATTGCTTTTCTGTGTCCTTTTTGCATTATAGATTCGGTGCAAACGACCGTTCATCCTGCAAGACAGAAAGAATCGTTAAAATAATTATCATTAAACTAAACCCATTTGATACGATGTTAAAGTGGCACAGTTCTAACAAACTTCATATCTTTTAGCTGAAAAAGAACGGAATTCGATCGGCCTTTTCAGCTAATAGAAAAACGTCTACATAGACTCAAATTCAGACTGATGCATCAGGATTTTTTATTTTCTTAAACTCGGAATTTTTTTTTTCTTTTTCAAAACACATAACCAACTCATCGGCGAACACACAGAACATTAACTGATGTAACAAGATCAACTTCAAAAACATTAGTAACATCCTCTCTTTCTTTCCTTTCTCTCTCTCTCTCTCCAAAAATTTCCATCTCTCTCTATCTCACTCTTTCTTCATATCTGTCTCTCTCTCCATCAACAATTCCCGTCTTATTCCTTCTGTCTGTTTGTCTGTATCTATCCTCCAGTTTGGTTCGGCATTTTTATCTCTATCTATCTCTCTCTGCTTCTCACTTTCTCTACATACTCTTCTTTCTATCCTTCCTCATCTTTCTTAATCTTCTCATTGCTCTCAATTTAACAACCACTTCATCATCATCATCATCATCATCTCTTTCACACACACGCACACATGTGAAAATTAGGGGATATTGGGCGTATTTCAATTCCGCTAGCCAGAAACAACTGTCTTCAGTGAGCGACCTGCTGCTATTAATCCTTATGTGTGCGTGTATGTGAGTGTGTGCTGTGTTGTGGTCGCCTCTGAATTAGTCTCCCGGAGGGGTTAATATTAAATATCCCTTCGTTCCCCCGTTTAACCTCGTATTGCCTCTATCATTTCTGCCATTAACCACCTTCTAGGCACGCTAATGATTGAGTCATAAAATTCAAATGAAGGGTCCTTTTCAACCACGTGGGGGTTATAATGATTCAGTGCCCTCTTCTCCTACCCTGTCAATTCGCACCGTCTTCATTGCAGCAATGGTCGTGACTGTCTTGGCCGCTCGGCGACAGAGGTCCCGCCTGTTAATAAGGCCAGTTAGACGTCATCTGCTCCAGTGGCGCGAACACTCACTCTCTCTTCTTGCACGTATGCGTTCTTCCTCCTCCTCCTCCCCATCTCTATTGCCTCTTGATTAATTTTTCCTTGTTCAGGCGCCACCAACCATTCCAGCCATCATAAAGAATTGAGGTGTCGCCTCGTTGCATCCTTCCAATCTTGGCGTTCGATAGAAATTTTGTTCAAAAGGCTCATTCTTTCTCCTACTGGGGGGGAGGGACCGAGAGGGGGGGGGAATGCGATAAAAGACTAAAGGATGCTGTTGCACATCACGAAGTCACGAAGAAAGTGCAAGAGAAAATGTGACTTGTCAATAAGAATAAACAATGATGAGCTAGCGAGCTCGGATTGTGAGAAGGAAACAGAATAAGAATACTACAAGTTTATTTTCTATGCACTGGAGAAAAAATGAATGAAAAATCGCTGGGAAATTTTAATTAAATGAACCATGAGATTGCGTTGATTGCTCAAAGATACAGCATTCTGACAAAGATACTCATTGACATAATAGAACCCTCTGTTGCATATACCATTATGAGTTACTAGAATGGGTATTTCAAAAATTATCTAGTATTTCGTTATCTAGGGTCTTCTCTACATCTAGGAGGAGACAGTAAAGCTCTTGAATTTCTCTAGAGTTATCTTTGCGACTACAAAAATCACCAACTCTTCTCAACCGTAATGTATTATTTGTGATAATGCATGTGTTTTATTTATTATTGTTTATTTTATTTCTCGTGACTTCGATTTAGGAGCTTCACCTGTCTACTGACCCAAGGTCTACTCAGCACTCTATCTAAAGGAGTGTACACGTTAATTATTATTTTGCTTGGTTTTTAAAAAAACTTTTTTAAGGATTTCACAAAATCTAAGTCATTTTTGCTTTTTGTATCCTTGAACAAGCAAGCGCAGGTCTCAAACAAAAACAGTTTATTTATTTATTCATATGGAGTTTCCTCCCTTTTCTCCCCCATCCCTATTGGGGCGAGTTGAGCCCCCTCATGGGGGGTTAAGTATTTATGGCTGTAGATCCGTGTGTGTTCACGGGGCCGGTTTGCCTGCTTGCGGGATGAAAACCCCCCGATAAAACTGGGGGGGAAAACCCTGCTGTCCACGCCCAAGACCGGCTAACTTGGCTATAGCTGAGAAAGATCCTTAAGCTCCTCACGTCGGCAACGGGAATCGAACCCAGGACACTCCTTCCCTAGTCATATGGTTGCGGAGCGCAAAGCCACTTGGCTAACCGCGCGGACATATTTGCTTAAAATATTTAATTTTTATCATCAACAATCCTATACAATTCTCTTATTTTGTATAAAAAATAATAAAAATCCATCTTGTAGCACTTAGGAGGGCGAAGGACGCTAGCAGCACCGTGTTTACGATAGTGTCATATTACTACGCGCGCAAGCATATGCACGTCATAGTGAGCTGCGAGCTATTAGCGCAATGCGGCACTGTCCGTCGCGCAGTTCCACTGTTGTTTATATGCAGTTTGCGCCAGTAGCAGAGTGTTCGTAGTGCTTATCGTGTTTACTCCGTCTCTTTAAATATTTGGACATTACAATTAAAGGATTTAATTGTAACATCCAAAAATTGTAAATCCATTCCTTTAATTACAATTAAAGGAATGGATTTTATTTTTAAGTAATTTTGAATTATACTAAACTGTATAATTTTATCGATAATAAACAATATTTTTTCGTATTTAATTTTTTTTAATATTTACCATAATTTTGATATTTTATCCAAACACGTATTGTACTTACAGTGTGTATGTACATTTCGAAAGTTGCAGCACCCCCACGAGCCGTCACTGATTTCCAGTCACTGAAACTTACTGTAAACATAAATGTCAAATTATCTGATGAAGTTTCGTGTATTAAAAGTTAACCAGTGAAAAGATCGAAGAATGGCGACAAAATGACGAGGCCTGCCGACATAGATCGGTTGAAAATTTTAAATATTCCACAGATAAACGTATCTTTTAAAAACATTTTAAAATTCGTTGAATTATGCTTGTCTCCCTGGATCTAATGCCTCCACTGAACGAATATTTTCATTGGTGAACAATACGTGGACCAGTGAAAAAACCCAATTAAAAATCGAAACATTGAAAGCATGAATTTATATCAAATGGAACTTTGACATGAATTGTATACAGTTTTATGAATTTTTAAACCACAAACCTAATTTATTAAAAAAGTTGATTCTTTAAAAATTATCAAAATTAAAATTTTTTAAGTAATTATATGATTGTTTAAAATGCTATGTATATGCTTATATTGTACAATAAACGTTATAAATCTTTTTAGTTTTAGTGAAACAAACAAATGCATTTTTTTTTTATTATGAAACAATTTCTGATTTGTCCTTTATTTTTTCCAAAACAATATGGTCACTGTACATATAATGCGTGAGTTCGCCTGCCAGCTCAAACGCAAACAAGCAGCAATAAAATTTTGTTATGATAATTTCACATGTTATGGAATTCGGTTGCAGAGAATTATCATTTCAACTCAACAATGATAGGTTGCCTTTGTCTTTGGGTCGCGTGATCTTTTGTTAATACCGCACCAATCATATGCACGTCTTCAAAGCTGCTCTCTCGTGTCAAACAAAATTTAACTTGCACGTATTGTAATAACTAAAAAAAAAATTAAATAATTTATAAGCATATAAAAGGATATCACCTGTAAATCGTTGGCGTGCCAACAAAATTCTTGGACGTGCCATTTCTGGCACGCGTGCCATAGGTTCGCCATCTATGAACTAAGCTAACCGCGCGGACAACAAAAACAGTGTAAATTGATTATGCCAAAATCATACATAGATCACTTTTTAATTTTTCGGCGATGCAAAAACGTGGTCAGTCTGCTTCAAAAAATGAATTTTTAGTGGGAAAAAAGTGGAGTCAATCATGAAAAGTTCCTTAATTAAGAATGCGCTTAAAATACATTTAAAAAAAATAAATTATATGTCTCTCTTTCTTTGAAACACACACATATGTTAATCTCTCTCTCTCTCTCTCTCTCTCTCTCTCTCTCTCTCTCTCTCTCTCTCTCTCTCTCTCTCTCTTTCTCTCTCTTTCTTTCTTTCTTTGCTTGCCAAATAGGCAAAGCTATAAAGTCTTAGCGGAATACTTAATCCATGATAATGTTTCAAATAAGTTTATTTTTTAGCCTGAATGTTTGTTGTTTTTTAAAAAAAAAAAGGAATATGGAAGTCTTGGAAACCGTAATTTTGATATTTCCAGTTTCTATAACCATTTCTAAAAACTGAAATTATTAAATATCCAATACGATAATTCTGAATTGATAGTAATCACTTAGCAGATGAAGTGTACTTTCCTTCCCCCCCTCTCCCCTCCCCCCCCAAAAAGAATAAAAATGACGAAATATTTCAAGATGGTTAATATCAATTCAAGTTAACGAGAGGGAAAAAAAAAGCCTTTTAGTTCATCACTAGGTTACTTGACGAGACCCAAGAACTCTGAAAGTTCGTCAATCGTACTGACACCTGTAACTCATTCTCTGGCTATCCACCCTGCAGTAATGCCTTGGCGAAAGAGAGCTTTAATAAGCTGGGAAGACGACAGGTTTACTCTGATCCGATACGGAGGAGACGGACATTGTCTGAGTACACACACACAGAAGTGAGAGCACTGAGATCGTGGGAGGGAGGGAGAGGGAAGGATGAAAAGAGACATTCAGAGCACGTGGCATTAGAGAACACTGACCAGGCTAAAGGGTCTGGTGCCTTGCTAGCAAACAACCAGCGAACAGTTCGAGGAAGAGTCGGTAGCGATAACCTTCCATTCTGCCCGGTCGCTCTTTCCTCGCGATAAATTAAAGGTAGCCGATTGTACGGCTGTCTGCACGACCTTTGCCGGAGGACACTCCATTGACTCGTCCCTTCGCTAGGCGCCAGTAATTGCTGTAAGCCCAGATATTTGAACAACTTTATTAAAATTCATCCCCGCTCAACGTCAAGAGGACAAAATAGCCCGCAGAAACGAACTCTTCTCTTCCTCCCCCCCCCCCTGTCTCCGCCTTTACTCCGTCTCATCGTTCACGCCTATCCGGTAGCGCCATATTGTTTGTCATTGTGGACTCACGTGGCGACGAAAACCACCTCTTTCTCCGTCGCTATATGCGCGCTGTGCGTAGTTTCTTGTTTGCCGATTTTGCCGATGCTTTTGCGAAGCAGAGTGGTGTCATTTTGACGATAGCTCCGCCGGAAGCGCTGCTACTAAGGCCACTCAAGTTGTCGGGGGCAAAGCTCGTGGTTTCTGTATACACCGACTTTTGTGTCAGGCCCGTTTACCGAGAGCCACTGCCTGTTGGCAGCGGAGAGGTGCTTGAGCCGGCCGACAAAGCACATGCAATAATGGCACGTTTGTTTGGCCAGCCTTCAGAAAATGCAGAGAAGACGGCAATATTATGTGAGTGCTGGAGACTGGCTCGTGTTTTGCTTCGAATACTAAGGTGATTAGAGTGACAATGGCTGTGAGAAGTTCGTGCCATTATTAGCCTTACGTGCCTCGGGATTGGTAGCCAACTGTGAGCTAAATGAATAAACACTGAAGTGACAGGGACGACGTAAAATCACTCAACTTGGAAGAAAATTTTCTACTTTTATTGGTTTTGTTTCACTTTAGTTTGTAGCTGCTGAACACTACCGAAGTCAGAACAGCTGCCAGCCTATTTACCCAACTGGGTTTTGTATGCTCTTGTTTTACTATAAATGTGCACAGTCGAATCGATAACTGTCATTGTTTAGGAATGTTACCTGTTGGAAGAGTTTATGCTAACAGGATTACCGATATTTTAAAACTCTTTTAACAAAGTTATCGGTCATATAAAATTATAACCATCACCAAGGGCACTTTCGTTTCACAGATTAGATTGATTTTAGGTAGCATTAGTCATTTGTCATGCAGCGAAGTGCTAGCAACAGGGGCGGAGAATTTTTGATTCACGAGGTTCCGGTAAAACGACTTTATGGATATCATAATTGAATAGAAGAGTTATTCATAGGGTTTTCTTTTTTTAGTACTGGAATAAATAAAAGCTTGGGTTCCGTTATTTTAATTACATAGTTATCTTAAGTTCATATTCTTATTTTGCTTTCTTGCTGACTTTGAACAATCTCCTTGGAATTATTGTCCATTAGGTCATGAAGAATGGCCAATTTATGACCATCTTCATGATTGCTATATAGGATACATAGCTTTTCTTGATTTAATCCACTTACCAGGAATAATGGATGAAATCATCAGCTGGTGTGACACTACCATCCTGCTTACTAGAAGCCTGAAGTGGACTGAAAAAAATTTCGTGGATTAACAATAAAATTTGTTAATTCTTGATTCACACGTGGTTTAATGATAGGTTTGCAACCTTCTGTGGGAGTGATTTACATAGGAAAAAATGGCTAGATAGATTACAATATTGAAAATTCATTGTTTTGCAACACTGCACACACAAAACTGTTACTACACTGGTTCTTTCATTTTATTTTCGCAACAAAAAAAATCCAAATGCACAATTAATTTTTTCAGCATTCCCAGATAAGAAAGGTCAGTTTTTTGTACATATTTCTGAGTGTGGAAGAAACTGGAAGTTTTCGTTTTTATTTTTGCTTTGATAAAGAATGCCGATTTCTTGCATTGAAAGATTAGCATAAGAAAATTAATATTTTAAAAAAGATTTTTTTGCTTTAATCTTATTCTAAAGATTTAATATTCTTTAACTTTTTTTGTTACTTTTTTTCATGATAATCTCTAAACCAAAAGTTAAAACGCATAGCACTTATACTATGGGTGAACCAAAAGTTAGATAATGAGGAAAACTATGTTCTAGACACCAAAGGGACTTTGTCAAACCACTTTGGACCTCTCAATAAGTAGGGATTGTCTGTATCATACACCAAGCGATGAAAATCCTGTCTATAAGCATTTACAAAACACCTGTGACCACCACAGTCTGTTATTGGCAACCCATCGGGAAGGTTACACATCAGCATGATTTGAAAGTTAATTCATATGGTATGATGGCTTTGGATTGTTCATAAGCCTAAACTGTTCATTTATAGCTCCATGCACTGTCTCATATGATACAAAAAAAAAAGCGAAATCCTCTAGACATCCAGAAATTGTAGAGAATGGTATGGGACGAAGAACAGCTTTAACCGTAGACGTCAGTTGAATACATGTGTGCATGGCAGCCTCTGCTCATAGGATTTTATAAAGGAAGTGTAGACTGAGCCAATGGATGCTGCGTTGTGCTGTGATGTTTAATGTAGCTTAACTTTTAACTTGAATTTTTGCAATACACATAAAGGACTTACATAAGCGATAAAAGTCATCTCCCAACTAAAGACAATAAAAAAATGACGGAACTTTTGAAGAGTGATTGACCACCTAGTTTAAAAATGACTGGGACCTTATTCAATGTTTCGAAATGATCATCGAAAACCTAACCTAATCATCCATAAGATCTGAAAGAGTTAAGATGCAGATTATGAAGCTTTTGGGTTCTTTTCATATCCATAAACGTGAAGGAGAATCAGGCATTTATACAATCACTTTAATATTTGGTAATCAGCATTGACTTTACTTCTAAAAGTACAAGACGTAGAACGTGTATTCCACCGTTTCCTCTTCTTGAAGTCGTGGTAATTAACGCAAGAATCGCAGCGATGTCCCATTTGTTGAGAGGAGATTTCAAGAATTATTCTACTGGCTCGAGTGTGTTTTGAATAATAATAAATACTTCCAGTCTTACTTGGGTTATAAAAGAGTAGAAAAACTTTAAAATAGGATATTTAATATAATATTTATTACAGCAGATTTTTCACTCTTTTATAACTCAATGCTCATGACGTCATTGATCTTACATGTTACAGCCGAGTTCACTCGAATGCCATTATGCAGGGTGCATTGAGACGATGTTTTTGAATCAATACATCTTTGTATTGATTCTTTACCTTATCCCATAGGTGCAGAACATTTTTTTTTCTCTATTAAGTGACTAAAACGCACTTGAAAGAGTCCTCATCACAGGGGAAATGATATGCATAATGTACAAGATTGGCTGAATTTTTTTTTCAAAATATATTTGTACCAAAACAAACAAACAATACGAAACTATTATGCTTTCCTTCACAATGACTAAAATTTTAAACAGATAGAGTATACTAAAAGGATAAATATTAAAAGAAAAAGCGTGAAATGTAACTTTTTAAAATCAAAAGACATTCATTCCTTTTATTTTTCTAACGAATGCGATATCATGCAAAAAAGAGACATTATTGTTATCATTTCAACGTTCCAAGAGGAATAATATGTTCGTGTAGGTGGGCTACGTTATGATCTTTTATTTTATGAGTTTTAATTATATGAAAAAATGACTTAATATAGGTTATAAAATTTTTTGAAAAGAGTGACGTATCCGATAGGACAAACTTGGGGTCCATTTTCCGTGAGATGGATATGATTTTCAGAATTTATCGAGATTCATCTCAGTGAAAATGGATTGAGTTTGTCCTCCCGGATAGGTCATTCTTTTCAATAAATTATGGAAAATGCATCAAATAAATCATCAAAATTACTTGTGTAAGTCTTACAGAAAGTAGGAAGTAAACACCACATGATCTAACGAGAAATATTAGCGACAGAATCTTTTGTAGGAAAGTAATTAATATTATTAAAGGGACAACCATTTAAGATATTTGACGTCCGTTGATACCACTCACGGGAAAAAAAAGTAGTAATTTAACTTAGTCGCGAATGAGATCATTTAAGGTGCAAGCATAGGCTTCCATTCGTTGCTTTCTGAAATGAATATTTGAAGAAAACAACCTCGTGCATCCAGTTCTGCATGGTAAGACAGACCCATGAAATGTAACAAGAAAGCGATTTTGTTTATTCTTTTGGACTTACAGCCGAGGCAACTTAAGTCTACGAGGACTACAGCATGTGGCGAAATATGATCCATCTTCTACTTGATCTATCTTATTTGAATATTTAAATATGAAGAAAATATCGATTCCTTTAACTCCGGAGGATCTGGTACTTAGGAATTTCTTAACCAAGGTCATATCCTGAATCCATTCTTTTTACTGGATATTCTCCAAAACACCTTCGGAATATAATTCGTCGGATTCATTATTATTACTACATGATATCTCGATGAAACATCAAACCCAGTTTTTATCTAATCGAAAGACGATTAGATAAAAACTAGATTGAATTTTTTATGGATCTACCATTGTGCCTGCCTATTGTGATGGAATAGTGTCGGGCATTAATAAGAATATCTGTCATTGAATATTATTTTAACAAACCGCAAAGAAATTAAAAGTCATTTTTAACGCCATCAAATAGTTCAATTGTTGTTAATAGAAATGAGGGAGTGCAAAAGCTAAAAGGAATGCTTTAGACAAAATCTAAAAGACAATTCACTATTTCTCCGATTAAAAAACTGGCAATTTTCTTTCCGTTAAAGAAATAACTTTTGTCCTTTTGATACCCAAAAGAAGAAGAGAACACACTTCACCTCACTGGTCTTTGCCTTTGTAGGTCTGACACCAAACAAGCAAACTTTCTTTGTTTCCAAGTGCGAACACTTCCCATGTCGCATTCAGTGTTTAACTTTCAGTAATCCTCCCTGGGTTTGTTGACACTTCTTTCGCCATCGGACACACTTGCGGATTTTTCTTTAGATTCCGACTATTTTTCTTATCGGAGTGTTGTTCGTAATTACAATGGTGGGTCGAAATGCATGCCGGGATTGTGGCATGTTTCGGTACGTGTTATTAAAAGGCGAACTAATAAAGTTGAATTTATTTGCTGTGCACTTTAACTTTGTGGTAAGCATGAAATGCGTATTTTTACTGACTTTAGACTGAAATAGAAAACTGGTGCGGCAAGAAAAGAATCGGTAGATTTAGAAGAAAAATATTTTTAAAAAAAATTCGAGGGGAGTAAATTTACTTTTGAATAAAGAACTGGGAAAAGAGAAATTCGATAGTTTAGACCTCGCTAATCCGATAAATATTTTTTTCCATTATATTAACAATTTTCACAATGCAAGGTTACAGTACGTGAAGCTTATATAAATCTAATTCCAGTGGATTCGCCTCGTCTAGACTATGTATTAGGTTTGTAAATTGAGTATTCTTATGGCTGGTTCTTGTTTTGCAGAATGGAAAACCTAAGTTTCCGGAAAGAAAAACAGTTTTCCCTGAGTACGAGACTGGTTAACTCACTTTCATTTGAAACTTCTGATAAACGTTTCTCGCTTCTTAAACGGGATTCGAACCAAGCGTTTTCCATTCCAGAGGTCACTGTCGATACCTACTGAGCTTCGATAGGTCCGCCGATTCGTAAATAATAAAACATAATTGAATTTATTATTACATGACTCCTCCAAAGACTCGTCGAGTGCCGCTCTCTGTCTCCACCACTCAATCCAACTACACCAACGCCATCTACTGTCCACTACTAATATTAGTATTTCCACAGACAACGACAAACATCCATGCCCACGGCGGGATTCGAACCCGCAGCCTTTTGGCTGGAGAGCGGACACGCTAACCACTCGTCGACCAGGCCGGCAAGAATTACTCCTTTTTTTTTTAACAGAATTTTGTCAGGAAACATTATTCACTATGTTAGAAAGTGGCGTTGTGCATTGGAAACAAAGGCATATTTTGCCTCCCCCCACAAATTTTGATTTGTGGGGGAGGTAAATTCATTGGTTAGAATACAATATAAAATAGGGAAAATGTCGTCATTCTCCCCCCCCCCCTTGCTTCGCCATTGCTTTATAATTTCCTGTTTCGATTGAAAAACATTTCTGTTTATGACAATTATTATAAATTCTTACCCGCATAAGAAAAAAGAAAATGAAAAGATAAAATCATATTCAAAAGGTCAATCGATGATTACTAACATATTTATGATCCTGCTTATATATTAGATGGCATGATCGTAAGAGCATGTTCAAATCATCACTTTTGTTAATAAGCTAAAAGCTTCTTCCTCATTAAAGTCTAATATTTAAACTAAATATCAGATCCCATATTATGGAGAGAGAGAGAGAGAGAGAGAGAGAAGCTGCTCTCCCTGTTGGTAAGGACTGTTCTCCATTATCTTATAAAGCTTGTCTTAAGCTTTCATGAACCATTAATGTTCTTAGCTGTAGACTTCACAACCGCGGCCATCTCGAGGATAAAGTGGTTGGCCCTATGCCTCCCGGTGTGTCCTGTGTCTGTAGATGCGTGTGTTCACGCATCTACAGACACAGTTTTCCTGTTCTGGAGGACGAAAAAACCGAGTTTCCGGGTGAAAAAAAAACCACCTCCGTAAGGAGATCAGATAAAGGTTCTTTACGTCTATACCGACCGAGCTATCGAAACTCACCTTATAAAGCTAGTTTCTAAAATTTGTTCAAAAACCAATTAGTCGTAACATGATAATTTATATGCTAAACAATGATTAAGATATATATCACTTTGAACTTTGCCCCACAGCTTGAGATATTAAGGGTAATTCATATAATCATAAGTTCTTTCTCCTTTATGACAGTACAGAACTCACCAAGTTGAACTTAATAGAATCGGAGTCAGTTTTTACAGCACATTAATTTGTTATAATTTAGGCCAGGAAAAAAATGGTTATCTGCATCTCAGTGCTGAAGATAACACTTTTTCCCCTTTTCCAGATACCTTATATGATTAAGATCAAGTTTGCTTGTTTTTTTATCCCATACATGCGCCTCGCATTTCAAGGCCTTCCAATTACTAAAATTAATATTATCTCAATATTAAATCTCACATCTTTTACTGTAAGGTTTAATATAAGAATATATTATATTATAATACTAAGACCCAAAGAAAATAGATTGATTAGAGCCTTAACCTATCTTTTCCGTTGTATGTCATCATCAGGAGAACACAGAGTATGTTAAGGATTTTTTTTTTTTTCAGTTAGGATATTTTTCTCCCGAAACATCTAATCATGTTCTATATTTATCTACTTACTAACCAATGTTTAACAAGCATTATTTGATGGTTTACTTATCAAGTGTTTTCCATGTTGGATATATTAGCTGACAATTAGAATTAGTTCAATGCTGGTTTTTTTTTCTATGATCCAAGTTCATTAAATCTTTCAGAATCCTAAAGATGATATATATAATTGATTCTGTTTTATATTTCAGAGATTTTGCTAATGAGTTCAGTTGTATTTGGAGCTTTTGATTGATCAATAGTAAGAAGATGCTATGGCTTTTGATTCGGTGCTAATGGTAGACCGTAGAGTGAGGTGCATACCACCAGATCAGATGGAGACGTGACATCCTTCTCTGAAAAGCTCTTCATATCTCAAGAACGACCCAATAATACGGGAGAAATGCCTTAAAGCTGAACGATAAGGAAAGGATAGATTGATAAATGGAATCGGAATAACATCCTGGAAGATGAAAGAAATGTGGATCAAACTCTAACAGTCTAGCTAACATTAGTTAACTGCTTGTCCCCTTCAAATCATACTAACTATTTCGGTGACTGCTCCTCCTCCTCCTCCTCCTCCTCCTCCTAATGCCTGCATAAGGAAGAGAGCAAACCGGCTGAGCTTTTCCTTTCTTTGCCTGCTTGTTGGAAGGTCACACCTCTCCTCTCTCTCTCTCTCTCTCTCTCTCCTGTCACCCCATTTATTCTAAGAATTTCACAAAAGTGGCAATCAACGTAGATTTTAAACACTTCCAAGTAAGACCTCTGATTGATAGTCGACCTCACTACGCAGCGCACACCATTTCTAGATGAGGAACTCTTCTAGACGATCTCTTTCAATGCCAAAGAAGCGACGCAGAGAACTAACAGTTGGTAACATCTTCCAGTGCTACCAGTTAGTTTCTTGTTATGGGATTTTCATGTGTGCGTTCTCTGAATTCTTTGATCGCAAAGATTGACGATTGAGTCGCGGATGGAGAAAGAAACTGTTTAGAAACAGAGAATATCGGATGGATTTTGATCTCATTTCGATCCCTTCTAAAACTTTCCCACACGCAAATGAAATAACGCGAAATTGACGATAGAAAACTGTAGGATAAAAGCAAAAGTGATCGGTCCTCGTTCACTGGTAGATTTCCATATACAGGTTCCATGGTAAATGCAGTTCAAGAGGAATACGCATAACCTATCCCTCTTCATCTGGTATTCGGGTAACATGTAATCTAAGGAAATGCGAATGTAGCTGAATTACTTACTGATAAAATTTCTGAATATTAACAGAATCTGCCGTGAAGATCTCCCTCCTCCAAGCATAATTTAAAGTGCAGAATGAAATGTTGGCAATAATTATGAGTTTATCTCTAATTCTACTGTGTATGTGCATGGAATCCTCACTTTGCGATTGAAAGTGTAATACTTGAATAACAGTTGTGATCGTAAAAACAAATCATCAGCATCTAATGTGAGGAATGGAAAGCATCCCGTTCCTTTCATTTCATGTCTCATATCAGATGACATTCAATGCAATTCGATTAAGGCGAAGAATAGCAAGTATATAATCTCTTGCTCCATTTTTATGCGCTTCCCGCTCACGATACGTTTTGTACAATAAATAAAAATATTTCGCACAATAATACCATTGGTTGACTAAAGGTTAAATACGATTAGCTCGAATTACTTCTAAGACATACGGACAATAACCCTGGTGGTACGAGAGATGTCACCGATTGTCTGTTGTTCCAATTGCATCTGAAAGTTTTGTTTTCGATGCTAATACACCAGTGAGACGGAAAGAGTTTCTTGAATTCTGAAAAGTAATCTTGCTATGTAGCCACTTTATTGTGTCGAACGATCTGCATTGGAAGATGGCTTTAATAGATTCACAATCTGTAGAGAGTGTCCCGATCTCATCCCACTGCTCATTGCAGTTCACATACCCTTGATCCTGTGGGTGTGTGAACTGCAATGAGCAGTGGCCATAGTAGGATACTACACTCGGACTGAAAAAGCCGTTTATCACAATCCAGTGGTGACTGCTCTTAGAGATACCCTTAATCATTTCATAGACCATGAATCAAATTCCAAGGTAAAGGTTAAAGAAGTTCAAGATTTCAGTAAATTATAAGGATCACAAGATGGACGGACAGACAGGGCCGGTTTTGTTTTGCAGTCCTTGAATGAAGACAGTAAAGAATACTGTCTGGTTGACAGCAAAATTCGCTTGAAACTGCAAAAATTACACAGTTTTTTAGTAATTAACACCCAGTAAGGAACATTTTAATTATAATATGATATGGGATATTTAAAGGAGTGTTCTAAACTTTCGGAATTTTAGAAAGCATTTTTAAACATTAAAAATATCTTTAATAAACTGAAATAAAACATAAACTTTGTCAAAGAACTACTTAAACTAATAAATTAAAAAGACGTGCAGATTTTATCTCAAACTATCAACGAAACAGTTTTGTATTGATATATTTTATAAACTAACTCGTATCACGTCATGAATTTAAGGATAAATTACTATTAAAAGATAAAACAAACTTTAATTGAAGTTTCTGCAAAAGGTTAACAACACTTTGAAGTAGACAATCATAACATTTTTCGGTAAAAAAAAATCACTCGCAGGCCCAATCTGTTACGTTGAATCATCAGTTTATTTAGCGCGCTATTGAAGCTAAATTTTCATTTTAACTTGTATTAAATACACATGCAATTTGTTATTGACAGTATTTAGAATTAATAATAACACTAAAAGTTTCCTCAGTATTTTTAAGGTTTGAGCGATAGACAATTAATTTCCTAATAATTAGTAGGAGCATATAACTGCAGACCTCTACGGGATGATGATAGATTGAAAGAACTGATGAAGGAACTGGACCGTATAAAATGGGACGTTGTGGGCCTTTCAGAGATAAGAAGGAAAGAACATCAATAAAATAACATAACATCAAGAATAGCTGAACTAAGCCTCTTCATAAATAAAAGATACCAACTGAAAATTATACAAGTATATGCTCCAACTACGGACCATCCAGATGAAGAGATAGAAGATTTCTATGAAATATTAGAATCCACATTAAATAATTCTAAAGAATTCTAAATAATTATAATGGGTGACTTTAATGCCAAGATTGGAAGTAGAGATGACTATCTGAACTCCATCGGTATACATTTGGATTTGGACAGAGGAATGAAAGAGGAGAAAACTTATAAGTCTTTGAATTCTCAGCAGAAAATAACCCCTTAATATGAACAGCTTTTTGAAGAAGAAACTCAGCCGAAAATGGACTTGGAGAAGCTCAAATGGACAAACGTACAATGAAATAGACTTCATCCTCTCCAGCAGAAGATATATCATAAATAATACCGAAGTGCTTAATAGATTTAATACAGGAAGTGACCACAAACTAGAAAGGGCAAAAGTATGGATCAACAAAAGATAGGAACGGAATAAGCTCATAAGAAAAAAAGTCCAATTTAGTGAATCTACAAATCCTCTACCACAATAAAAGCTGTTATAGAGAATCACTCAAAAATGAACTTAAAAAAGTTAAACACGGCTACTACCATCGATGTTGTTAATGAAATCTTAACAAAATCTATCTCGAATTGTGCACTAGAAAAAGGAGGTGTAAAAAGGCACCAAAGAAAGGAAAAACTAAGACAGGAAACCTTAGATCTGATGAAGAAAAGAAGAGATATGAAAAGAGATTTGAATGACATCAATAAAATAGAATATGCGGAAATTTGTAAAACTATACGTAAAAGGGTGAAACATGAAATTAGATCGTATAATACTAGGAAAATGAAAGAAACAATAGTAATATGAAGTCCTAAGACGAACATTATCAGTTGGAACAAAGGAAATAGCTGCTGTAAGAGGGAAAATGGTGAACTTATAAAAAATAGAGATGCAATAATGAAACAAATTCAGGAATTTTATACTGAACTCTATGAAGACGAAGACCGAGACATCCAAGAATCATCTATGGATAACTCGAGTGAGGAAGAACACGATGCCCGAGATCTTACAAGGTGAAGTGACAATGGCACTGCAGGAAATGAAGAATGGAAAGGCCCCAGGAGAAGATGGATTCATGGTAGACTTCTTAAAACTGAGAGGAAGTCCTGTTATCAAACAGCTGACTAAACTCTTTAATAAATGCCTAAAACAGAGCAAAATTACAAAAAATTGGAACAATTCACTTCTAATATAAATTTTTAAAAAGGGCAATAACGAAGAAATGAAAAACTACGGACCTATGAGCCTACTCCCCACCATATATAAAGTCTTCACAAAAATTATAAATAATAGAATAAAATTATAAATAGAAGAGAATAAACTAGAGGGAATGCAATCCTGTGAATAAGTTGATATTTTAAGAATACTTGCGACATAAAGATTGTATAATATAAGCACGTACACACAAGAAAGATATTTAATTAGCCAAATATTTCGGTCTGAAAATTGCAGACAATCGTCAGTGGCAATACAAGAACAGTTTTAAAATACAAGGTGGAATACTAACAACAGGTCATTTATAAATAGAACAAGCCGAGTGATGTTATATCACTAAGTATTAAAGAGAAATATTTTTAAGCTGATTGAATTAAAAATATTAATTAATAATTTCAATAATTTTAAATAACATAAAATTAATATGAATTAATGAGTTATCTGATTAGACCTTCCCAGATTTTTGATACAGATATACAGTCATTCCGATTCAAGTTAGGACGATGGAGTAAGGCCTCTACGCTTTCTTTGAATAAACGTTCAAATTTATAGCGGGATCTATGTAAGAGGCGAGTTTATGACCAAAGGATGTTGTGGTTAGTTTCTATCCCGTGCTGAGCCAATCCAGATTTTTTAGGTTGGTTGTGATGAATGGAGGATTGATGTTCTTGGATTCTTTTTTTCTAGAGAGCGTCCAGTTTGTCCAAAATAGGAGAGATCACAGTTGCAGGGAATTTGATAAACTCCATTATCAGGAATTTGATAATGAGTTATCCTGATTAGATAATCAGGATAACTCATTAATTCATATTAATTTTATGTTATTTAAAATTATTGAAATTATTAATTAATATTTTTTATTCAATCATGTCTGCTTAAAAATATTTCTCTTTAATACTTAGTGATATACCATCACGCGGCTTGTTCTATTTATAAATGACCTGTTGTTAGTATTCCACCTTGTATTTTAAAACTGTTCTTGTATTGCCACTGAAGATGGTCTGCATTTTCAGACCGAAATATTTGGCTAATTAAATATATTTCTTGTGTGTACGTGCTTATATTATACTGTGAATAAGTTGGATTTAGAAAGAATTACAATACTTTGGATCATATTCACACATTAAGACAGCTCATTGAAAAATCAGTTGAATACAATAAACCCTTATGTCTGGCTAATATTGACTACGAAAAAGCATTTGATTCAGTTAAAACATCTGCAACACTAAAAGCACTTGAAACGCTGGGAACTGAGAAACCATATATTGAAACACTAAAACATATTTACAATAATGCAACTTCTGTAATTAAATTATATAAAAACAATGAAAAGTCCCAATACAAAAAAAAAAAAAAAGGCATCTGGCTAGGCGACACCATATCGCCCAAATTATTTACAGCTGCACTAGAGGAAGTCTTTAGAAGCCTTGATTGGGAAACAAAAGGAATAAACATAAATGGAGAAAGGCTGCATCTTCTGAAATTTGCAGATTTGTTCTAATAGCAGATAATCTTGAAGATCTGAAACAAAGGCTAAATCAGCTAAACGAAGCCTCCAGAGTAATTGGATTAAAAATAAATAGAGAAAAAAATAATGATGAATAAATACATAAACCATAGAACTGTCAAAGTTGAAAACCATGAAATAGAACAAGTTACTTCATATATATATTTGGGCCAATTTTTATGCTTTGAAGAGTGCTAAAGAAAAGAGATTGAAAGAAGAATTCACCTTGGGTGGATGGCTTATGGGGAAAATGAGAGACATGTTCAGAAGTGAAATCCCTATGAGTCTAAAAAGGAAAGCTTCCGACCAGTGCATACTTCCTGTCCTAACATACGGAGGAGAAACATGGACTTTAACAGAAGCCCTAAACAAAAAGCTGAGAACAACACAACATCGCATGGAAAGAAGTATGCTAAAAATAACATTAAGAGATAGGAAGACAAATATCTGAATAAGATCTCAAACAGGTGTCATGGATATTGTAAAATACATTAAACTGGCTAAGCGAAGATAGGCTGGCCAGATTGCCAGATGCAGTGATGGGAGATGGACTAGAAAAACAACAGAGTGGAGACCAATGGATGGAGCAAGACAAAAAGGAAGACCGAGAAGGTGGAGGGATGAACTAGAACAAACTGCAGATGGATGAGAGAGGCAGAAAACCGAGCGGTCTGGAAAATCATAGGGGAGACTTTTGTCCAGCAGTGGACAGAACCAAAAGGTTGAAGAAGAAGAAAATTACGACTGGCAAAGCTATTTCAATGCTGACAGTTCAAAAGTTAGAATAATAAGTGAAAGGAGAGAAAAACTATTAATTATAAACATGTTTAATGAATATCAAACCTATTTTCACGACTAAAATTTTCTTTCGAATTCATTAAGAAAACCATCTGGTTTAAAATCTCGCTTTTTTTTTCTATGCCATTTATCAAACAACCATCTATTTACTTTGTAAATTCAAAGTATTTAGCGATGAATTTAAAGGAAGTAGCACACACTAATCGTTTGGTTTACAGAAATTATGATAGCGCCCTCTCACCTAAATAGCTGATTTAAAAGTGACTAAAATACGTCAAAATTCAATAATGCACTTGTTAAGTTAGTTACTTAGCAACACGTCAAACAGATCATTTTTGAGAACCATTTTTAGCCTGATATCGTTGGTTTGGCGAAGAAACATACGTATTAATATTAGGTATGTTGGGTTTATTATTTCTTATACTGATGGCATATTTCTAGTCAATTATCGCTTTCTTTTTCTTAATTATTTAACACTATTTTAGAACTAAAATTGCATTCCTGATACAGCGATTTATATATGTGAATATAAACAAACCATAATTTTTCAGGACTGGACAAGATCCTAAGAGCCAGCCTAACCTTTTTCTACGACATAAAAGCTTTAAATCTGTTTAGCGTCATCATCTGCCCCCCCCCTCAACCTATGTTAAATTCCATACGCTTCAAACAACATTTTATTTATGCATGTCGAAAACAATATCGATGTACGAAATTCATGCAACCCTAGTTCCCATCACGCACCGATTTAAAATACAATATTCATACGATTTCCATCCCGTCAGCAAGTCGAGAACTTTAAGGATACTGATAAGGGAACAGATTAGGTGGAAATGACAGGTCTGTAAGAGAACCGGTGTTTTTTGCGGACAGGGTCTGTTTAAAAGCGCATGCTGAGATAACAGCGACTGGCTATTGTAGCCGTCACTCTCGTCAACCCAGTTAAAGATGGTCTGGATTCGAGGTTAGACACTTTTATGTGTCGGAGAAAACAAACAAAGCGTTCCGATTAAATAAAACGGTTATCTCGTGCATTATAGCTACCCTGAGTCGGGGCACAAGTCACCAGGGATCTGTCAGCACTGTCATGTGCGGGAGTCCACAACCAGTGAGCTATTTATTTTGCCGCAGCGCGCTCCGGAGAGGAAGAAAGAAAGAGAGAGAGAGAGAGAGAGAGAGAGAGTACGAATACGTTGAGTGAACTTTGAATGCGGTCACTTTTCGGGGAGGCAAAGGCTGGCTTCGCAGCACGTCCTTTGTGGTCCGCCCTCGCTGGAATTGGCAGTCACATTTCGTATGCGTCTTCCATTGTCGACTGCGGGCCGCATGTGTCAGGAAGATTGTGTCATCGGCGAGCTCCAGTGGCAGGGAAAAATGCGATAGTGAAAAGGGAATATAAAAAACCGCACTGGTGGTTTTCCCAGGCCGACTTTGATAAGGAAAATGCAGATCTAGGCCTTGCAGGCAGCCTATTTGGATTGTGAATGATAGAGGGTTTCCATTTAGAGCTTTTTGCCCGGCTTTTCAATTCCTCCTATTGCCCATCGTCTCATTTATCGACACAGGCAGCCACACCAATCGGTCCTCTCCGAGCTGGTGTCAAGGATTGCCGCGTTATCGCCTTAGTCGTCTCTCGCTCGCTTTCTCTACGGGACTCGGAGCCGACGATTTAAACTCGTTTTGTGTATTATGCATTGGAAATCGGCTCTGGCACCGCAGATCAATGCGTTTTTGTCTGTCACAGCTGACGAACGCCCCGTCGTTTCCCTTTCTCTCTTTTTTTCCTTCCCCCTTTCTCTTTCTTTCCCCCCCTCTTCTCCCACTTCCCCCGAGAGGACGACGAATCGAGCTTTGATGCCCTTATCATCACTCCCCAACCATCTCGAAAATACACAGTCAACATGATCCAACTCTTTGAATATCTCGGAGTGGTTTGCAGCGTTTGCATGTTGCCATGGAGATTGGATGCACACTGGAACATGACGAAAACTGTTGGGAAATGAAAGTGTTGGTTTGGATGAAGGTTTAGAGGGCTGGTCTGTGGTTAAAACTAAGTCGTTTGGGTGTGAGGGAAACACAGCAACAAGTGCATTGTAGGATAGAGCGAGGCGTTCGGTACATGTTAGTAGTATTAAAACCCATTCATATATAATATAGTAGAATAGATGGGGAGTAAATATGAAAGAAAGATGGAAATGAAAAAAGAAGAGAAAAATGATGACAGAGCTTTTTTTTGCAAACGTGATACAGAAGAAAATCAAAGCAAAGACACCGCATAGAAATAGCATAAAATAACGCATGTAGGCGTTGGGTGTACACAGAAAATAAATAAAGAACAAACTGTTATCACTTGAATGTAGAGAGAGAGAGAGAGAGAAAGAGAGAGAGAGAGAGAGAGGCTTGAAGGATTAATATTGGGTATATACATAAGTTAGGAATTATGTAAAATGCAAAGTGATGTGATAATAATGTCGATCAGTCGTACTTTCAGGCCGAGTTTTTTTTTATTTCTTTTTCCTTTCCTTTTTTTTTTTTTTTTAGGAAGAAAGATCAATTTAGGAAAAACCCTGGCTCTTCTATCAGAAGAATTCAATTCAATTGCCTTTGAAGTCACTCAAGAGAGAGAAACAATTGGCATGAAAATTTACAGACAGCATTACTCCATGGATGATGACAAGATGGACACTTATTCCAATAGAGAGAAAGAGATATAATAAATATATATTATGGAAACACTAGAAAGCTGAAGAGTTTATCACGTCGTAAAAATATCACACATTAAAGTGCGCATTCATTAATTTTTTGCATTATCAACTTATTCTAAATACTCTCTCTCTCTCTCTCTCTCTCTCTATTTTCATATTCCTTCTTCTGAATCTTCTTTTCAAACTACTGTATTTGAATGACAATGGAAACTTGTGTATATCTCATTTTAAATGTTATTAAAATAAATATTTAAAACTTACAAAAAATACTTATAAAATTTAATGACAGATATTTTATGTAATACTCAGTGGTGTAGCTAGAGCTTTTGCCGCCCGGGGAGGTCTCTGAGTTGGCCGCCCCTCTCAATACACATCAAAAATATTACAGAAAGTCAAAACGACGTATAGGGAAATAAATTAAAACACTATGTTTATTTTTGAAGTAAAACTTTAATTTCAACATTCTAAAATGTTATTTTTCTTGCTTTTCTGTTAGCAAAATCGTCGATGACATTGTCGAAGTCTATTTCATAGTAATGTAGGTAATTCTTAATCAATTTTATTTAGAAAAACTCCTCTCACAACTAGCAACATTTACAGCAATTGGGAGAAAAATTCGCTGTAGTATTACAGTAGTTGGAACTTAGTTCTCGAGACTGTATTTTAGAATTAACTGCAAAAATTCAAAAAGGTTCAAAGTGCCGCCCGGGGCGGACTTCCCCCTCCACCCCCTCTTGCTACGCCTCTGGTAAAACTATTATCCCCTTCCTTCTTAGAGTATTTTATAATATTTTAGTGATTTGATGAAATATGAAGATACACCTATTTTATTTAATATTCATAAAATTACTAAAATTTTGTTTCTAAAATAGTTCATAAATTGAGAAATAGGAGAATTCCAGAGAGTAATGGATGGCAATGCTGTAGCCAATGAAGTTCTAACTGAGGCTTGGCTATTGCTGTTACCCTCCTACCATGATCAGAGCTTACTGCCCTATATTATTACCCCATCCGCACATTTTCTTCTACAGATAACGGGGAATATGAAAAGCATTCTTGCTTCGTCCATCTAGCCAAAAAAAAAAAAAAAAAAATGATAAATTATTAGCGTATACATGCAAATTGTTGCTGGTGGAATTCATGGTAATTGGAACTGAGTTTTGGCAGGATGGTGAGTCTGCCTGTTTGTATATTCTGAAATGATCTTGGAGTACAGTGATCATTTTAGACCACTAATAGTTTTCGATAACTTTACAGGGATAAGTTATCGAAAACCTGTATCTTTTTCAAATTCCATTGAATGGGTCTAGCTCCCAGTAATGAGGCTTTATAGTCAATCTAATGATGAACTTAAAATTTTCTTAATCTTTAACTTAAAGGAGTAGAGGTTATGATTTGGATAAAACCAGAAGGCATAAATAAATCAGATTTTCCTGCTGAATTTAAAAATATATTTTACTAGCTACTAATGGCTCATATCTTCTTTGGCTGATGTTATGAGTAACATGAATTTAGCATTGATATTAATTAATAAAATTACGAATTTTATTAAAATAGACATAAATAAAATTATGAATCTTATTAAAATATACATTATAAATAAGACTATATACAACTTTACAATAATTGGCTTCTCAATAGAAATGAGGAATTAATAGAATTATACTGATTTGCATCTATTTTACATCGTATCACTTTTTTTTTTTTTTAATAAGGTATCAAGAATAGGAGTACCACTACTAAGAGAGAACTAAATTCGTTGGCGGTTAGGGGGATCGGTAAGAGGAGTATCAACTAAGATCATAAAGACTGACGCGCTGTTGATATAAGTGACTTATCCTCTTTTAAGTTTATAAGGCTTACTATTGACTAGCGTCATATCGTCTGGTATTAATGATAAATTTATAAAAAATAAAAATAAAAAAAAACGCCAGCGGACGGCTATAACCTTACCTATTTATTGCAAAAACCCCATCGAACTTAATGGGGTAGGTAATTTGAGTTAATTAATTTTTTTTTTTTTAATTTAAACTTCGGTCCACTCAACGCTGGGTAAGCTAGGGTGTATTTCTGGACCAAAATCACATTTAGAAGCGATATTTGGAGGAGATAAACAGTTTGTATAACCCACCCCTCCTCCTCTTCCTCCTTCTTGTACCGCGGATAGCTAATGGCGATTACACCTTCCAGATTTCATTACAATGTAACCCCCCCTAACACACACACACACACACACACACACACACACTCTCTCTCTGTGTGTGCTGAGATTGAAAAACCAAGACAAGCACGGCAAAAAAACTGCAGTTCTCTCTATGAGTTTCATCAAACCCCGGATGTGTTGACAGAAAACGCCCGGTTTTTATTACCTTAATGTGCCTAATGGCTCGTGTGCGGAGAGAGTGGGGGAAGGTTGGAGGGGGGAGAGGCTAATGGTATGATTAGTAAAGATGTGTCAGACCCATACAGCCCATAATTTGGTCACAGTTTATTAGACCAGGGCACATACAAGAAGTGACATAAAACACCGCAATAGACGCGAGAGGTTTCGTAGAGGGAGGGAGGGAGACATCGGAGGGGGGGGAGAGGGAAGGGAAAGGAACAAACGTGCGGCAGACGCTCTACGATGTGCAGGGGTCACCTCGCGCGGTATCATTTGCATTTAGTGGCAACATTAATGGGAAGTCTGTACAAATGAAACGTCATTAAGGTTTTTCTCGACTCTCTCAGCTCGAGACGCAAGATAAACACTCCCATTAATCCGCAGTTTCTCTGTCTTTTGTATTATCTCGAATTTAATGGGCTGGGCGAGGTGTAACAGGAAACGCGGCTAGGCCTGTTATCGCAGCTCGGGACAAGTGTACGGACGTTCGGCTTGTGTATGGCGGGACGGCGGGCGGATGTGGGACCGACTGTGCTAGCAAGCCGAGCCTCCTTTGTCAAAAGTGGCAGATATTGATGAGCTACGGAACCGTAGCTCCTCCAGCCCTACTAACGTCCCAAAGATTAATGATTGCGCGAGAGGCATGGGAGGCCGCATGAGACTGGTTGTCTCTCATTGGATGGTCAGCTATCAAGAACGAGGGATGCTTCTTGGCGTTGTCCAGCTGGCGACATGCACTGGGATCGTACACAGACCGTTGATTTTCTCTTCGTTTACTTCGGTATTTGCACGTGATACTATACTATTCTGTTGATCTAACGGAATTCTTTACCGTGTTTCCCTTCCTGTTTCGTCAGTGTTAGGTCCTCGTCAGGTGGACAGGGATATTCTATACATATTAAAGTGAGTTTTCTAGTGGTGCGATGTGTGCTTAGTTGCATTTTTTGTGGATATTTCTTTATAAAACAGTAAACAGTCGTGATGATATCGACTTGAAAAAAAAAACTTGGATGCGAAGAAGAAAAAAAAATCTAGAAAGTGGAAGAAAAAACTAGAAGAAAATCAAGAATGTCAACGTTGACATTAAATCCTGTTTGCGATGTTGAACATGGAGACCCTTAATAATAAGACTGATAATTATTACTGCTGGTAATTCTGTGTAACAGTTAGTTTTATATGTATCTATAAAACCTTTTCCTTAGAGACCTCCTCTATAAATTCTCTAAAGCAGCATCATAAATTTTCAGTACTTCCTACAAAAAGTACCATTATATAACATACAGCATATAATGTAGTTCCGACTTACTGTCACAGAAGATATTCCCCCCCCCCCACTAAACACACACACTCTTCCTGAAATGTTATGCAATTTATAGATCATCTCTTTACGAAATAATATTATAAATTCTTTCTTTAAGTAAATGACTCAAAAGTAATAAAAATGAATTCACAAGATCAAATAAGCATTGAAAGTCAAAAGAGAACATAAATTTAACTTTTATTGACACGTCAATTGTTGAATTATCGACTGGCAGTAAGATTAAAGATCAAAATAGCGATCATTGGCTTCTTAATTTGGTAAAATTTCAGAATGAATGCAAACTGAAAGGAGGTCAAAGTTGAATGAACTTTAACCTCCTTTATTGTTAACCTTAGAACTCTTAACTTACAGCGATTACTGCTATAAGTCATAGTCAACGGTCATAGACCAGTACTACTCTTATTTTTTTTACTTCTTTTTTTTTTCATCTTTCTTTGGATAAAACAGTACAGAGAATTGCAGAATTAATTAAACAAATTCTCCTTTTTTTTTTTTTTGTATGTGCCTGAAGATTGCAGAATCCATCTTGCGAAACGAACGTTTCATTTTCTTTTGATTTTTTTATCCCTTCTTCTTTTCGTTCATTTGTTGTTTGCAAAACTTCTCCTAATAACTTTAGCAAAGAGAATTTCTAGAAGTAAAAAAAAGGAAAAAAAAAAGTGAACGCTGACATATGTTTTTCCCATTTTAAAAAATAGTCCGGAATCAAAAGTAAGGCCCGCCAGCGTTTGTCCCCAAAAACACTTCGAGAATTGATGGATGACCCATTAAGTTTTTGATACGCAGATCGAGTTGTTCCATATATTATTGACTTCTTTGTTATCGCAGTTTGGTTACTGTACGTTCTTCGCTAAAAATTCACATTCTAGAAGCTTAATAAAATAAAGCAACATCACGAATAAGGGAGAGAAAAAAAAAAAAAGAAAAGTATGTGATAGAGACAGAATCAATAGTAAATTGCATGAAACATGCAATGTATAGAGAGTTCTAACACCATGATAACGAAACAAGGATCTGTATAGTGTTGTACATCATAAATCACCAGAGACATGGTTGCCTCTTGCTTTTACAAACATGATTAATTGGCCTTAAATATTGCAAGGGAAAAAATATCAAAAGAAGATGGAATTTTTAAGAAACAGTTCTATTTTATTAGTAGTTATAAAATATCAAAATAATAATTAAAGTTGAAGGGGAGGAAAAAAAAAGGCTTTTTTTTATTAACATATTATCGCATTCGGGGCTAATATCTAGTAAGGAAAACGTTTCACTAAAAATATCACAATTGATACTCCTTATCGGCTATTGAATGACAGCAGTTATCAGTAGGGGGATGGCTGGCGTGTCTTAGATTTAGAATTCTCTCTCTTTGGATGTGCAGTCTTATTTTTAATGTATCGATAGGCGAATACAGGAAAACGGGACGTGTGTGTGGGGGGGGGGGTCTGGTTTGTGTAGCGGAGGGAGGGCATAGTTTTGTCGTAATGTTGCTGACACAACAAAAACAGAACAATGGTGTATGTGCCCGCATTTCGTCGTCTTGTCATTATGCTAATCGCCTATGATTTTAATTCAGATTTTCTTACCTAGGACCTCTATTGTATGGTGGGTAGACGACCACGCTAATTGCCTTCATTAGTCTTAACTGACTGTCAACGCACACAGTTGATTGATGAAGTCTTGTCCCCCCCCCGCTACAAGCTGATGGTGGGGGTAACAGACAGGATTAATATTACCTGTCTCTCTGAAAACATAGCTGGTTGCTAATAGGAACCGATGTGAGGAGAAAACAGTGCTCATTCATATGTGTCAGCGTCACAGTTTTGTCTATGTGGATGTCATTGTAGGTGGCAGCACTGAGAAGTTTGACAGCAATTCTTAGTTTGGCTCGATGTTAAATATTTCATTGCTAGCAGTGCTACACATGTAAAGTCATTGTAAATTCTGTATGCATTTGTTATGTTAATTTCTTATAGCTTCAGGCAGAGGCTGTTTCCAAAGTGGAACTCCTCCCTACCTGAATGCTGTTCTTTCAATTATTTCTACTCCCTGATTTTTTTTTTTTAATTTGTTTCTTATGTATTTTAATCATTTGTATTTTTGTGCATATCAGTAATATTTTTCATTTCATTATATTGTACTTGATTCGATTCGATTATATTTTGTAATTTATGCGAAATTACAAATTTTCATTTACAAACGATGAGTTCGATTTTTCAAAAATACGACAGAACTTTAATAATAACACACAACATTTGAATTATTACCTTTGAATTTCAGTAAGATTAACAGGATATCAGATGTATACTATACTATACTAAACAAGAATGTTTAAAAACTATTGGATCGTATTGCAACTTTATTAGATGTAAATCAAAACAGATTTTTCCAAAAGCATTCAGTAGCTGGAATAATAAAAATAAAAAGACTGTTACTTCTCTACTTTAAATATCCATGTAGGCTTGGTCATGTTTATTAGATCGTATTTCGTAACTCCTAGCGAAATGACTGTTGATGTAAGAAGGAACCAACACACAGAGAGGTACTCATACTTGCATGTATAATCAAATTTCCATGCTAACTAAATACTGAATCGGAAAACACCAGGGGGCGCGACACAAATGAAAT
The DNA here is from genome assembly GCF_054136105.1 of Typopeltis vanoorti. NCBI lineage: Eukaryota > Metazoa > Arthropoda > Arachnida > Uropygi > Thelyphonidae > Typopeltis > Typopeltis vanoorti. Next base: position 69,483,178 of record NC_143569.1, on the reverse strand, counting down.
TTAAGGCATAGAATTAACCTTGTGAAAGGTTGTTTATTTTCTCTGCGTTTATTAACAGAGAAGTAAGGGAGAGAAGGAGTGAGTCAGAGGATAATAGGGAGGGTGAGAAACTGGGGGGGGGGGGAGAGACGCGAAAGAGAAGAAAACAAAATTCAGAGAAAGAAAGCCCATGATAGGATACAGTGAAAGATCGTAATATGACTTTCTGTCACGAGATCTAAGCACACACACACACACACACACACAATTTATATATTGATGTTCCTACACACGCACACACACATACATCAGTACTTGTCCAAACATTTGAATCCTGTTATTCTCCACCTAGCTTTCACAATTTCTAGCGTTGTTTTCTTTTCACTCTAGAAACCCCCGCAGGGCTGAGTGTTTTGTTTTCGTTTCGTGCATGGAATGACAAAATGCAAATGAACCGAGAGGGGGGGGATAGAATTTCCCGAAGAGATTGGGGGGGGGGAGGAAGAAGAGACGGCTTGCAATATCGATGAATAAGCGGAGAGATGCACACGCCTTTCCCTTTCACATGATTGGATTACTATAAAGGGGGAGGGGGAGGGAGAGGGTTTAACATTTTATTCGACAGTTTAAGCATTTTCTGTTCTTTTTCTATTTTTCTTAAAAGAGGAGCGAGTGCCGTCATTTCTTTTTTAATTTACGGGTCTTTTTAACGTTCTGTTAGCTTTATTCCGTAATTGTAATCTCCTATTACGAATCACTGTTGCTTTTATTTGACTCAATCTGCAATTTCTTTTCTATTTGTGTACAAGTGCCTGTTATTGTTCATGTTGTTATTTGTGTACGCTTCTAAACACGCTCGTGAAATTGCCAAAACAAGACTCTTTTGTAGGCGCTTAAGAAAAAGAAGAATCCTTTTCAATCATCTTAAGACGTAGTTCATTGGAGAACCACTTCAGTTTCTTTGGCGAGCAAATGATTTATTTTCTAAGAAAATAATAAAAAGACTAGCTAGACTAATTCATTTGTCGAAAATCTATGTGCTCAGAGAGAGAGAGAGAGAGAGAGAGAGAGATGTGGTGCTTTATGAAAATACGAAACCAACCAGTTCTTCTCGATAACCCTTTTACTGCACTAGTTGATTTAGAAATGAATAAAGACAATCAAATTACTTCTGTTCGCTTTTCTAAGTAGTCATGTACAGAGTTTGCATGACCTTTCCATAATGAAAATAACATGTTATCCTGTAAGTGGAAGAAATTGAAATAATGAATGAAACAATACATTTATTTGATAAGCTCTTTGTGACTTTGTCTATCCTATGTAAAGCAAGGTTCATCTCTATGGCGCTCTCTCTCTCTCATCAGGTGAAGAGGGAAGCAAATCCCTTCATTCTTCACTTAGCATACAATATAGACTTTAAGGGGATCAGTGTAGGCTAAGTGAAGAATGAAAGATGCCAAGAAAGAGAAGCTGTTGAGAAAAGTTTTTTTAAAAAAAATAATAACGGGAACACATCACAATGTTTACACACTTTGCTGTCTCGGGTAGTTCATTTTGGTCACAGAAAATAGATAGAATTAGTTTACGGTAGTGACATTTTTTTTCTCTGACTTCTCACAAGTCTTACGAAGTTTAAATAAATATCTGAAGGGGAAAAAAAGTCCATGTTCTTAAACATTATTATACTTAGGATTACTATTAATTAGATGACTTATGTATTATTAAATACAATTTAATGTATTTAATAATACTTATGTATTATTAAATATCAATATACCGTATAAATATGTTTTAGCTTAAAATATAATTATAAATTTAAATTTAAAAATATTTTATTTTCCATTTTTATACTTTCACCAACTTTCGCAGTCTTCCAGGCATTCGTGGACCGCAGTTTTTTTAATCCACTTGTCTGGAGGCTTTGAATGATCCCAAAAATGTCCCTTTGATCTAAATCAAGTTTCAGATGCTGTGTCTGTAAATTGCGCATGTTCTGACTGGTTTTCTTGTTTTGGGGGATGAAAATCCCTGCCAACTCCATATGATACCGGCTAACTCGCCTTCCTTTTGAATCCCCCCCCCCCAGATAAAAGTTCTTCGCGCTCTAGACGGGATTAGAATACAGGCCTTTCCAACCAAAGAACAGCGCCGAAATCGACTAAGCTACGGAGGCTCTTCATCATGATTAAATTGAACGCCTAACAAAGATTAAATGCAATAAATAATTGCTATGTTGTACTAAACCCAGTTTTATATGCTTCATTTACGTGTGCAATTTCCAATGAAGTAATTCTGTCGGAAATTTACATTTTTTTCAGTATATAATATTCATTCTTCTCCTTGATATAAGTTGAAATACATTAAAAATGTTACACACACACACACACATACACATATATGAGAGAGAGAGAGAGAGAGTGAGTGATTTTATACACACACTCACTCTCTAAACAGAGCAGTTTATTATTTTCTGTTCAGGGAGAGTTATATAGTGGAATGAAAAATTTTAAACAAGAAAGTAAAGTAAACTCCGTATGTGTAATACATAGACACGAGTGGAACACATTCAGAAACGTTCTTTTCCTATATATTTCAATTGTTACTATCTATTTCTTTAAATGAAGGGGTTCCTTAAAATATTAATCCCAAGATTAAAATCTATTTTGTGGCGGGCAGTAAAATTCAATGCATTATTATAAATAAATAAAGTATTTTGTACTAAAGAGTTTCAGTAATGTGAATCATATTTCCATAAACATCTGGCTGTAATTGCTATCTTAAATATCAAAATTAATAATTATATATGCAATTTAAGCAGGGAATTTTCATCTGTGGTTACAGTGAAATAATTGGTGTGTATACTCATGCTTTGTATACATTTCGGCCTTAAAATATTGCAGAATGACTCATATACGAGTATAACAATAACAGAGATGCAATTGCATCTAATAAGCACTGCCGCATCATGAAACCAATGTAAATTGTTCGATCTATTTGCATCGTTGAAGTAACACTGAAATTTTAAGATATAATTTTGTATGAACTTCTCTTTATCAGAGTTCTTCAACGTTCAATTCGACGTGCGAGCCGGAAGGACCCGCTTGAGGTGGTAGAAGTAGAATTAGTAGGGGGGGGGGGGGTACTTGATGGATGAAAATTAATTATAAACCCTGAATGCTCTGGGTGACAGGACACGGGTGAAGCCGAAAAAGGTCCAACAAGCCAGACAGATAAAAATGGTAACTCTGGACTAGAAAGCTGAAAATAGGAACGCTCAACATATCGACACTTACAGGCAAAGAAAAGGAGTCAGTGGGCTTATGACCTGAAAGGAAATGAGATGTTTAACTGAGACAAAAAAAAAAAAAGTATTTAAGAGAAGGCTGTGTTTTCTTTATATAGAGATCGTAGGCTTCTTATAGCCTTTTTTTATGGTATATGACGAAAGTAAATATGACATGAAAAAAAAAGAGAGAAGGCGGAAGCTATGGATTTTAAAACAGATGGAAGTAAAACAAGAATATGAATCACAGATCGATCAGGTCCAAAGCCATGAGTTAATTACAGATAATGTAGATCAGGGTTTCCCAAACTGTGTTCCTCGAGAAGTTCTCCTGGAATTTGTCATTTTAGTTTTCTGAGCATTTTTCATGAATAAATATTTTATAGTAGAAATATTCTGAGGAGAATAATACTCGTGAATATGTCAAAAAGCTCAGATCCAGAACGCCTAATAACATCTGTGTAGCAAATGTTAGTGACCAAGCCGTGTATTTTTAAACGTGGAAGTGTTCATGAATTATCGTTAATTTTCACACATCGAACCCTTTCAAAATTTGGGAAAGGGAATACCGCTGTTTATGACCGATCATAAAAATTGCCTCCAAGCCAATTACAACAATGGGCGGCGTATCCTCTGTTCTCGAAACTGAAGGAAATAACATCTGTGTTGCAAATGTTAGTGACCAATCATCAAGAAAGTATAAAGAAAAATTTTCCACGAAAATTGAAGATCATGGTAGTGTGCATCCGGTTCTCAAATCTAGTAATACTGAATACTTGCTTCGCAAGTTCGTATTGTAGGGTGAAAGTTTCGAAACCGTAGCGCCGTGATTTTTTAAAAGTAATAGGCCTGCAGATTTAAATTCTAATATGAATAAGAGACAAGGCACTTCGTTTAATTTTGGCATTAAGAAATCTCTTGTTGAAGGTGTTTGTGAGTCATCCACCACCAGCCTCCAAAGCGATCTCCAGGATGTGCAAAAGGAGGGGAAAACTACCAGCACACAGGAGGAAAAGTCTGCATTCACTCGTAAGTACTCATAATAATAACTCGTAAGTACTTATAAATTTTTGGTGATCAGAATGGGATGTGTCAATGAAAATCAGCACAAATTAATTTAACGATGGTATGTTAATTGATGTTTAATTAATTATTAACTAATAAGTAATTATCAATTCTTAATTAATAATAAAAATCAGCTAAATTAACAATTAATTATTAATTAAGAGATTACAAAATAACCAAGATGTTCCGTGAAAATTTCAGGATTTGTGAAGCGTTCCGTCGTAGGAAAAGTTTGGGAAACGCTGATGTAGATGATGAATGGGAAACATTTCGTGGAATGATAGTTAAAGAAGCAGTGAAGTCAAAAAATAAAGATCTTCGAAGTTCAAAAAGATTAGAACTATGCAAAAAATGATAATGATAAAGGAATAATGTTATTGGATCACTGTGTAAAGATTTATGAAAGTATAATGGCAAGAAGAATAAGGATTAAAATAAAAAGGGATAAGCAAAATAATGGAGAGACACTGGCAGTTTGGAAAAAGCATATTTATGGGAAAAGTATTTCTTGATTTGAGAAAACAAAGATTTAGATTAGATTCAAAGGAAAAAATCTGGGATATAGGAAAAGAAGAAATAGTTATCATTAAGAATATTTATGAGAAATGTAAGACCTATGTCAAGACTACATTTGGTAATTCGGAGTGGTTTATACTTAATAATGAGTGCTAGAAGAAATATCTTACCTCTGCTGCTTTTCTTTATGGTGACGAAGGTGTCTTAGATACGGCTAGGTGATGAGAAAGGCGAAACAGCTGTGTTTAGAATATGATGTAGTGATTTCAATAGATTCAAAAGTGCTACAGGAGAAACTGGACAAATGGAACAGTGTGACACAGAACTGTGTATTAAAGACAGGAAAAGAGAGAGCGTGGCTTTAAATTGCAGCGTTGTTAGACTCAATGAGCAAGTCTTAAATGAAAACTTCTAATATCAGGTTAGTATACTTTCTAGTGGCGGAAGCTTAGATCAGAAGATATCGAGTTCAACTTCTCTGGAACACTTCCCTCCTACTGCGTTAGTTTGAACTTAACGAAGGAAGCAACCAAGGCTATGAGTCAAATGTATTATATCAGCTAACTGAGTTAAAAGACAGGGCTAGAAGTATCACCGGTTCAGATGAAAACAAAAAATCTGAAACAATAACTCAATTCCATTAAAATCCTTCGAAATCAAAAAGTTTTAATTGCAGACAGAAAAGATGATCTTAAATGCGAAAGAAAATATAATCATCCCTTTTATGTTTTTATCAATAGGATTGCCAATAAAATTGGAACCGTATTATAGAAAACTCATCCTACGGACTGTCTTTACACTTTCAATGTTAGTCCAAGTTAAAATCTGGAACACTAGTCATCCCAGATGCTTTCAAATGGATATAAAGATCTCTGTTGTAATATTCCTTACTTCAGACTACGTGAATTCTGTAAGAAGGAAGTATTATCTTTGTTAGGCCCTAAAATCAACAGATCATTTCAAATAACGCAACTTCTAATTTACAATAGTTGAAATTAAAGTTGTATTGAGGAAGAAGTGGAAGAATTAGACGAAGCAACTGACATAAAGAAAAAAAGAAATGATAGTCCTTGTTGAGGATCTAAACAACAAAGTGGGAAATGATTACCAGACATATAGAAAATGTTTCACATGGAGAGAAGACGCAAGTAATAAGAAAGGTCATATCGACTATATTTTTGTTGATAACGATGTTTTCCCATTGGTTCGTGACCCAAGAGTATACAGAGGATTTGAAATAGGAAATGGTCACCATTTAGTTTTGAGCAGGATGAAAATGAATATCATACTGAAAAGACAAGTATGTAAGAGTGTTTTAAAAAGAGCCCGAATCGAGCAGCTTTTCAGACGTGAACTGTAATCTGAAATATATATTACTCAAGAAAAAAAGAAAGAAATAGTTTAAAAACATTAATAAACCTTCAACACTCGTAAGCAAACTCTGAAGAACACATTGATAGTTCAGTCAGGAAGGTAGTTAACTTGTCTGCAAGGACAGAAAATCAGAACTTGACGATGGACTCGGGAAGATGAAGAAGCAGTCCATCCTCTAGAAGAAGAAGAAAGCGTATGGGAAGTTTCTTTTAAGAAACTCAGCAATAAGTTCTGAGAACTAAGCAATGGGTAAAAATAGATAAATAAAAGTCTTGGGACGACTTTGATTAAGTACACAGATGGTAAATATCAGGAAGGTGACAAAATATTTCGGAAACTATTGAAGAAGGTTCTGACCTTCTTCCATAACCTTCAAATGGAAGAAAGAGTGCTTTAAAACAATTCAGTAATGACAAAGGTGACTTGAAAACAGAAAATATTTTAAATGTCTGAAGTAATTAATTCGAAAGTTTTCTAAATGAAACAAAAAAGTGATGAACAATGGCGGAAATAATCAAGAGGAATGCAGTCAGGAATACATATCAGTATTTGAAGTAGGAAAAGAAGCGATCAAAAGCTTAAATGTGGAAAAGGCATCTGGAATATTCTAGAGATGTGCCAATGTGGAAGTACAAACGTTTTACAGTTGCAGCACTGCATAACCCAGAAGTCATGGTCAGAAAGTCAAATTCCGATGATTGGAGCTGACCTCTCATAATACCTATCTATTAAAAGGGAAATAAAACATGGACCAACTGATTTTTCACGATCAGATTTGCACTTTAAAAGACAGTTTGGAAATCAGGGAAACATGACAAAGATCTGTATTTAAAATAAGATAAAAAGAAAAGTTGTTCAAAACGCGACAGTTACACGGAGACCACTGATATGAGAGCTTTCAGAAAGATCAGAGGGGGAGGGGGTGAAAGATGTCATTAATTGCAGAATCATATTAAAAACGAGGATATAGGAAGGAACTTGGCATTGTTAGCACTCTGGAATTTGTGTGAGCAGAGATACTTTGAGATGGTATGGTCACTTTAACAGGACGGGAGAGAATAGATTAGCAGAGCAAATATTTGATGATAGTGTGGCAAGAAAAAAGATCCAGAGGAAATCAAGATCTAGGTGGACTGATGCAATAAGAGACCAAAATATAAGATCTAACAATATTGGAGTGCTGATAAATAACAGAGTAATCTGGAAAAAAAATTCGTCAATAAAAATCTAGTTATAATGCAAACGTTTCATGTAGTACTATCATAGTATCCTGCACACCCCAGAATATATAGTAGGACTCTGATAATGATGATGAAATTTAAAATAGATCATCTGTTTAAAGAAGCAACTAAAGTTAGTAATTGCTAATATCAGCAAAGTGGTTGGATTACGTCAATGAAGCTAAGACTATAAGACAAGAGCATTATTACATATGTAAATTGCGTGTATTCTTGGGCTGATTTGCATGTCATGCAGGACAAGAAAATTCCATCTTCTGGAATGACCAACTTTGTAATAAGACCAAGGGATCCATCTTCAAGTTCTTCTTGCATTACGATAGGAATAGATCTCACATGCTTCCAACCAAGAAAAAAAGCGTCATCGCTATAGATTAATTTCAGCATATTTGCCACATGCTAGGAGAACGTGGATTGAGTTGCTTTGGTTTACGTTGATTGTCAAAAAATAATTAAAATCATTTACTTATAAGAGTGTCTCACATGAAACAGTCAATTAGCAATACGCACAAGTACATAAGCGAATTCAGTGTTACTTTTAGAACCATCGCATTACACTTGTAATTTTAATATTTATTTTATACGATTAGACTAATCGCTAAGTGAAATGAAAGTCTGTTGAACAATTAATCCTCTTTGCCCACACAAGAATTTATGAAAATTTCATGTCATATGAAATAAAAAGAAAATTTTTTAAAATGTGATTCTTTGGGCTCGTCTATAAATTATTCAACGCACTGCGAGGTATATGAGTCAATCTTATGGGACAACCCACAACAAAAAGTTATTGTGGAACCATCTATAACAGAAAAGAATCAAAGGAGTAGCGTGTCAGCCAAGAAACTCTCGAACCGCTACATAAAAGAAGAGTTAAAAGATTCAGGTGATACTCATTTAGAATATATAATGATTAGCAAGTTACTGAGAATAGTGATAAAGGATTACTCCAAATTTAGAATAAATAAACTGCAGGAGGCAGCAGAAAAACAAAAGAGCCTAAAAAGGTAACTAATTAAAGATGAAATAATAATAATACAAGCTCTCTTGGGTGGACAGAATATTCAGGAAAATAATAGAAGGAAAATGTAAGAAACTGTCCAGAATTATTACTGTAAGCTCTTCCACACAATACGTCACTTCGATAAAGTTAACGGAGTATAAAGAAGGCACGAAAAATGCTACCACAATAGGTAGAAAAGATTCAAGACAAGATTCTCCACAATGGATCATATACATACAATAAACCAACTAATTGAAAAATGAAGAGAAGGTCGTCTTCTATTTTGCGTGCTATTTTTTGATTTCAAAAAGAATTCGACACAACAGAACATAATACACTTTTCCAGGCACTAAAAGATCAAGCCATTTAACAACTATATATTAAGTTAATTCATTTAATAGAGGCAGAAAAATCCAGATTACTGATTTTAATAAACTCTTTGAAATATCTCTCAGGATAGAAGTAAAACAGGAGATCGTATATCTCGCCCAATCTCTTTACAGCAACTCTGGAAAACATTCTCCAAAACACAAATCTGGGTGGAGGCTTAAACATGG